>NC_091646.1:30254379-30569773 GCF_027580195.1 Bos mutus | reverse complement strand
CCAAACATTGAGGGGGGTGTGCAGATGAATTAATGTAGCAGGCCTGAGACTGCTGTTCATAGAAAGGGCTGCTTATAAGAGTGGCCTTCTGCTGGTGTCTAGCATCGTGGCCCTCAGAATGTCCCCAGTTAACAGAAAACTGTGCTCAGACCATTTATACAGTGTGCTTTATGCCAAACTCCATTTTCCTTCTGGGAGACTGGGATTCTGGTGCACAGTAGGCAGATGCTGTCTATGTGACCAGCCCTGAAGAAAAGCTGTGGGCTCCGAATCTGGGCTGCCCTGGGCAGAAACATTGCACACCTGTCAGTGCATTTTCCTTGCTGAGGGAAGGGTATCCTCTCTGTAGCCCCACATGGGAGGGAGAGAGCATAAGGAAGTCTGCACATGGATTCTTCTAGGCTCTGCCTGTCTTTCTCCCTGTGATCCACCTTTGTGTCCTTACTGCATTGCTGTACTTATATCTTAGCTGTGAGTGCAACTGTATGCTGAGTCCTCTGAGTCTCCAACATCACTGCAGATGGTGATTACAGTCATGAAATTAAAAGATGCTTACTCCTTAGAAGGAAAGTTATGACCAACCTAGACAGCATATTAAAAAGCAGAGACATTACTTTGTCAGCAAAGGTCCATCTAGTCAAGGCTATGGTTTTTCCAGTAGTCATGTATGGATGTGAGAGTTGGACTATAAAAGAAAGCTGAGTGCCAAGAATTGATGCTTTTGAACTGTGGTGTTGGAGAAGACTCTTGAGAGTCCCTTGGACTGCAAGGAGATCCAACCAGTCCATCCTAAAGGAGATCAGTCCTGGGTGTTCATTGGAAGGACTGATGTAGAAGGTGAAACTCCAGTACTTTGCCACCTGATGCGAAAACCTGACTCATTTGAAAATCCCCTGATGTTGGGAAAGATTGAGGGCAGGAGGAGAAGGGTACAACAGAGGACGAGATGGTTGGATGGCATTGCCAACTCAATGGACGTGAGTTTGGGTAAACTCCGGGAGTTGGTGATGGACAGTGAGGCCTGGTGTGCTGTGGTTCATGGGGTCGCAAATAGTTGGACACAACTGAGCGACTGAACTGAACTGAACTGAGTCTCCAACTATAACAGAGAAGTGGCACTATTACAGAGGTGTGTCGGGGATTTATGGTTTTATTTATTATGTCATTTTTCCTTAATTTTGAGATATGTCTAGCATTTGTCAACTTTTTTCAAATGTGTGCTCTATTATATTTCTTCTCTCATTTTAAATATTCACTTTTGTTCCTAATTTTGTATTGGTAATTTTGTATTCTTATCCTTAAAGAGGGCCTCAAGTATTATAAAGCTTCAGGTCCCACACAACCTGGATCTGCCTCTGTCATGGATCCAAAACTTGCTATCTCTGATTGATTTTGTATTGTCACCCTGTATTTCACAGGTGGAGACATTAAAACCCAAAGGTGAAGATAAGCTTACTTGGCAAAACCGGGCTAGGATCCAGGTCTTTCAACTCCCAGTTTAATACTCTGTTCCCTCCCTTCCTTAAAGAGTTTCAATGATCTGTCTGTAAATGCTGGTCATGACACAGGTTGGACATCCACTGGATACTACTGAGGAGACTGAAGCTCTAGTCCCCTTTCTGTCAGTAGATGGATAATCTTGAATGATCCCTTTCTCTTCTGGAGCACATTTTCCCCTTTTGTAAACAAAAGAGGCTGGACTGGATGCTCTTTAGAGGCCTGTTTCCTCTCTGATGTTCCCAAAGATTGTCATTCTAGAAACGCCGAATCACAGATCATAGTTGAAACCACTCACCTTCTTGTCCTTGGATCTTCCCCACCTCTAAAAATGGAAATACAGTTCCTACCTCCACTGTTTGTTGTGTAGCCTCTGGCACCATTCATGATCAAGATCAGATCAGAGATCAGATCAGTTGCTCAGACGTGTCCGACTCTTTGTGACCCCATGAATCGCAGCACTCCAGGCCTCCCTGTCCATCACCAACTCCCAGAGTTCACTGAGACTCACGACCATCGAGTCAGTGATACCATCCAGCCATCTCATCCTCTGTCGTCCCCTTCTCCTCCTGCCCCCAATCCCGCCCAGCATCAGAGTCTTTTCCAATGAGTCAACTCTTCACATGAGGTGGCCAAAGTACTGGAGTTTCAGCTTTAGCATCATTCCTTCCAAAGAAATCCCAGGGCTGATCTCCTTCAGAATGGATTGGTTGGATCTCCTTGCAGTCCAAGGGACTCTCAAGACTCTTCTCCAACACCACAGTTCAAAAGCATCAATTCTTCAGCGCTCAACCTTCTTCACAGTCCAACTCTCACATCCATACATGACCACAGGAAAAACCATAGCCTTGACCAGATGAACCTTTGTTGGCAAAGTAATGTCTCTGCTTTTGAATATGCTATCTAGGTTGGTCATAACTTTCCTTCCAAGGAGCAAGTGTCTTTTAATTTCATGGCTGCAGTCACCATCTGCAGTGATTTTGGAGCCCAGAAAAATAAAGTGTGACACTGTTTCCACTGTTTCCCCATCTATTTCCCATGAAGTGATGGGACCAGATGCCATGATCTTCGTTTTCTGATTGTTGAGCTTTAAGCCAACTGCTTCCATCCTTCTATCCAATCAGAAACAAAAGTTTTCAGTACGATTCTCACTCCTCTCCTCTGGAATCAAAGAATCTTTGATCAGCAAACTTAAACTTTAAAAAGGAAAGAAAAAGATATATATATATACACACACACACACACACACTGCTTTTAAAACTTTTAAAATGGAAGTATACTTTGCAAACAGGAAAAATGCACAAATATTAAGTAACAGATTAATGGTTTTTCACAAAGTTGACCCACCAATAACCAACACGTATGTAAAGTAATAGAACATTGCTAGAATCCCTGTGATCCTTTCCAAGTGTATACTTCCGCCTAAATGTGAAAGTGAACATCTCTCAGTTGTCTCCAGCTCTTTGAGACCCCACTGTTCTGACTTGTAACATCTTTGATTATGTAAATGTAATCCTACATTACATACTCTTATTGCTTGTGAGATTCATGGAGGGTGTCATGTGAGCAGTATTTCCCTTATTTTCACTGCCATACAGTATTCAGTTTATGACTACATTGTGGTTGATTATCCATTCCACGGTTTGTGGATATTGGCATAGTGTCCAGGTTTTTGCTAATACAAATAAAGCTGCTAAGAATAGCCTGGTATTGAATTTCATTGGTAAATATATGCTTTTGTTGCATATATGTCTAGAGGTGGAATTGATGATTTGTAGGATGTACATATGTTTCCTTAGCAGATATTGCCAGGTAGCTTTCCATAGTGCCTGTAACAGTTTATATGACCACCAGCAGCATGAGTTCCAGTTACTCTCCATCCTTGGTAGCACATGCTGTCACTTAGGATGATGTGCAGGGGGATCTTATTTTGGTTTGTTTATCTATTTACTTACATAGAGCACACTTCTATGCTATACAATTTCATGAGTTTGGACTGAAGCACAGAGCTATGGATCCATCACCACAATCTAGGTACAGAAGGGTTCCCTCATCCGCCCAGATTTCCTGGTCTGCTTCTTTGTATTTACCCTTCCCCCATTCCTGAGCCTTGGTAGCCACTGGTCTGATCTCTATCCCTATAGTTTTACCATTTCCAGATTGTCAAGTAAGTAGAAACATATGGTATGTAGTCTTTTGGTTCTGGCTCCTCTCACTTAACTAAATGTATTTGAGATTCGACCATATGGTTATATATACCAGCAGGTCACTCCTTTATATTGTTGGGTGTAGATGTACCACATTTTCTTTATCCATTCACCAACTGAGGAACATTTGGTTTCTTTCTAGTTTTTATATCTTATGAATAAAATTGTTACATGTATATATTTATTAGAAGTTGTTTTGTTTTTATTTCTCTTGAGTAAATATCTTTTCCTGTGCTTATTTATAATTATTGAATATGTTTTTGTTCAAGGTGATGATTTTTTAAAATGTGAAACTACTCATTAGATTACTGTACCTTTTAGAACAGAAGTAAAGTGCACTATGTTTTATATTTTAGGGAACTATCTGCCAAAGTGTTTTCCAAAGTAGCTATACTAGTTTACACTGGCACCAGCAATGGAACCTTAAATTTTTTTAAAGATATTTTCTGGGTATAGACTTCTGAGTTGCATAGTTTCTGATGAGAAATTTGATGTAATTCTTATTTTTTTCTTTCCATGTAAAGTTTCTTTTTCTCTGGTTGCTTTCAAGATTTTTCTCTTATCTTTTGTTTTCACTAGTTTGAATGTGATATGCCAAGGGGAGGTTTACTGGGGGCTCTTAACCTCTGTATTTGTGGTTTGTTGTCTGCCATTTAATTTGGGGGAATTCTCACCCATTATGCTGTCATAAAATAAAAAATTAAAAAATTAATCTCTCATCCCTCAGTCTTCTTAGATTCCAATTACATTCATGTTAAACTGTCTTATATTATCTTGAATATTCTTCTAAAATTTCTTCGTGTTTCAGTTTGGGTGGGCTTCCCTTGTGGCTCAGCTGGTAAAGAATCTGCCTGTAGTTCTGGAGACCTGGGTTCGATCCCTGGTTTGAGAGGATCCCTGGATAAGGGAAAGGCTACCCACTCCAGTATTCTGGCCTAGAGAATTCCATGGATCACAAAGAGTCAGGCATGACTGAGTGACTTTTACTTCACTTTCAGTTTGGGTAATTTTTGTTGATGGATCCTTGAGTTCACTGATCCCTTCTTTGTCTGTGCTGAGATTAGTGATGAGCCCATTGAAGGTATTCTTTATTTCTTCTACTGTGCTTTTCACTTCTAGCATTTCTGTTTTGTTCTTTCTTAGTTTGTTTTTCTACTGTAGCTACCTGTTTATCTTGCATAAGATCTACCATTTTCATTTTTTAAAAGATTTTTTGATGTGGACCATTTTTAAGTCCTTATTGAATTTGTTACAATATTGCTTGTTTATGTTTGGGGTCTTTGGCCATGCAGCATGTGAGATGATAGCTCAACAACCAGGGATTGAACTCACGACTCCTCTGGTACTGGAAGATGAAGTCCCCACCACTGGACCACCAGGGAAATCCTTCATCATTTCCACTTGAGCCTTTAACATGTTAACCATACTTATTTAAAATTCCTTGTCTGATAGCTCCAATATCTGTTGTATCAGATTCCAGTTCTGGTGATCACTTTGTTTCTTGGGAGAGTGATTTTTCTTGCCTTTTTGTGTGTTTTTACTTTGTTTGAAGCCAAACAGGTTGTGTAGGACAGTGGAGACTGAGGTAAGAAAATGTGCACACATTTCCTTTTGCTGTGTCTTTAGGGTTTTGAGTGAACCTGGTTAGGAGTTGGGTTGGGTTTGGGGTTGTTGTTCTGTCCACCCTCAGTGTGTGACAGACTTCAGATTCCTGTAGTGATTTCTTGTCTTAACATGAGAGTTAGTTTTTCAGAACAATGACTTTTCAACACTGAGCTTTGTCTTCCCTTTACACTGTGCCTCAGATAGTCTCTTTGCATACCCTTGTCTCTCCTCTGTCCCTTTCCCAGTACTATTCTGCTGTTGCTAGTTACTTGGATTTGTTTGGTTAGTGATATGGGGAATTGAGAGGGTGATATTTTCTGTTGTTCTGCTTAAGCCTAAGTGCTAAGTCTGAGATATTGCCTCAGGGTTATGGCCTTCTCAAGTCTTCGGCCTCTTGTGTGTTTCTGTGCCCAACAGATTTCCACCCTTCCCCCAGGAGTTTCCTTCTCCCAGCTACAATGAATTTCCGTAATTGCCCTAGAGTGTGTTGTCCTTTTTCCACGAGAAAGGCATCTTTCCCTCTAGGCAAGATAGGGGAACTGCATGGGGTAGATTCTTATCCCTCCTGCATGGCTAATGTTCCTCTCTCCAAGATATGCCTCTCAGTGGTACATTTTTAGGGCTCATTCTGAGCTTTTCTGAAAGCCCCCAGTGGGATCCATGGAAAAAGAGCTTGCAATAAAGTGCTGACTCCCCCAGTCTCTGAGACACTCAGAGGCTTCATACTATCCGGCCCATCCATAATCTGCCTTCACCAATTCATCAGTGTTTCTAATGGAACTCTTCTTACTGGTAAGCATAACCCAGGTAAGTGAGTGCTCACATCTCTCCTCTAGTAAGCACTGTATCTCCTTATATTTTGGGCAAATGTGCTTCTCTGCAGACAACTCTCCAATGCAATTGAAAAATTCTTGAATTTGGTTAATTTGGCTTATTTTTTTTTTATCTTAACTCTGGAAATGATGTTTCTTCCACCTTATTTAATACCAGAGTGGAAGATGAAATTTTAGATTTCCTTAAGACCAAACTGCTCAGCCCCTTAAACCGCTTAGAGTTACTTATCCACTGGACTGCACAGAACTCCTCCTTCTTGTGACTTTTGCTCCTAAAATGTTCTGGTGTGCTTGACCATTTTGGGCTGTTCCTATTTTCAGGTATTTAAAAATCCCTTCTGCTTCTGCTTCCTCTCAGCAGATATTAATACTATATTTTTGGAGCTATTAATGGGTTATATCTACCTGGTTATATTTTGGGTTTCATTGGGGTACATTCTACCTAGCTTTGTTGTACATATTGCATATGGGTTTTGTTGTATTATTCTCACACTTTATATGTTTTACATGGGTTACATGGGATATTCAAATTTAGGGAGATTCAAAACTATGATGCAAAAGTAGGAAGTCAAGAAACACCTGGGGTAACAGGCAAATTTGGCCTTGGAATACGGAATGAAGCAGGGCAAAGGCTAATAGAGTTTTGCCAAGAGAACGTACTGTTCATAGCAAACACCCTCTTCCAACAACACAAGAGAAGACTCTACACATGGACATCACCATATGGTCAACACTGAAATCAGATTGATTATATTCTTTGCAGCCAAAGATGCAGAAGCTCTATACAGTCAGCAAAAACAAGACTGGGAGCTGACTGTGGCTCAGATCATGAAATCCTTATTGCCAAAATCAGACTTAAATTGAAGAAAATGGGGAAAACCAGTAGAACATTCAGGTATGACCTAAATCAAATTCCTTATGATTATATAGTGGAAGTGAGAAATAGATTTAAGGGACTAGATCTGATAGAGTGCCTGATGAACTATGGATGGAGGTTCATGACATTGTACAGGAGACAGTGATCAAGACCATCCCCATGGAAAAGAAATGCAAAAAAGCAAAATGGCTGTCTGGAGAGACCTTACAAATAGCTGTGAAAAGAAGAGAAGTGAAAAGCAAAGGAGAAAAGGAAAGATATAAGCATCTGAATGCAGAGTTCCAAAGAATAGCAAGGAGAGATAAGAAAGACTTCCTCAGCGATCAATGCAAAGAAATAGAGGAAAACAACAGAATGGGAAAGACTAGAGATCTCTTCAAGAAAATCAGAGATACCAAGGGAACATTTCATGCAAAGATGGGCTTGATAAAGGACAGAAATGTTATGGACCTAAAAGAAGCAGAAGATATTAAGAAGAGGTGGCAAGAATACACAGAAGAACTGTACAAAAAAGATCTTCCCATCCCAGATAATCACGATGGTGTGATCACTCACCTAGAGCCAGACATCCTGGAATGTGAAGTCAAGTGGGCCTTAGGAAGCATCACTATGAACAAAGGTAGTGGAGGTGATGGAATTCCAGTTGAGCTATTTCAAATCCTGAAAGATGATGCTGTGAAAGTGCTGCACACAATATGCCAGCTAATTTGGAAAACTCAGCAGTGGCCACAGGACTGGAAAAGGTCAGTTTTCATTCCAATCCCAAAGAAAGGCAATGCCAAAGAATGCTCAAACTACCACACAATTGTACTCATCTCACACGCTAGTAAAGTAATGCTCAAAATTCTCCAAGCCAGGCTTCAGCAACATGTGAACCATGAACTTCCAGATGTTCAAGCTGGTTTTAGAAAAGGCAGAGGAACCAGAGATCAAATTGCCAACATCTGCCGGATCATTGAAAAAGCCAGAGAATTCCAGAAAATCATCTATTTTGCTTTATTGACTATGCCAAAGCCTTTGACTGTGTGGATCACAATACACTGTGGAAAATTCTTCAAGAGATGGGAATACCAGACCACCTGACCTGCCTCTGAGAAATCTGTATCTCATCCTCTGTCGTCCCCTTCTCCTCCTGCCCCCAATCCCTCCCAGCATCAGAGTCTTTTCCAATGAGTCAACTCTTCGCATGAGGTGGCCAAAGTACTGGAGTTTCAGCTTTAGCATCATTCCTTCCAAAGAACACCCAGGGCTGATCTCCTTTAGGATGGACTGGTTGGATCTTCTTGCAGTCCAAGGGACTCTCAAGAGTCTTCTCCAACACCACAGTTCAAAAACATCAGTTCTTTGGTGCTCAGCTTTCTTCACAGTCCAACTCTCGCATCCATACATGACCAATGGGAAAACCATGCTATGCTATGCTAAGTCACTTCAGCCGTGTCCGACTCTGTGTGACCCCATAGACGGCAGCCCACCAGGCTCCCCATCCCTGGGATTCTCCAGGCAAGAACACTGAAGTGGGTTGCCATTTCCTTCTCCAATGCATGAAAGTGAAAAGTGAAAGTGAAGTCGCTCAGTCGTGTCCGACTCTTAGCGACCCCATGGACTGCAGCCTACCAGGCTCCTTCATCCATGGGATTTTCCAAGCAAGAGTACTGGAGTGGGGTGCCATTGCCTTCTACCTTGACTAAATGGACCTTTGTTGGCAAAGTAATGTCTCTGTTTTTCAATATGCTGTCTAGGTTGGTCATAACTTTTCTTCCAAGGAGTAAGCGTCTTTTAATTTCATGGCTGCAGTCACCATCTGCAGTGATTTTGGAGCCCCAAAAGATAAAGTCTGACACTGTTTCCACTGTTTCCCCATCTATTTCCCATGAAGTGATGGGACCAGATGCCATGATCTTTGTTTTCTGAATGTTGAACTTTAAGCCAACTTTTTTACTTTCCTCTTTCACTTTCATCAAGAGGCTTTTAGTTCCTCTTCACTTTCTGCCATAAGGGTAGTGTCATCTGCATATCTAAGGTTATTGATATTTCTCCCAGCAATCTTGATTCCAGCTTGTGCTTCTTCCAGCCCAGCATTTCTCATGATGTACTCTGCATATAAGTTAAATAAGCAGGGTGACAATATACAGCCTTGACGTACTCCTTTTCCTATTTGGAACCAGTCTGTTGTTCCATGTCCAGTTCTGACTGTTGCTTCCTGACCTGCATACAGGTTTCTCATGAGGCAGGCCAGGTGATCTGGTATTCCCATCTCTTGAAGAATTTTCCACAGTTTATTGTGATCCACACAGTCAAAGGCTTTCAGTTTCAGAGTTCAGTAAATATATGGGAGGGAAAATCTGGCAGAATAGTGGGCTCAGTTCCCCCTCTTTCTTTCTACCCAGTGCTCTGCTGGATTCCCTCCTCTTACCAGAGAGCCCTTAGTCCTTGTTCTTACTCATATCAATACTCACTTACCTCATGCCCAGAATCAGCAAACATTCTGAGGGAAAAATTGCTACAGTGTGTCATTGCCTCTCTTCCCCCAAGCCCTAGTTGCGTCATCATGCTCTGGTGTCTTCAAATAGACGTTTTTAAATTTTATCTGGAATTCTTAGTTATTTTTGTTGGGAGTATTAGTGTACTACTAGCCTGTCCATCACATTTGTAATCAAAAGTCCACCTGTTCCCTAAGTATTTTCAAATGAAACTTTTTCATGAACTGCAATAATTGCTGAAGGGAGACATTTTAGGAGATTTCTTTTCACATAGATTCATCACTGCTTTCAAGAAGAAACTCTCTTAAAGACAAATAAATATATATGACTGAGATTCAGGGAAACTGTTACATGATTACATCATTTCCCTGACCTCTGTTTTTGGGTGGCAAAGGTAAGGAGTTATTTAAGTGAGTACCAGAATAATTAGGTTAGAAACTAGTTGTTTACAGATAGTGCAAAGACAAATATCAATCCTAACTTCTGTAATTTGGGCTCTGAATGAGTGAGGCGCTACTGCTTTCTGGACTTTAGAAGCCTACTATAGAGCTACTCTCCAGTACTCTTGCCGGGAAAAATCCCATGGACAGAGGAGCCTGGTGGGCTGCAATCCATGGGGTTGCTAAGAGTCAGACACGACCTCACTTTCACTTTTCACTTTCATGCATTGGAGAAGGAAATGGCAACCCACTTCAGTGTTCTTGCCTGGAGAATCCCAGGGATGGGGGAGCCTGGTGGTCTGCCATCTATGGGGATCCACAGAGTTGGACACGACTGAAGCGACTTAGCAGCAGTAGCAGCAGCATAGAGCTGCTACTCAAAATCCTTTCCCCTTGGTATATTCATTCTTCTTCTGCTGCTGCTAAGTCACTTCAGTCGTGTCCGACTCTGTGTGACCCCATAGACGGCAGCCCAACAGGCTCCCCCATCCCTGGGATTCTCAAGGCAAGAACACTGGAGTGGGTTGCCATTTCCTTCTCCAATGCATGAAAGTGAAAAGTGAAAGTGAAGTCGCTCAGCTGTGTATGACCCCCAGCGACCCCATGGACTGCAGCCCACCAGGCTCCTCCATGCATGGGATTTTCCAGCCAAGAGTACTGGAGTGGGGTGCCATTGCCTTCTCCATTCATTCTTCTAGTAAAACATAAATAATCCTTTGTGTTCTTCTCAAGGACTCAGACATAGACACTCGCAATAAATCACAGGCACCATGTCCTTCTTTGGAGATAGAGGGCTTTATGCTTAGGAATCTACCAGGGAAGAGGAACCCCTTCGAGAATAATTTCCTCTGCTAATTATCATGCTTTCTGTCACAGTGCCACAGACACCCTTGTGTGTATCTTGCACAGCTGTGCAGAATGTTTCAAGAGAAAATTAAATTGTGTATTCTGCAAGGTCTCCACTCTAGAGGATCTCCAGAAAGGGTGACAGGGCTTCAGAAAAACAAAAGACTATCTTCTGTTCCCAGGCCATGCGTTTCCATAAAAGATGTGTTTGGATCTTAGCTCTATGATTCACCAGCCACATGACCTTGGGCCACCGACTCACCTCTTCATAAATTTCCTCATCTCTACACTCATCCTAACAATACTGGCTTCATAAGGCTGTTGTGAAGATCAACTCTAATAGTGGGAGAGAAAGTCATTTGTAAATTTCAAAATGTAGCGTATCAGAAATGGGTGTGAGCCCTATTTTTTCACCCCATTTTAGTCTCAAGTGCCAGGACAGGAAGAGATCTAATCCCACATTTCATCTAATACAGTAATCTTTTCAGTGTCCCAGACAGACGGCCTTTGAGCTTCTGCATTCAGAGTTCTTTCAGAGATGGGATAGCTTTCCCTTATGCTTGTCTGCCAGCCCATACACAGAGCCCCAAGATACCTGGAACTTCTGCTCTCCTATTACCGAAGAGGGAAGAGCAATGAAGTCTTCAGAAACACAGAGCTCTGTTGTGCATTTAGTTCTGACCTGCTTCCAGTCTGGGAAATGTGCAACTTCCTGTTTGGATGTCCAGTCAACTCTGAAAATGGGCTTGGTTTAAACTAGACCCCCTTCTCTAAACACATGGGAATTCCTAAGGGAAACCAAGTGCTTGTCCACCCCTCATGGCTTCTTTGGGTCTTTGGGATGCTTCTTCCCCTGAAAGGTCAAAATCACTTGTGATTCTGGTAAGAGCCGGAAGCATCTAATCACCTAAGCACTTGCTGTATGGAATGGGGAAGCAGAAGGAGGGACTGTTTGGCGCTATTGGATGAGCTGACTAATTTATGCTGACCTTTTTTATATGTAAAAAATATTATAAAATCATTGAAAGTTATTTAATCTTATTGAGATTATACACATGTATTATTTATTTCACATTAGTTATTTTCATCTGAGGCTACCAAGTAATTTCTTCTTAACATTTGGCCTGCATAAAATTAGCAGAAACCTCTGCTATCTGCAAAAAGGCTACAGGAAATGATCTCTAAAGTTCTTTCTTGGCTTTAAGATAGGTCTACAGTCTTTGGATTCCTTCTTGTAACCCTTTTAGAATGCCTTGGACTCTTTTCCAGTGTACTTGGGGCTGGCTTCTTGTACAGCCTGAAGGCAGGACAGTAGCTTGCATGATCTGTCACCTTCCTTTGGTCTGAGATTCACTGGTGACTTGTAGGACTCTTATAGGCGCAGTTATAGTCTAATATTGGAATTCTCCACAGTCTGCTACTTGCAGAAATTCAAACTCTTTGAGACAGTTGCAATAAAAGAATTCTATCCAAAAAATTTTGCTGAATTGTGACTACAAACAAAACTAGCTTTGTGGGGACAAAATGTGCTCCTGTCAAGGGAACCTTATGTTTGTTTTCCAGCCTCTCCTCCCAGAGTTTCACTTCTAATCTCTCTGCAGAAAGAAACATTTCAACAGGGAAACAAGTTGAAACTGAGACAAGTTATTTTAAGTTCCTGAACTCCCATCCGTACCTCAGAAGGAACTCCTCTGTTCACAAGCTAAAGCTGTCCATAGCCTGCTTCCTTCCCAGAACAATTCTGTTTGGATGTTGGGTGCCCACCTTCACAAGCACTGTGGGCTCCAAATTCAGTAAGTTCAGTAACATGAATGTCTTTCCACAGTTGGAAAGTATTTTATACTTTTGTGTTATCAAACAATGGGATAGTGTCTCATATTTTATTGATAATATTTAGAATGCTTACTATCATAAAGGGATTTGGGAGTTATAGTTAAATTGTTTTATCTGGATAATATATGACTCCTTCATTCTGCAAAAACAAAGTTCTTTATATACAGTATACATTCTCATAATTTTCAGTCTGAGAGACTTGGGAGAGAGTAGGGACATCGTTAGTTCTCATTCTATATATGGAAATAATACAGTATGGAGAGGCAAACATATTTGCCAAGACCAAGATTCTCCACTCCATTTTGAGGGTGTTCCAGGATGTATCATGGGATCTCCCAAAATTGCTCTAAAATTCTCAAAACCAAATCCATCTTAATTGGCTTTAATTAAAAAAAAAACTCAGCATTTTAGGTTTAGGGTCAGTGAGTTTTACAAAACAATTTTTTTTTTTTTAAGTAGGACCAATGAAACATCATAGCTCAGTTGATAAAGAATCCCCAGTTATCCTTGATAAATCCCCTTTATCCTTGATAAAGGAGACCCTAGTTCGATTCTGAAAGATCCACTGGAGAAGGGATAGGCTACCCACTCCAGTATTCTTGGGCTTCCCTTGTGGCTCAGCTGGTAAAGATTCCACCTTCACTGTGGGAGACCTGGGTTCAATTCCTGGGTTGAGAAGATGATCCCTGGAGAAGGGAAAAGGCTACCCATTCCAGTATTCTGGCCTGGAGAATTCCATGGACTGCATAGTCCATGGGATCACAAAGAGTCATACATGACTGAGTGACTTTCACTTTCAATGAAACATCAAAAGAACAAAGCCTCTGGGAAGTTTGGAAGAAGTGAGTACCAGAAGAAGAATTAAAATAATCCAGGTCAGGTATTGAGATGTATAAATTCTTGACTCTTTATTTTCGAAGGCAATGTGTTATGTGATGTTACATCTGAAGACGCTTCTCTTCTGGGCATGCTTTTCATAGCACTTGGGAATTATCCTAATGGCCTTTTATGGTGACCTGATTTCTTCTCTGTTAGAGAAGTGAGAAAATATATGTACATTTGAACAGTGAACATTTTAATTTGGCTGGAGCACAGACTCATGGGGTGATTATGTCAAATACGCTTGGGAAGTTAGGTTGGGACCACGTTTTGAAGGATCTTGAATACATACTGGAAAATGTCAGTTTTCATTCCAATCCCAAAGAAAGGCAATGCCAAAGAATGCTCAAACTACAGCACAATTGCACTCATCTCACACGCTAGTAAAGTGATGCTTGAAATTCTCCAAGCCAGGCTTTAGCAATACATGAACTGTGAACTTCCAGATGTTCAAACTGGTTTTAGAAAAAGCAGAGGAACCAGAGATCAAATGCCAATATCTGCTGGATCATTGAGATGTCAATAAAACAGAAATAGATGTTTTCCTGGAACTCTCTTGCTTTGCCATGAGTTGATGGGACCAGATGCCATGATCTTAGTTTTCTGAACATTGAGCTTTAAGCCAACTTTTTCACTCTACTCTTTCACTTCCATCAAGAGGCTCTTAAGTCTAGTCAAGGCTATGGTTTTTCCTGTGGTCATGTATGGATGTGAGAGTTGGACTATAAAGAAAGCGGAGCGCCGAAGAATGAATGCTTTTGAACTGTGGTGTTGGAGAAGACTCTTGAGAGTCCCTTGGACTGCAAGGAGATCCAACCAGTCCATTCTAAAGGAGATCAGTCCTAGGTGTTCATTGAAAGGACTGATGTTGAAACTGAAACTCCAATATTTTGTCCACCTGATGCAAAGGGCTGACTCATTTCAAAAGCCCCTGATGCTGGGAAAGATTGAGGGCAGTAGGAGAAGGGGATGACAGAGGATGAGATGGTTGGATGGCATCACCGACTCGATGGACATGGGTTTGGGTGGACTCTGGGAGTTGGTGATGGACAGAGAGGCCTGGTGTGCTGCAGTTCATGGGGTGGCAGAGAGTCAGACATGACTGAGCGACTGAACTGAACTGAATACATACTGAGATGCTCCCACGTTTTTGATAGGAAGTTTGGAAGCACTGGAAGTTTTTGAACAGCAGCTAGAGAAGAAATGGCCACTTAAAATGGCCAGAGTTAGATTCTACGACTATTAATATGGCTAGAATGTGTAGGTTTGGCCAGTTTGAAACAAAGGAAGACTGAGAGATCAATCAGCAGTCTTGCAATGATCTCGATGAAAGTTGTTATGGAGGTTGTCCAACTTTACTGTGGGCTTTGTCATTGTGCTGATGTTTAAAAGCAGGGAATTCCCTGGAGATCTAGTGATTGACTCAGAGCTTTCAGTGCTGTGGCCTGGGTTCAATCCCTGGTCAGAGAACTAAGATCCTGTAAGCCACTTGGTACAGACTAAATAAATAATAATAATTAAAAAAAAAAAAACATATGAGGTGTTGCCTCTTAAATTCCTCAGATTTTCTTGCCCTTCTGGCTAAGATTTTGCCTGGCTCAATTTTAAAAAAATGCTTTGCCTCACCTTTCAGAGGTTCAAAAGCACTTGTTCAGAATGTGCTTCTCAAGCTGTGTATAGTACTTTTGGGATCATGAAGTCTATGAAGTTCTGTGGAGCTCTACGTCCAGCTTGGCCATCTCCAGTTTATTGCCTTGAAAGAGAGGGCATCACTTCACACAGGCCAGCTCTGAGCAGTTTTCCCCATGTATGCTCTCAGATGTTCTATGTGTGAGCTTGAGAAGTAGGGCCTCAGTCCATTCTCATGTGGGGGGAAATGGAGGATTTTTCTGTGATATTTGACAGCCATGATTTGATTTATATTTGAAGAGGAAAATATAAAGGCTGTGCAATTTTGACTTGTTTTTCTGCCCCTAGAAGTTTTTTTACTAAGGACACAGTGGCTTGGGATACCCAGAAAATATTTTGATTTGTTTCATTGAAAAAATTATTGTTTGCATATCTTTTGTTATATGAACTTTTGGCCAAGGTGGTTTCTATACTTCTTATGATAGACTAATTCCATCATCTCCTCGCTAACAGAAACAATGCTGAAAATGGTAGAATAATCCTAAAGTTATGGGAGTGACATAGCATCCATAGAAACCTTGAGCAAGTACCATGAATCTTGACCCCTATGGTTAATTTATAAGCCCTTGGGATGTGTTCCTTCACTGTGAATCAAAGGAAACCTATCATGTCACAGGTAAGTTTGTGTATTGATGCCATATTGACTTTGTTGCTACCCTGTCCTTACACAGACATCTGGTCCCCACTGCTCTAGTTATTATGATGAGTTGTGTATTTTTATTTCAGAGATCTGTTTGAATCATTTAATTTCTATTTTGACCTACTTTTATCACTGCCCATGTCTGCCCCATTCCACTAGGTGGCACACTTACCCATGAAATTACTATAGCCATACCATAACCGAGCTTCCCTGGTGGCTCAGAGGTTAAAGTGTCTGCCTGCAATGCAGGAGACCTGGGTTCGATCCCTGGGTCAGAAAGATCCTCTGGAGAAGGAAATGGCAGCCCACTCCAGTACTCTTGCCTGGAGAATCCCATGGATGGAGGAGCCTGGTGGGCTACAGTCCAAGGGGTCGCAAAGAGTCGGACACGACTGAGCGACTTCACTTTCACTTTCATACCATCACCAGTAGTGGGCTGCATTGTGCTTTTCTATGAGGAGGAAAGACTTCTGGGATGCGGTGCGGGTATCCTTGTCGCTCTACTCACAAACTGGGCACCAAGATGCTGTTTCATACCTGCCTGCCCTTCAAAGTCTCATAAATGTTAATTGGTGCTATGGCAGGCATGGGGCAAGATTTGAGCTAAGCCACAGTCCCAACCCTCCCAGAGTTTGCAGTCGATGGTGCCAGGGCCAGGACAGGGGGCAGACTGCAGAAGAGCTAGAGAAGGGGGCCATGGCAGGGAAGGAAATGCTTCTGACTTGAAGCTCTGCGTGACTAGAGGTTCTAAAGGCCTGGAGATCTGAGACTGATTTGTGTGGCTGTTGGCATAGGGTGAGGGGTTCCCTGGCAGACAATGGAATGGAGAGGCTAGCGTCACTGCATTATTTCACCAGCAGTGCCCCTTGGTTCGGCCCCACAGACTAAAGGAAAGCAATGGTCACAGATGCTTCCTCCTGTCCCAGAACTGACTGGGCTCTCCCACAGTCTCAGAAACAGATCAGATGAGTCCCCACTGTTCCCGAACCAGTGAATCCAAATATCTGTAGCTCTATCATTTGGTTTTATCTTATGTTTTATTTTTGAAAAATAAAAAAATAGAAAATCATACCCACAAAAGAAACCACCTATGTTCATACCAACAGAAATTAACTATTCTTAGTGTGTTGATATTGACTCAGCAGGTAAAGAATCTGCCTGCAATGCAAGAGACACAGGAGTTGCGGGTTTGATCCCTGGGTTTGGAATATCCCCTGGAGGAGGCAATGGCAACCCACTCCAGTATTGTTGCCTGAGAAACCCCATGGACAGAGGAGTCTGGCAGGCTACAGTCCATAGGGTCACAAAGCTGTACACTACTGAACAATGTGTTCATATATTGGTTTCTGAAGTTTTCTGTGTTTATACTTTTAAAAAATTATGCAAGCCCCTTCATCATAACAAGGCTGTGATTCATGAAGGGTCATATGTAATTTTTCTAAATTTTTTTAATTACATAGATATCACATTAATATATTACCCCTTTTCTTATTTTCATCTATATCTTTCCCACTCATAACAGGACCAGTTCTTGGACTCAGTTATGGAATACCAACATGCTTAAACTTAAATGCCTCACAGCATGATGGCAGCAGAGAGAATAGTTATGTTGTTTTACATTTTCTCTCTCCTTGCTACTTAAATGCAAATTTAAATTATTTTCTGGAGTTTAAAAGTATATTGTAGGGACTTACCTGGTGGTCCAGCGGCTAGGACTCCACGCTCCCAATGCAGGGAGCCCGAGTTCAATCCCTGGTCAGGGAACTAGATCCCACATGCAGCAACTAAGAGTTCGAATGCTACAACTAAAGATCTCTCATGCTACAATGAAGATCAGAGATCCCACATGACACAACTAAGACCAAGCACAGCCAAATAAATAAGCATTTAAAAAATAAAAATAAAATTACATTGTCAAAAAAGTACAAAATGCAGGAAGATGAAAATAAACAAATTACCTGTGGTCCTATCACTTGGAGAGAACCAGAATTGATGTTCATTTCGGGTATATTTCTTTCCAGTCTTTTTTCTACATAGTTTTTAAACAAATTTGCTTCGTATTGTATTTAATGTTTTATAATCAGCCCTCTTCACTGAATGTTTTATGATTTAAATATTCTTCTACCTCATGATTTGTAATAGGTGCCCAGTATTTTATTCTATAACTACAACTAGAGTTATGTCATACTTTATAATTACTATTGCTAGACATTTGATTGGTCTCCTTTTCTTCTTTGGTTATTATCATAATGTATGTTCTTGTACATGAATCTTTCAGTGACAGTATGACTATCAGAATAAATTTCTAGAAGTGGAACTTCTCAGTTAAACAGTATAACATTAAAAGTTATTCTTTTATTGAATTTTTCTTTATCAAAGTAATATATTTTTTATAGACCATGTAGAAATCACAGGTACATAAAAAGGAGAATGAAAAAGGACATAAATGTCACCCATACTTTTACCTCTCAGAGGTAATCATTATTAACATTTTATTAAAATCCTTCACTCTTTTCTCTGTACTCTGCATTTTCTTTCATAAAGCTTTTTACTTAATATATTCTGAATTTTCTTTAAAGTTTATTATTCTACACCTTCAGTGCTTACATAGCATTTCATTGTGTGAAACTACAATTTATTTGACTAACTCGCTATTGTTAGACATTTAGATTATTTTTCTCTAATATAAAAATGTAGAGATGAGCATTCTGTGGCTAAATCTTTGCAAAAATCCCCGATTGCTTCTTTTGAATAAATACCTAGATGTGCAATTGTTCCATACATAGGCACATTTTTCAGGCTTTTGATGAATATAGCTAAATTGCCCTATAATAATTCTCATATTAGAGGCAGAATATGCCTTATTTATCTGAATTCTTGATATCACTGAATTTTTTCCCAATTTGACTGCAAAGAATTAACATCTTATTTTAAAATGTACATTTATTTGGTTGCTATTAAAATTGAACTTTTTTCTACTCTTTATTCTTGTCCACACCAAAGTGATTATCTGGGTGGTGAAGACCTTTGTCCAGATAATCACGATGGTGTGATCACTCACACTCACTTAGAGCCAGACATCCTGGAATGTGAAGTCAAGTGGGCCTTAGAAAGCATCACTATGAACAAAGCTAGTGGAGGTAATGGAATTCCAGTTGAGCTATTTCAACTCCTAAAAGATGATGCTGTGAAAGTGCTGCACTCAATATGTCAGCAAATTTAGAAAACTCAGCAGTGGCCACCGGACTGGAAAAGGTCAGTTTTCATTCCAATCCCAAAGAAAGGCAATGCCAAAGAATGCTCAAACTACCACACAATTGCACTCATCTCACATGCTAGTAAAGTAAAGCTCAAAATTCTCCAAGCCAGGCTTTAGTAATACGTGAACTGTGAACTTCCAGATGTTCAAGCTGGTTTTAGAAGAGGCAGAGTAACCAGAGATCAAATTGCCAACATCCATTGGATCATCGAAAAAGCAAGAGAGTTCCAGAAAAAACATCTATTTCTGCTTTATTGACTATGCCAGAGCCTTTGACTGTGTGGATCACAATAAACTGTTAAAAATTCTTCAAGAGATGGGAATACCAGACTACCTGACCTGCCTCTTGAAAAACCTATATGCAGGTCAGGAAGCAACAGTTATAACTGGACATGGAACAACAGACTGGCTCCAAATAGGAAAAGGAGTACGCCAAGGCTGTATATTGTCACCCTGCTTATTTAACTTATATGCAAAGTACATCATGAGAAACACTTGGCTGGAAGAAGCACAAGCTGGAATCAGGATTTCTGGGAGAAATACCAATAACCTCAGATATGCAGATGACACCACCCTTATGGCAGAAAGTGAAGAAGAACTAAAGAGCCTCTTGATGAAAGTGAGAGAGGAGAGTGAAAAAGTTGGCTTAAAGCTCAACATTCAGCAAACTAAGATCATGGCATCCGGTCCCATCACTTCATGGCAAATAGATGGGGAGACAGTGGGAACAGTGACTGACTTTATTTTTTCAGGCTCCAAAATCACTGCAGATGGTAATTGCAGCCATGAAATTAAGACACTTACTCCTTGGAAGGAAAGTTATGACCAACCTAGATAGCATATTAAGAATCGGAGACATTCCTTTCTCAACAAAGGTCCATCTAGTCAAGGCTATGGTTTTTCCAGTGGTCATGTATGGATGTGAGAGTTGGACCATAAAGAAAGCTGAATGCTGAAGAATTGATGCTTTTGAACTGTGGTGTTGAAGAAGACTTTTGAGAGTCCCTTGGACTGCAAGGAGATCCAACCGGTCCATCCTAAAGGAGATCAGTCCTGGGTGTTCATTGGAAGGACTGATATTGAAGCTGAAACTCCAATATTTTGTCCATCTGATGTGAAGAGCTGACTCATTTGAAAAGCCTCTGATGTTGGGAAAGATTGAGGGCAGGAGGAGAAGGGGACGACAGAGGATGAGATGGTTGGATGGCAACACCAACTCAATGGACGTGTGTTTGGGTGGACTCTGGGAGTTGGTGATGGACAGGGAGGCCTGGCGTGCTGCAGTTCATGGGGTCACAAAGAGTTGGACACGACTGAGAGACTGAACTGAACTGAACCCTTGTCTAATTTTCTGTTCTGATACAGAAATTTAAGATATTCTTTATCATACATGGAGATTTTCTCCTTTGGCTAAGTGTTGGGCTATAATATATATCTATATATTCTAATATTAAATTGCACTCCTAAAATAATAATCCTATGCTTATGTTGTAGTATTATTTTTGTCTTGATGAATTTGATTTGCTGGTATTTTGTTTAGGATTTTTGCATCTATGTTCTTAACTGACATTAGTTTTCTCTGTGTTTAGTACATGTATTAATTATGTTTTGTGTGCAGGATAACTTTAGCTTTATAAAATGAATGGAGCTTAGTTTCTTCTTTTCCTCTATGCTGGAAACTACTTTTAGAGGATGGAAATTATTTATCCCTTGTAAATTATAAAGGAGTTGTTCATGAAACTACCTGGACACTATAAAATCATTGGAGGAAATGTTTTTAAACAGCACAGTTTCCCCTCCATGTTTTCTACATCTTTGTGATTCTACTTTGCTAAGTAACCTAGGAAATCATCCATTTTATTGAGATTTTCAAATTCATTAACAGTATCAAGATTTATTGAAATTTATTACATATACTATACAATTCATCCATTTAACGTGGTTGTAGTATGTTCATGGAGCTGTATATTCACAGCCATCACCAAAAAATTTAGAACAACTTCAGAATCCCCAAACGAAACTCTATAGCCATTAGCAGTCACTCTGCATGCCCCCTTTATTCCACCTAAGTCCTAGGCAACTACTAATCTGCTTTTTGTCACCATAGATTTGCCTACTCTGGACTTTTCTTATATTAATAAATGAAATCATATGATATGTAGTGTTTTGTGACTCACAGTTAAGGTAATGTTTACAAGGCTCACTCTGTTTTAACATGGACTAGTATGTCAGTCTTTCTTTAACTTTTGCAAAATTAGTAGACTTTTATTTTTAGAACAGTTTTAGTTTTACAGAAAGTGAGCAGATAGTACAGAGTTTCCATATACTCCTCTCTTCTTACTCCTCTGACCATAGTTTTCTCCACTAACATCTTGCATTGGTGTGGTTCATTTGTTAACTAAAGTTCACAATTTACATGAGGGTTCACTCTGTGTGTTGTATAGTTCTGTGTGTTTTCACAAATACATAAAGTGAAGTTGCTCAGTCGTGTCGGACTGTTTGCAACCTCATGGACTGTAGCCTACCAGTTTCCTCCATCCATGGAATTTTGCAGGCAAGAATACTGGAATTGGTTGCCATTTCCTTCTCCAAGGGTTCTTCCTGCCCCAGGGATCGAACCCGGGCCTCCAGCATTGCAGGCAGACACTTTACCATCTGAGCCACTACTGTGTCCACAATTACAATATTGTATGGAAAAGTTTTGATGAGTAGTTGGAGCACAGGGGATTTTTGGTACAGTGCTTCTCTCCCCCAGAACCTCTGGCAACCACTGATTTTTTTTTTTGTACAGTTTCCATGGTTTTATCTTTTCCACAATGTCATGCAGTTGGAATCATACAGTATGTAGCCTTTACAGATTGTTTTCTCTTACTTAGTAATATGCATTTAAGATTCCTCTGTGTCTTTTCATGCCTTGATAGCTCATTTCTCTTTTAGGATTAAATAATAAAAGATGCTTGCTCCTTGGAAAAAAAAGCTATGACAAACCTAGACAACATATTAAAAAGCAGAGACATTACTTTGCCGACAAAGGTCCATCTAGTCAAAGCTATGGTTTCCGGTTGTCATGTATGGATGTGAGAGTTGGACCATAAAGAAAGCTGAGTGCTGAAGAATTGAGCTTTTAAACTGTGCTTTTGGAAAAGACTCTTGAGAGTCCCTTGGACTGCAAGGAGATCAAGCCAGTCAGTCCCTAAAGGAAATCAGTCCTGAATATTCATTGGAAGGACTGATGCTGAAGCTGAAGCTCTGATAACTTTGATCACATGATGTGAAGAATTGATTCATTGGAAAAGACCCTGATGTTGGGAAAGATTGAAGGCAGGAGAAGAAGGGGATGACAGAGGATGAGATGTATGGATGGCATCACTGACTTGATAGACATGAGTTTGAGCAACGTCCAGGAATTGGTGATGGACAGGGAAGCCTGGCCTGCTGTGGTCCATGGGATCGCAAAGAGTCAGACACAACTGAGCAACTGAACTGAATATTCATTTGTCTGGGTAGACCACAGTTTATTTATACATACACTAACTGAAGGACATCTTACTTGTTTCCAAGTTAAGGAAATTATGAATAAAGCTGCTGTAAACATCTGTGTGGAGGTTTTTGTGTGGACATGTTTTCAACATGTTTGGGTAAATACCAAGGAGCATAATTGTTGGGTCATATAGTAAGTGTATGCTTGGTTTTGTAAGAAAATGCCAAATTTTCCTTCAAATTGGCTGTTCCACGTTGTATTCCCACAAGTGATGAATGGGAGTTCTAGTTGCTCTACATACTTCCTAACATTTGCTGTTCTCAGCTGTTTAAATTTTAGCCATCCTGGTAATGCATAGTCAAAGCTATGGTTTTTCCAGTAGTCATGTATGCATGTGAGAGTTGGACCATGAAGAAGGCTGAGTGCTGAAGAATTGATGCTTTTGAACTGTGGTGCTGGAGAAGACTCTTGAGAGTCTCTTGGACTGCAAGGAGATCCAACCAGTCAATCCTGAAGGAAATCGACCCTGAATATTCATTGGAAGGACTGATGCTGAAGCTGAAGCTCCAATACTTTGGCCACTTGATGCAAAAAACCAACTCATTGCAAAGACCCTGATGCTGGGAAGTATGGAGGGCAGGAGGAGAAGGGGATGACAGAGGATGAGATGGTTGGATGGCATCACTGACTAAATGGACATGAGTTTGAGCAAACTCTGGGAGATAGTGGAGGACAGAGGAGCCAGGCATGCTGCAGCCCATGGAGTCACAAAGAGTCAGGCACGAATTAGTGAATAATAACAGATAATACATAGTAATATTTCATTATTGTTTTAATTTGTAATTCTTTAGTTATACATGATGTGGAGCATCTTTTCATATACTTATTTGCCATCTATATGTCTTTTTTTGGTAAAGTCTTCAGATTCTTTGCCCATTCTTAAATTGGATTGTTTACTTTTTATGGAGTTTTAAGTTATCTTTGTATATTTAAGGTACAAGTCTTTTATCCAAGCTATATTGCAAATATTTCTCCTAGTCTGTGATTTCTCTTTTCATTCTTCTGACAATGTCCTTCGCAAAACAATTTTTAAGAATAAAATATATTTTTACAGCTAAATAATATTTCACTGAATGGCTAGTCCAGATTTTTTTTATTCATTCACTAGTTGGTGGACACTTGAGTTGTCCCCTTTTGGCTATTATAAATAGTGCTACTATGAATATTTGTGTAAAAAATTTTGTTGGACATATATTTTCATTTCTATTGGATAGATACCTATGAGTAGAACTGCTGGGTCATATGGCTACTTTATATTTAACTTTTTGAGGAACTGCCAAACTGTTTTCCATAGAAACTGCCTGGCTTCTCCAAAGCAACTGTACCATTTTACATTCCCACTGGCAATGTGGAGGGAGGGGGTTCCATTTTGTCCCATATCCTCACCGACACTTGCTATTGTCAGTCTTTTTGAATATAGCTGTTGTAGTGGATATGAAGTAGTATCTCTGTGTTTTGATTTGCATTTCTCTGATGACTCTATGATGAGCACATTTTCATATGCTTATTGACCTTTTGCATACCTTCTTTTCCTCTTAACTTTTGCATACCTTCTTTTCCTCCTCACTTTTTATATTCTCTTCCATGAGAATTTCACTGATTTTACTAACACCTTCATATAGATGATTTTCAAATATTAACTTCCATATCTGATCTTTCTTCTGAGATTTTCTCAGAGATTAGTGTCCTGATTGCATTTCAGAATTAGTATATCCCAAGTGAAACTCATCTGCTTTCTTCCCAAGCTATTAATTCTTTCTGTATTCCTAATTCTGTTAATTTTACTATTATTTTTCTAATCACCTGAACTTGAAACATGGCATTATATCTAGATGTAAGAGAAATGGGATAGGAAAGAGTTGATTCATTACCAAGTTCTCTGTTAATTTTGTAATATTCTGCATCTCTTTTCTCTTTATTCTCTCCTTCTTGATCTCTAACCTCTTTTGAACTTTCTCAGTCTCTTATTCTCCTGGTTCTCTTATCTCTTATTATTTTATCTCAGGTTATTTCTTACCTTAAGTGACCTTAATTTTTACCTTAAATATTATTTTTACCTTAAGTGAACTTCCCCTTTCTTGACCATCTTCCATAATCATCGTAAATCTGTCTTGGTTATTTTTATGTAATTCCAAAGTGTGACCTGTAATGTACACACATAATTCCCAAATATATGTTCCTAGTTCTGAAATATCCTGAGAACTTCAGACACATATATCCAACTATCTGTATGACATTTCTATTTCATGGACTTCTTAAACTTAATACAGTCATCATTTGGTATCTACAGGGAATTGGCTCCAGGACCCCCGCAGATACCAAAATCTGAGGATACTGAAGTCCCTTATATCAAGTGACATAGTATTTGCACATCCTCCTGTGTACTTTAAATAAGCTCTAGATTAGTTACAATATCTAATACAGTGTAAATGCTATGCAAATGCTTGTAAGTATAATGTAAATTCTATGTAAATAGTTACCAAAGTATGGCAAATTCAAGTTTTGCTTTGTGGAAGTTTCTGGACTTTTTTTTTTTTTTCAAATATTGTTAATTTGCACTTGGTTAAATCTGCAGATGTGGAACCTGTAGATATAGAGGACTGACTGTGTGGTTAAACTGAACTAGTCTCCTCCCAGCAGCTCCCAAACTTGCTCCACTTTCAGTCAATAGCAACATCACTCAGCTGGGGCTCATGGAACAGAATCCTGGCCATCATTCCTTTTCTTTCCCTCTCTGCAAGAGCCAAACATTCACCAAATCTATTCAATAATGTGCTGTGCTAAGTCACTTCCATCGTGTCTGACTCTCTGCAATGCTACGGACCAGAGCCCACCAGGTTCCTCTGTCCATAGGATTCTCTGGGCAAGAATACTAGAGTAGGTTGCTGTGCCCTCCTCTAGGGCATCTTCCTGACTCAGGGGTTGAACCTGCATCTTTTAGGTCTCCTGCATTGGCAGATAAGTTCCTTACCACTAGTGCCACCTGGGAATCATAAAATTCCCCTGAATCTGCTGTTTGCATCTCCATGCTACTTCTTCATTCAAGTTTTTATCACCTCTCATTGAGATGATTTCAGTGACTCTAAATCTTGTCTTCCTGTCTCTGATCTCTCACCATGGCCCCACAACCGTCTCTACACAGTCCACAAACACAAAGTTCTTTCCAAACTGAAAATTTAGTCACGGTCATTTCATTACCATGGGAGCTTCCCTGGTACTTCAATGGTAAAGAATCTGCCTGCAATGCAGGAGACCCCAGTGTTCAGTTACTGGGTCAGGAAGATCCCCTGGAGAAGGGAAATGCTACCCACTCCAGTATACTGGCCTGGAGAATTCCATGGACTGTATAGTCCATGGGATAGCAAAGAGTTGGATACGACTGAGAAACTTTCACTTTCATTTCATTACAGAGAACAAACAAAAACAAGAACATCAATACTAACAACAAAATTAAAACATGAAAATGTTTAGAGTCTCCCTGGTAGCCTGTCACTTTTCTAAAGCATGTAATTCAAGGTCTTCAACCTAGCATGTGCTTCCAGCCTACTTTTTAAGTGTCATTTGTCATTGCATCCCGCCCCCATCTTATCTCAGGCTCCAGCAAGATTCTTCTGGGATGTTTAAAAAGTTACCTTGGCTCAGATTATTCTTCCTGCCTTGTCTCATTTCATCCTTCAAAAACCCTGTCCAGGTGTCCCCTCTCTGGAGAGCATTTTCTAAGGCTTCCAGCTCTGAAATTCTTCTATACTTCATACAGTGTCTTGTTGCAACTCTTTTGTTTATATGTCTGTCTTCCCTACTAGACTGTTTAGTTCAGTTCAGTTGCTCAGTCATGTCCAACTCTTTGCAACTCCCATGGACTACAGCATGCCAGGCTTCCCTGTCCATCACCAATTCCCGGAGCATGCTCAAACTCATGTCAATCGAGTTGGTGATGCCATCAAACATCTCATCCTTCATCGTCCCCTTCTCCTGCTGACTTCAATCTTTTTCAGCATCAGGGTCTTTTCAAATGAATTAGTTCTCCCAATCTTCGGTACCCATTTTTACTTGAGAGCAAGATTACTGGCTTGATTGCTCTCTCCCCCTTTTGACTCTCCTTTTTCTCCACCAGATTGCCTCTATCTCCTCTTTCTCTTCTCTACCCAACTCTGTGAATCTCTTTGTGTGTTCCCGGCTGTGGAGAACAATTAGGGAACTGATTATTGGCTAGATATGTCTCTCATGATTCCCCCTTTTATCCTCCTGGCCACCTCTGTCTCCTTCCTCCCTCTTCTCTGTGTAACTCCGTGAACATCTCTGAGGGATCCATACTGTGGAGAGCATATAGGGAAGTGAATACTGGCTAGCTTGCTCTCTCCTCTTTTGACTCCCCCTCTTCTCCTCCTGGTCACCTATATCTCCTTCCTCCCTCTTCTCTTCTCCATGTAACTCTGTGTACCTTTCTGGGTGTCCCTCACTGTGGGGAAACTTTTCATTATTAACCTAGATGTTTTATCATCGATGCTGTATAGATGGAGAAGTCTTGAGGCTACTGTAAGAATAAGACTGAAAACCAGAGGCAGGAGGCTTAAGTCCAAATCCTGAGAACACCAGAGAACTCCTCATTTCAGGGAACATTAATCGATAGAAGCTCATCAAAAACCTCCATACCTACACTGAAACCAAGCACAACCCAAGGGCCAACAAGTTCCAGAGCAAGACATACCATGCAAATTCTCCAGTAACAAAGGAACATAGCCCTGAGCTTCAATATACAGGATGCGCAAACTCACACCAAACCCATTGACATCTCAAAACTCATTACTGGACATTTCATTGCACTCCAGAGAGAAGAAATTCAGCTCCACCCACCAGGACACAGACACAAGCTTCCCTAACCAGGAAACCTTGACAAGCCACCCGTCCAACCCCACCCACAGCAAGGAAACTCCACTGTAAAGAGGAACCACAAACTTCCAGAATACAGAAAGGCCACCCCAAACACAGCAATCTAAACAAGATGAAAAGGCAGAGAAATGCTCATCAGGTAAAAGAACAGGATAAATGCCCACCAAACCAAACAAAAGAGGAAGAGAGAGAGAATCTACCTGATGAAAAATTCTGAATAATGATAGTGACAATGATCCAAAATCTTGAAAACAAAGTGGAGTTATAGATAAATAGCCTGGAGACAAGGATTGAGAAGATGCAAGAAATGTTTAATAAGGACCTAGAAGAAATAAAAAAAGATTCTATATATAATGGATAATGCAATAAATGAGATCAAAAACACTCTGGAGGGAACCAACAGTAGAATAACAGAGGCAGAAGATAGGATAAGTGAGGTAGAAGATAGAATGGTAGAAATAAATGAAGCAGAGACAAAAAAAGAAAAAAGAATTAAAAGAAATGAGGACAACCTCAGAGACCTCTGGGACAATGTGAAACACCCCAACATTCGAATCATAGGAGTCCCAGAAGAAGAAGACAAATAGAAAGACCATGAGAAAATACTTGAGGAGATAATAGTTGAAAACTACCCTAAAATGGGGAAGGAAATAATCACCCAAGTCCAAGAAACCCAGAGAGCCCCAAACAGGATAAACCCAAGGTGAAACACCCCAAGACACATATTAATCAAATTAACAAAGGTCAAACACAAAGAACAAATATTAAAAGCAGCAAGGGAAAAACAACAAATAACACACAAGGGGATTCCCATAAGGATAACAGCTGATCTTTCAATAGAAACTCTTCAGGCCAGGAGGGAATGGCAGGACAACATAAAATGATGAAAGAAAATAACCTACAGCCCACATTTCTGTACCCAGTAAGGATCTCATTCAAATATGAAGGAGAAATCAAAAGCTTTACAGACAAGCACAAGCTGAGATAATTCAGCACCACCAAACCAGCTCTCCAACAAATGCTGAAGGATCTTCTCTAGACAGGAAACACAAAAAGGGTATATAAACTCAAACCAAAAACAATAAAGTAAATGGCAATGAGATCATACTTATCAATAATTACCTTAAATGTAAATGGGTTGAATGCCCCAACCAAAAGACAAAGACTGGCTGAATGGATCAAAAACAAGACCCCTATATATGCTGTCTACAAGAGACCTACCTCAAAACAAGGGACACATACAGACTGAAAGTGAAGGGCTGGAAAAAGATATTCCATGCACATAGAGACCAAAACAAAGCAGGAGTAGTAATACTCATATCAGATAAAATAGACTTTAAAACAAGGGCTGTGAAAAGAGACAAAGAAGGACACTACATAATGATCAAAGGATCAATCCAAGAAGAAGATATAACAATTATAAATATATATGTACCCAACATAGGAGCACCACAATATGTAAGGAAAATGCTAACAAGTATGAAAGGGGAAATTAACAATAGCACAATAATAGTTGGAGACTTTAATACCCCACTCACAACTATGGATAGATCAAATAAACATAAAATTAATGAGGAAACACAAACTTTAGATAATACAATAGACCAGTTAGACCTAATTGATATCTATAGGACATTTCACCCCAAAACAATGGATTTCACCTTTTTCTCAGGTGCACATGGAAACTTCTCCAGGATAGATCACATCCTGGGCCATAAATCTAGCCTTGGCATATTCAAAAAACTGAAATCATTTCAAGCATCTTTTCTGACTACAATACAGTAAGATTAGATCTCAATTAAAGGAGAAAATCTATTAAAAATTCCAACATACTGATGCTAAACAACACGCTGCTTAATAACCAGCAAATCACAGAAGAAATAAAAAAAAATCAAAATATGCGTAGAAAAAAATGAAAATGAAAACACAACAACCCAAAAACTATGGGACACTGTAAAAGCAGTGCTAAGGAGAAGGTTCATAGCAATACAGGCTTACCTCAAGAAACAAGAAAAAAGTCAAATAAATAACCTAACTCTACACCTAAAGCAACTAGAAAAGGAACAAATGAAGAACCACAGGGTTAGTAGAAGGAAAGAAATCTTAAAAATTAGGGCAGAAATAAATGCAAAAAAAAAGAGAGAGAGAGAGAGAGAGAGAGAGAGACCATAGCAGAAATCAACAAAGCCAAAAGCTGGTTCTTTGAGAAGATAAATAAAATTGACAAACCATTATCCAGACTCATCAAGAAACAAAGGGTGAAGAATCAAATCAACAGAATTAGAAATTAAAATGGAGAGATCACAACAGACAACACAGAAATACAAAGGATCATAAAAGATTACTATTAGCAACTATATGCCAATAAAATGGACAACTTGGAAGAAATGGACAAAATCTTAGAAAAGTACAACTTTCCAAAACTGAACCAGGAAGAAATAGAAAATCTTAACAGACCCATCACAAGCAAGGAAATCAAAACTGTAATCAGAAAACTTCCAGCAAACAAAAGCCCAGGATCAGATGGCTTCACAGCTGAATTCTACCAAAAATTCAGAGAAGAGCTAACATCTATCCTACTCAAACTCTTCCAGAAAATTGCAGAGGAAGGTAAACTTACTAACTCATTCTATTAGGCCACCATCACTCTAATACCAAAACCAGGAAAAGATGCCCCCCAAAAAGAAAACTACAGGACAATATCACTGATGAATATAAATGCAAAAATCCTTAAGAAAATTCTAGCAAACAGAATCCAACAACACATTAAAAAGGTCATACATTATGGCAAGTGGGCTTTATCCCAGGGATGCAAGGATTCTTCAGTATCCACAAATCAATCAATGTAATACACCACATTAACAAATTGAAAGATAAAAACCATATGATTATCTCAATAGAGGCAGGGAAAGCCTTTGACAAAATTCAACATTCATTTATGATAAAAAAAAAAAAAAACCTCCAGAAAGCAGGAATAGAAGGAACAAACCTCAACATAATAAAAGCTATATATGACAAATCCACAGCAAACATTATCCTCAATGGAGAAAAACTGAAAGCATTTCCCCTAAAGTCAAGTACAAGACAAGGGTGCCCACACTATCCACTACTATTCAACATAGTTTTAGCCACAGCAATCAGAGCAGAAAAAGAAATAAAAGGAATCCAGATTGGAAAAGAAGAAGTAAAACTCTCACTGTTTGCAGATGACATGATCCTCTACATAGAAAACCCTAAAGACTCCACCAGAAAATTACTAGAGCTAATCAATGAATATAGTAAAGTTGAAGGATATAAAATTAACACACAGAAATCCCTTGCATTCCTATACATTATCAATGAAAAAACAGAAAGAGAAATTAAGGAAACAATTCCATTCACAATTGCAATGTAAAGAATAAAATACTTAGGAATATGTCTACATAAAGAAACAAAAGACCTATATATAGAAAACTATAAAACACTGGTGAAAGAAATGAAAGAGGACACAAATAGATGGAGAAATATACCATGTTCATGGATCGGAAGAATTATAGTGAAAATGAGTATACTACCCAAAGCAATCTATAGAGTCAATGCAATCCCTATCAAGCTACCAATAGTATTTTTCACAGAACTAAAACAAATAATTTCACAATTTGTATGGAAATACAAAAAACCTCGAATAGCCAAAACTATCTTGAGAAAGAAGAATGGAACTGGAGGAATCAACCTGCCTGACTTCAGACTCTACTACAAAGCCACAGTCATCAAGACAGTATGATACTGGCACAAAGACAGAAATTTAGGTCAATGGAACAAAATAGAAAGCCCAGAGATAAATCCACACACATATGGACACCTTATCTTTGACAAAGGAGGCAAGAATATACAATAGAGAAAAGACAATCTCTTTAACTGGGAAAACTGGTCAACCACTTGTACAAGAATGAAACTAGAACACTTTCTAACACCATACACAAAAATAAACTCAAAATGGATTAAAGATCTAAATGTAAGACCAAAAACTATAAAACTCCTAGAGGAGAACATAGGCAAACCACTCTCTGACATACATCACAGCAGGATCCTCTATGACCCACCTCCCAGAATATCGGAAATAAAAGCAAAAATAAACAAATGGGACCTAATTAAACTTAAAAGCTTTTGCACAACAAAGAAAACTCTAAGCAAGGTGAAAAGACAACCTTCGGAATGGGAGAAAATAATAGCAAACAAAGCAACTGACAAATAATTAATCTCAAAAATATACAAGCAACTCCTGCAGCTCAATTCCAGAAAAATAAATGACCCAATCAAAAAATGAGTCAAAGAACTAAACAGGCATTTCTCCAAATAAGACATACAGATGGCTAACAAACACATGAAAAGATGCTCAGCATCACTCATTATCAGAGAAATGCAAATCAAAACCACAATGAGGTACCATTTCATGCCAGTCAGAATGGCTGCTATCAAAAAGCCTACAAACAAGAAATGTTGGAGAGGGTGCAGAGAAAAAGGAACCCTCTTACACTGTTGGTGGGAATGCAAACTAGTACAGCCACTATGGAGAACAGTGTGGAGATTCCTTACAAAACTGGAAATAGAACTGTCATATGACCTCGCAATCCTACTACTGGGCATACACACCCAGGAAACCAGAATTGAAAGAGACACGTGTACCCCAATGTTCATTGCAGCACTGTTTATAATAGCCAGGACATGGAAGCAACCTAGATGTCCATCAGCAGATGAATGGGTAAGAAAGCAGTGGTACATATACACAATGGAATATTACTCAGCCATTAAAAAGAATGCATTTGAATCAGTCCTAATGAGGTGAATGAAACTGGAGCCTATTATACAGAGTGAAGTAAGCCAGAATGAAAAACACCAATACAGTATACTAACACATATAAATGGAATTTAGAAAAATGGTAATGATAACCCTATATGCGAGATAGCAAAAGAGACACAGATGTATAGAACAGTCTTTTGGACTCTGTGGGAGAGGCAAAGGTGGGATGATTTGGGAGAATGGCCTTGAAACATGTCTATTATCATATGTGAAATGAATCGCCAGTCCAGGTTTGATACATGAGACAGGGTGCTCGGGGCTGATGCACTGAGATGACTCAGAGGGATGGGATGGGGAGGAAGGTGGGAGGGGGGTTCAGGATGGGGAACACGTGTACGCCCGTGGCAGATTCATGTCAATGTATGGCAAAATCAATACAATATTGTAAAGTAATTAGCCTCCAATTAAAATAAATAAATTTATATTTTAAAAAATACAAAAACAAAAATCACATGAGTTACTTCTTCACAACAGGTGGCCAAAGTATTGGCGTTTCAGCTTCAGCATCAGTCCTTCCAATGAATACTCAGAATGGATTTCTTTTAGGATTGACAGGTCAGATCTCCTTGCAGTCCAAGGGAATCTCAAGAGTCTTCTCCAACACCGCAATTCAAAAGCATCAAATCCTTGGCGCTCAGCTTTCTTTATAGCCCAACTTTCACATCCATACATGCCAACAGGAAAAACCATAGCTTTGACTAGATGTATTTTGTTAACAAAGTAATGTCTCTGCTTTTTATTATGCTGTCTATGTTGGTCATAGCAGGAGCAAGCGTCTTTTAATTTCATGGCTGCAGTCACCATCTGCAATGATTATGAAGCCCACAAAAATAAAGTTTGTCACTTTTTCCATTGTTTCCCAATCTATTTGCCATGAAGTGATGGGACTGGATGCCATGATCTTTGTTTTTTGAATGTTGAGTTTTAAGCCAGCTTTTCCACTCTCTTCTTTCACATTCATCAAGAGGCTCTTCAGTTCTTCACTTTCTGTCATAAGGCTGGTGTCATCTGCATATCTGAGGTTATTGATATTTCTCCCAGCAATCTTGATTCCAGCTTGTGCTTCATCCAGCCAGGCATTTTCCATAATGTACCCTGCATATAATTTAAATAAGCAGGGTGACAATATACAGCCTTGACGTACTCCTTTCCCGATTTGGAATCAGTCTCTTGTTCCATGTCCAGTTCTAACTGTTGCTTCTTGAACTGCACACAGATTTCTCAGGAAGCATGTAAGGTGCTCTGGTATTCCCATCTCTTGCAGAATTTTCCACAGTTTCCACTGTGATCGATACAGTCAAAGCTTTTGGCATAATCAATAAAAGCAGAAGTAGATGTATTTTTGGAACTCTCTTGCTTTTTCTATGATCCAGTGAATGTTGGCAATTTTATATCTGGTTCCCCTGCCTTATCTGAATCCTGCTTGAACATCTATAAGTTCTCGGTTCACGTACTGTTGAAGCCTGGTTTGGAGAATTTTGATCATTACTTTGCTAGCGTGTGACATGAGTGCAATTGTGTGGTAGTGTGAACATTCTTTGGCATTGCCTTTCTTTGGGATTCGAATGAAAACTGAACTTTTTCCAGTCCTGTGGCCACTGCTGAGTTTTCCAGGTTTGATGGCATCTTGAGTGCAACACTCTAACAGCATCATCTTTCAGGATATGAAATAGCTCAAGTGGAATTCCATTGCCTCCACTAGCTTTGTTTGTACTGATGTTTCTAAGGCCCACTTCACTTCACATTCCAGGATGTCTGGCTCTAGGTCAGTGATCACACCACTGTGGTTATCTGGGTCATGAATATATTTTTTGTACAGTTCTGTGTATTCTTGCCACCTTTTAAAAATATCTTCTGCTTCTGTTAAGTCCATATCATTTCTGCTCTTTATTGTGCCCATCTTTGGGTGAAATATTCCCTTGGTATCTCTAATTTTCTTAAGAGATCTTTAGTTTTTCCCATTTTATTGTTTTCCTCTATTTCTTTGCTTTGATAACTGAAGAAGGCTTTCTTATCTCTCATTGCTATTCTTTGGAACTCTGCATTCAAATAGGTATATCTTTCCTTTTCCCTTTGCCTTTAGCTTCTCTTCTTTCCTCAGGTGTTTGTAAGATGTCCTCAGACAACCATTTTGCCTTTCTGCTTTTCTTTTTCTTAGAGATGGTCTTGATCACTGCCTCCTGTACAATGTCACAAACCTCTATTCATAGTTCTTCAGGCACTCTGTCTATCGGATCTAATCCCTTGAATCTATTTGTCACTTCCACTGTGTAATCATAAAGGATTTGATTTAGGTCATACCTGAATGGTCTAATGGTTTCCCCTACTTTCTTCAATTTAAGTCTGAGATTTATAATAAGGAGTTCATGGTCTGAGCCACAGTTGGCTCCTGTTCTTGTTTTTACTGACTGTATAGAGTTCCTCCATCTTTGGCTGCAAAGAATATAATCAGTCTGATTTCAGTATTGACCATCTGGTGATGTCCATGTGTAGAGTTGTCTCTTGTGTTGTTTGAAGAGGGTGTTTGCTATGACCAGTGCATTCTCTTGGCAATCTGTTAGCCTTTGCCCTGTTTCATTTTGTATTCCAAGGCCAAACTTGCCAATTATTACAGGTGTCTCTTGACTTCCTACTTTCACATTCCAATCCTCTATGATGAAAAGGATGTTTGGTGAGGGGTATTAGTTCTAGAAGATCTTGTAGGTCATCACATAACTGTTCAGCTTCAACTTCTTCAACATTACTGGTTGGGGCATAGACTTGGATTACTGTGAAATTGAATGGTTTGCCTTATAGATGAACAGAGATCATTCTGTCATTTTTGAGATTGCACCCAAATATTGCATTTTGAAATCCTTTGTTGACTATGAGGGTTACCTCATTTCTTCTAAGGGATTCTTGCCCACAGTAGTATAATGGTCATCTAAATTAAATTTGCCCATTCCAGTGAACATCAGCATGTTAGGAATCAGTGAACTACTAGACAGTGAGTCTCCAAAGACAGATTTTGGCTGATTTTCCAGATACAGAGTAGATGCTTAGTAAATATTCATTGAATGAATGATTGAGATGGTTCCTAGGCTTCATGTGATCCTGAAAGTCTAATTCCATGTGTCATCAAGTGTGCAATAACAAAGATAACACAAGTTTCATCTTTTATTCTCTTCCTTTGTCCAAGAGCTCAAATTGTTTGATTTCTTGGAGGTAGGCAAGATCACCTGGCTGGTATCCAAAGGGAATGCTTGGTAAGAACCTGATTCAGTGAAAGAGGACTTAAATGCTTTCTGGGGGCTCTGTTCATAATGGAAATGCTTCTGTCTCCTCTTTGCCTGGCTCTTGGCATAACTTCTGAGAGCTCTGTCATGCTAGGAGTTACTTCTGAGCCATTGAGAGATTAGATCACATTAAAGGGATGGACATCGTATCGCATTCTGTCATTGCTAAATGCCTGCAGAGCTGTGAGTTCTAAGAAGCAATTGGTGACTGGAATTTCCCCTTGAGGATGAACAAACTATATGGGAGAGAGTGAGTGATTAGAACAGGTCCAAGAATCTCTAGTCCAAGGACTTGAGTGAGTTTATATTCCCCTCTGGGCCAGCAGGATACAAGCTTTTAAGAACAGGGGTGTAACTTGGTGGAGAATAGCCCAGCATTGCTCTAGCATCAAATTCTTCAGGTCCATCAAATCAATTTGGTTTCCCTGGGCTTTGTGAGACTGAACGTTGAGACTGTTGTTCCTAAGAGTGACATTGCCAGGAACATCTCAGGGGACTCAGCATTAATTTGAGTGGACAAGCTTCAGGAAGTCCTGGATGAGCCTCAGGAAGCCAGGTGGTTGAGCCCAGTGTAACTTGTGGGGTCAGGCTCCATACCCTTTCCCATGGAACCCTGAGCAAGTGTGAAACTGAAGTCAGCAGGGAGAAAGACAGGCTCAGTGACCTTTCTTCAGGGGTGCTCAGCTGTGAGTCCCGTCTCTGGGGGGGTTAGCACTGTCCCTGCCAGAGACAGGGACATATTCTTCTCTATATGATGTGCTTTTCTAGGGTGCACCTCCACCCCCAGTTAGGCCAGTGTCTTCCCTTTGGGCCGAGTGACTTTACCCTGATGCCTTGGTGAGCCTAATGGAAACTAAAGCTTAGTAGACTTTTGTTTTATTGAAGGAAATTGTTATTTCTGGTCCAGAGAGACTAAGCAGAAGTTAAAATTGCAGAAATATTTTTGGAATGTTGTGTAACAGTTTACAAAACCCATCTGATTGGTTCACTCTTCATATAACCCAGTACCTGGCACTTAGTGGATATTCCCATGTTTGGCATATGAATGAACCTGGGATTTGTTATTCTAACTTACAGATGTGGGAATTGAGGCCCAAGCAGGTGAACTGAATTTCCTAAAACGCAAATGTCTTGTTAGTCACTGTGGGGGCTTGGCTTGAAATCAGGCTCAATGCAGATTAACATTTACTGAGCACCTATCATGTGAGACATTTGCTAGTGATAGACAAGCACAGTCCTTGGTTTTGAGAAGTTTATGGGCTTGCCAGGAAGTCAGACCCATAAAGAAATTGATTCAGAACAAAGTCCTAAGCACTATGATAGAGAACTCTGTGCGATGTGATGGGGAGGGGTGGCTAATCCAGTCTGATTTGGTCACAGAATACTTCTTGAAGAACTGACATCTTGGTTAAGTTTTGAAGGTTCGGTAGAGGTAGGCCAAGAGTAGAAAAACAGTATAGGCTGAGAGATCTGTTTCAATAGGGGCACAGAGGTGTGAGCTGGCATGCTATGTATTCTCTGCAATGGTCTTTACTGAGGGGGAAGAGGCAGGAATGATGATTAGAGAGGAATCAGATCATTGAAGGTAACAACTTGGCCTCACACAAATTACTTTCCAACTTTCGGACTCATTCAAATCACTTGGGAAAGTTAAAAAATATAAAGATATCACATCTATGTCCCAGTGAATTTCTTGATCAGCTGGCACTGACGGTGCCTTCTGGGGAGTTCTTGTGCTTACCTTGTGGCTCAGCTGATAAAGAATCTGCCTGCAATGCAGGAGACCTGGGTTTGATCCCTGGGTTGGGAAGATCCCCTGGAGAAGGGAAAGGCTACCACTTCAGTATTCTGGCCTGAAGAATTCCATGGACTCTATAGTCCATGGGGTCGCAAAGAGTTGGACACGACTGAGCAACTTTCACTTTATGGAGGCAAACAGGAAGCCACTTACAGGTGGGTATCGGGGGAGGGACATGGGATGTCATACTGCACCCTGTTGGTGGTGGTCCACATGGAGGCAGGTGGGTGTGAGAAAGCTGCTTCTGGAGGCACAGAGACCATTTAGGAGGCAGCTGAATTTGTCTAAGTGAAATTCCATGGTGAATGGAATAGGGGTATAGCAGTGGGGATGGAGGGGAGAGGCAGATCAAAAGCGATTTCAAAGTCATAGAATCCTTATGATGTTTGGGGGTGGTGGCAAGGGAGAGAGAAGTGTCTAGCATAATTCTCTGGGTTTCTAGCATAGCTGCCTGGGTACAGTGTGCTATTTCTGACCAACATCAGGAGTGGAAGGTGGAGAGAGATTGAGGAGCAAGTGATCAGTTCAGCTTGGAACCTGCTGAATTTGAGGTCATGTGGGACATCCAGATGGGAAGTTGGCTAGTGTGTTCACAGCTCATGGCTGGAAACACAGAACTGGGTCCCTCTGTCTGGGGGATTTAAAGCCACGTGGGTAGCAGATATCTTTCTGGAACACTGGTGAAAAGTGTACCTTCAATTATTCTACCCCTTTCTATCTTCAAGGTTTGTTCTCATGGGGAAGCAGAAGGTTTTTTTTTTTTTTTTAATGTTTCAACAAGACGGAGTAATGAAAATGACATAAAAGGTGGATTTAAGGAAGCTGAGTTGAAGCCCTGCCTCTGTCACTTCACCACCCTGCACAGAACTGAGTCTGTCTCAGCCTCTATGTCTTCACTGATAAGACAAGAGTCATAGAACCTCTGTCTCACAGAGTTATTGAGGTCCACTGAGAACACAGATGTGAAAAATGCCATGTAGAGAACCATAAAAAACATTAGCTTCCTCCACTCCCCAGATACTTGAACCAATGCATAGGAATTACAGGGAGGCAGATGTAAGGAAACTTGACCCCATGTAAGGAAACTGTCCATGCCTTGAGCTGTTGGATGATGGGAGGAGCTTTGGGAGACCAGAAGCTCTGAGGCTCTGGAAGTCTTTAAGTGGAGGCTGGATTCCTAGGGCTTCTGTTGAGAGTTTTGTTGTCAGAGTGGAGTTGCCTTGGATGATCTCTGTGCTCTCTTTCCTGACTCAAATAGTGTTTGAGTTACTAGGAAATTTCTTTACCTTTCCTTTGAAAACTTTTACACTACTTAGATTTTGTTCTAACTGTAAAAATAACACAGACACATGGTTATTTCTTTTTCTTTATAATCTCTTAAAGCCCTGGGTGTTTTGGTTCCTAAGTGGAGTCTTGGTTTATATACTCAACAACTAGGTAAACAGATTCAGGTCTTATTGCATGGGGGCATTTTTCAACATTTTTAAAAATTTATTTATTTTAATTGAAGGCTAATTACTTTACAATATTGTATTGGTCCTGCCACACATCAACATGAATCCACCATGAGTGTACACGTGTTCCCCATCCTGAACCCCCCTCCCACCACCCTCCCCTACCATCCCTCTGGGTCATCCCAGTGCACCAGCCCCAAGCATCCTGTATCGAACCTGGACTGGCGATTCGTTTCTTATATGATATTATACATGTTTCAATGCCATTCCCCCAAGTCATCCCACCCTCTCCCTCTCCCACAGAGTCCAAAAGACTGTTCTATTCTAATGCTCTTTAATGAGGATTTTGTAGATGCTGAAATGTATCTATATAGTATAGTTCAGTTCAGTTCAGTCGCTCAAGTATAGTTCAGTTCAGTTCAGTTGCTCAGTCGTGTCCAACTCTTTGCGACCCCTTGAATCACAGCACGCCAGGCCTCCCTGTCCATCACCAACTCCCGGAGTTCACTCAAACTCATGTCCATCGAGTTGGTGATGCCATCCAACCATCTCATCTTCTGTCATCCCCTTATCCTCCTGCCCCCAATCCCTCCCAGCATCAGGGTCTTTTCCAATGAGTCAACTCTTCCCATGAGGTGGCCAAAATATTGGAATTTCAGCTTCAGCATCAGTCCTTCCAATGAACACCCAGGACTGATCTACTTTAGGATGGACTGGTTAGGCCTCTCTAAAACAGACTTGGTGTGGTGGGGCATTCTGATGTCTTGACAATTTCAAATTATACCTTCTTTTAAAATGACTGATCTTAAAAAATAAATAAATAAATAAAATAAAATGACTGATCTTTATTACTTACAAACAGAAATGGTATTAGAAACAACAAACAAAATATTGCCTAGTAGAGGTCTTGATACAGTATGCTCCAATGAGTAGGTAAAGATCATTTGAATCAGCATGCTAATTATTTATACACAAATGTATGTTGTCAGAGAGCTTGGAAATATGCTGTTTTCTGAACTGGGTAAAACATCCCCTAAGAGCTCATATTTATACTCTTAAATTTTACTCAGAAACCCGTTGTTGTTGTTTTCTTAAATAGATTAAGGAAAGGTAAAATATGCCAACCCATGATTAAATTATCACAAATCTAGCAATGGTTTGAATTGAATTATATCTACTACTGTGGGCAAGAATCCCTTAGAAGAAATGGAGCAGCCCTCATAGTCAACAAAAGAGTCTGAAATGCAGTACTTGTGTGCAATCTCAAAAACAACAGAATGATCTCTGTTCGTCTACGAGGCAAACCATTCAATTTCACAGTAATCCAAGTCTATGCCCCAACCAGTAATGCTGAAGAAGCTGAAGTTGAATGGTTCTATGAAGACCTACAAGACCTTCTAGAACTAACAGCCCCCAAAAATGTCCTTTTCATCATAAGGGACTGGAATGCAAAAGTAGGAAGTCAAGAGATATCTGGAATAACAGGTAAGTTTGGCCTTGGAATACAAAATGAAGAAGGGCAAAGGCTAACAGATTGCCAAGAGAATGCACTGGTAATAGCAAACACCCTCTTCAAATAACACAAGAGACAACTCTACACATGGACATCACCAGATGGTCAATACCGAAATCAGACTGATTATATTCTTTGCAGCCAAAGATAGAGGAACTCTATACAGTCAGTAAAAACAAGAACAGGAGCCAACTGTGGCTCAGACCATGAACTCCTTATTATAAATCTCAGACTTAAATTGAAGAAAGTAGGGGAAACCATTAGACCATTCAGGTATGACCTAAATCAAATCCTTTATGATTACACAGTGGAAGTGACAAATAGATTCAAGGGACTAGATCTGATAGACAGAGTGCCTGAAGAACTATGAATAGAGGTTTGTGACATTGTACAGGAGGCAGTGATCAAGACCATTTCCAAGAAAAAGAAATGCAAAAAGGCAAAATGGTTATCTGGGGATGACTTACAAACATCTGAGGAAAGAAGAGAAGCTAAGGCAGAGGGAAAAAGGAAAGATATACCTATTTGAATGCAGAGTTCCAAAGAATAGCAATGAGAGATAAGAAAGCCTTCCTCAGTTATCAATGCAAAAAAATAGAGGAAAACAGTAGAATGGGAAAGACTAGAGATCTCTTAAGAAAATTAGAGATATCAAGGGAACATTTCATGCAAAGATGGGCACAATAAAGGACAGAAATGGTATGGACTTAACAGAAGCAGAATATATTAAGAAGATATAGCAAAAATACACAGAACTATATAAAAAGATATTCATGACCCAGATAACCACAGTGGTGTGATCACTGACCTAGAGCCAGACATCCTGGAATGTGAGTCAAGTGGGCCTTAGGAAGCATCACTATGAACAAAGCTAGTGGAGGTGATGGAATTCCAGTTGAGCTATTTAAAATCCTAAAAGATGATGTTGTGAAAGTGCTGCATTCAACACGTCAGCAAATTTGGAAAACTCAGCAGTGGCCACAGGACTGAAAAGGTCAGTTTTCATTCAAATCCTAAAGAAAAACAATGCCAAAGAATGTTCAAACTACTGCACAAATTGCACTCATGTCACATGCTAGCAAAGTAATGCTCAAAACTCTCCAAGCCAGGCTTCAACAGTACATGAACTATAAAATTCTGGATGTTCAAGCTGAATTTAGAAAGGGCTGAGGAACTAGGGATCAAATCGCCAACATCCATTGAATCATAGAAAAAGCGAGAGAGTTCCAGAAAAACATCAAATTGTGCTTTACTGATTATGTGAAAGCATTTGACTGTGTGGATCACAATAAACTGTGGAAAATTCTTCAAGAGATGGGAATACCAGACCATATTACTTGCCTCCTGAGAAATCTGTATGCAGGTCAGGAAGCAACAATGAGAACTGGACGTGGAACAACAGACTGGTTCCAAATCAGGAAAGGAGTACATCAACGCTGTATATTGTCACCCTGCTTATTTAACTTATATGCAGAGTACATCATGAGGAACTCTGGGCTGGAGGAAGCACAAGCTGGAATCAAGATCGCTGGGAGAAATATCAATAATCTCAGATATGCAGATGACACCACCGCTATATGGCACAAAGCAAAGTACTGAAGAGGCTCTTGATGGAAGTGAGAGAGGAGAGTGAAAATGTTGGCTTAAAACTTCACATTCAGCAAACTAAGATCATGGCATTTGGTCCCATCATTTCATGGCAAATAGATGGGAAACAATGGAAACAGTGACAAACTTTATTTTCCTGGGCTCCAAAATCACTGCAGATGGCGACTGCAGCCATGAAATTAAAAGACGCTTGCTCCCTGGATGAAAAGCTATGAACAACCTAGACAGCATATTAAAAAGCAGAGATATTACTTTACCAACAAAGCTCCATCTAGTCCAAGCTATGGTGTTTCCAGTAGTCATGTACGAATGTGAGAGTTGGACTATAAAGAAAGCTGAGTGCCGAAGAATCGATGCTTTTGAACTGTGGTGTTGGAGAAGACTCTTGAGAGTCCCTTGGACTACAAGGAAATCCAAACAGTCCATCCTAAAGGAAATCAGTCCTGAATATTCACTGGAAGGACTGATGCTAAAGCTGAAACTCCAATACTTTGGCCACCTGATTCGAAGAACTAACTCATTTGAAAAGACCCTGATGTTGGGAAAGATTGACGGCAGCAGGAAAAGGGAATGATGGATGATGAGATAGTTGGATGTCGTCACTGACTCAATGGACATGAGTTTGAGCAAGCTCTGGAAGTTGGTGATGGACAGGGAAGCCTGGCATGTTTCCATAGGGTTGCAAAGTGTCAGACATGACTGAGTGATTGAATTGGGCTGAACTGAACCAAATTGAATTATATTTTATGTATATATATATATATATATATATTTTTTTTTTTTTTTTTTTTGCCAATCACTAATGTAACACACATATTCTAAATGAGGCCAAATTTTCTGTCTAACTTTCTCTACACAGAGATTCTTTAAATGAAAGTCTCCACTTGTGCTGTTTGATGAGGAATCATCTTTCTGATAGTTTAAGTGATTTCCTAGCTCTTTTAAAAACATCAGCAAAACAGTTTTCCCAAATAAAAGTAATTTCATACCTAGCAAATATTATAGCTATGTAAAAAGTAGATGAACAATTTTGAAAAGCCAATAATATAAGAAAATGCATTCAGTCCTAATTGTGAGTAGACCCGAATCTCGTCTTTTTTTTTTTTTTTTTTGGCAGGACCTTCATGAAATTTGTAAGGTCCTCCCTGGGTCAGCTTTTAATTATCCTTTTTCGTTGCACTGTAGGTATGCCAAGGGGTGGTGGAGAGAAGCTTCTAGTTGATCTTTTTAAATAGTACCTGTTTAAATACCCTTACCTCCCCCACCTCACTCCCTGCCCCAGGTCCTCATCCACAGGGACCATTGGGCCAACAGAGAGTGAGGACTCTGGGATGGCCTGAACCTCAGGTGAGAGGGCCAGGTGGGGCACCAGTTGGGGTGGAAAATTCAAGAACAGGGAATATGGTGTAGTGGAAGTTAGTAGGAAGGGAAAAGGAGAGAAAATCTATTAACAAGTCAAAATGGGGAGCCAAGGAGTATTAGGTCACAAGCCAAATTACAGAAGATGGATCAGAGTTAGGAGTAACAGATAGAGGGAATGATGGAATATAGTTCAAGTCTAAGCCTGTCAAACCCTGCTTGGGCCATGGTGACCCAGCAAGTTGTTAAGCTTTGGTCTGACTATAGATGCACGCTGATCAGCTCACTAACCAGACTATTCTGCAAAGGCCTTGGGGTTTATATTCACTTGCACCTCATAGATACCTCTATATCAATAAGTCACTCCACATGACACTTTGCCTTACATTTTCTAGCAGGCTGGCTTTGGGGGTGATGGAGTATACGGAAAGAGCCCTGCCAGGAAGGGACTAAACTCTGCTGGTAACTGGCCAGGAAACCTTCGGTGAGTCATCGAATCTTTCAGAGCCTCTGTTTCCTTGTGTATTAATATAAAGTGAGGCTCATTGAGGTAGGCTCTTCCCTGGTGGCTCAGATGGTAAAGCACCTGCCTATAATGCAGGAGACCTGGGTTGGATCCCTGGGTCAAGAAGATACCCTGGAGAAGGAAATGGCAACCCACTCCAGTACTCTTGCCTGGAAAATTCCATGAATGGAGGAACTGGTAGGCTATGGTCCATGGCGTCACAAAGAGTTGGACACGACTGAGTGACTTCACTGGTATAGAGACCTACAGTTTATCCATCAGTTGTGAGTTCTAAATCATAGGAAAGAATTTTGTGGCCTTTGCCATTTGGCTTGTTTGAGCTGAAAAAAAGAAATGAACTCTCAGCACTACCAAAGTAAAATCAAACTCTAGATAGTCAAATCCTTTCCCCAACTTGTTTGCCAGAGCCAGGGCTGTTGAAGAAAGTCTATCTTCTGTTGGGCTGTTTAGCATTTGTGGAAATAAACAAAGCAAAGTGCACAGAGTTCTGCAGATGCAAAAGCTTACATGCTGTGTTATAGCTGAGGGCCACCATGTTCCAGGGACTCCCTGAGGCTGACAGCTCCTAGTGATGTAAACACCCCCCACCCCCACCCTGGCAAGCGGGAGACCTTTAGTCCTTTGCCAGAATCACACATGCTCCTTTGCTCAGGGCTGAGGTAAGACTGAGGACCTTTTCTGAATGCCACCCCCGCATGGGTCCCACCCATGGGAGACAAAAGACATAAGGGCTGCCAGTGAACTTTAAAATGTTAATTTAAAAACAGCCCTTAATTACAAAAAAAGTAGCCTTAGTTATAGCTTACCACAGGCCGACCACACATTTCTGAATAGTTTTGCAAATGAAGAAATAAGTGAGTAGTTGATAAGTGAGGCCCAATTCCTCATTTGCATGCTGTCCTGCACATAAATTGTAATATGGCAACACCACAATTTTCAGCCCAATCACAAGTAAAACACATGAACACAGTTTGTTCGTTTCCCTTTTAATTGCACTACAAAGAAGAGTCTTTCTGTCTTTTGCCTTTTTTGACATCTCATCTTAAAAGCAGAAAGACTTTAATCTAGCTAAATCTATGTCTATACCCAATAAAGCTTGTTTTCATTTTCTTACCCAGCCAGCTAAGATTTATGCATTAATTATTCAACTGATGCATCTTAAACATCCTAGTTAAAACACACACTGTAGGCCAGGAACTGTTCATCCCCCCACCGCCCAGCACATTTTTGTTTGCCCGCAGGCATGAAGACTTAGAACTGTAAACAGGTAAACTCAGACTTTCCATGTGGCGAGGTCAACAGAGCTCATGGTGAACATACAAAGGATAGAAAAGTAATTATTGAGATTCAGGTAAGCGATTTCTTAGGCATTTTAGCTATCATGCTGTGGAATAATTGTAAACCCACCAGGAAGGAACTACAAAACACAACCTTTCCCCAGTGGCTACATCAAATTTTTTTCTTTTTTTTTTTTACATTCTTTAGTTTGCGCCAAGCCTTTATTTAATCATTAAAAGGAATGTTATTTTAAGTATTGCTTCTTCAATAACAGTATTTGACTGAAATTGTACAGAATGGTGACTTTGCCCAGGGTGCGACTTTCATATGCCGGCGTGATTTGAGGCAATCAGAGCTGTTAGTAATGGAATACAGAGCTCTGTGGCAATTTTATTTAAAGTTTTGTTTAAGGTAATATTACATCTGACTAATGTAGCCAACTGTATCCAGCCAGTCCCATCAATGACAACATAAAATCGTTAAACACCATGTCACATTCATCAAGTGCTTCGGCTTTGGTATAATTTTATGAGCATGCCTTATTATATTATGTTATTACTATTGTTGAGAGATCAGTAACAGCAGCAAATATTCCAGGCACACTACAGAACCCAAGGTGGTGGGTGTCTTAGCTTTTTGACTAAATTCAAGACCTAGCTTCTAGGTCTTGGCAGGTGCTCTTACCTTGTCCAGGAATGTTCTTCAAGTCTTGGTTAAAAGGCCTTTTCGAGAGGTACCCCTCTTCCCTCTGGTATTCTTGATCACTGCACCCATTTGTTTCCTTCATAATATTTATCACAATGTAAAATGATAACTATTTTTTCTTGTTTATTCTCTCTCCTGCAAGACAAGGTGCTAAAAGAGACTACAAAGACAGACGAAGGCAGAGATCAAGTCTATTTTTATTCACCCATCTATCCCCTTGCCCAAGTAAGTAGGGACTTTGAATATTTAGCGAGGGGACTCTAAACATTTTAATGAGTAAGCTAGGTAATGTGGAAACATTATATAGGGGCGGGGATCTCTTATGCTGAGGACTTCCAGAACAACCTCGTGGTCGTGTTCGATCCTGTGGAGACCTGTGGGACTGTACAGCAGACTAATCATGGGCATACTGGACATCTCCTCCTGATGATCCACAGGCATCTCCAGTCAACATTCCAACCTTTTGACTCATCTGCTTGCCCCTCAAATCTCTTTTTCCTACTCAGAGTCTTAGCTTGGGTAGTGGTACTGTCATGTATGTCATCATCCAAGAAAAACACCTGGTGTTCACTCTTCCCCCTCTCTTCTCAACCCCAGCACCCAGTCCTGTCCTTTCCACTTCCACTGACATGACTTTGATTCAGGTCCCCACTATCACTTTTTTGAAAAATGAAGTGAAAATGTCACTCAGTTGTGTCCAACTCTGCAACCCCATGGACGGTAGCCTACCAGGCTACTCTGTCCATGAAATTCTCCAAGCAAGAATACTGGAGTGGGTAGCCATTCCCTTCTCCAGGGAATCTTCCAAACCCATGGATCAAACCTGGGTCTCCTGCATTGCAGGCAGATTCATCACCATCACAGGCTCAGACGGTAAAAATCGCTTATTTAGGCTCCTGCAAATGCTTCCTGTTGGGCACACTGCCTCTCTGGTCTTATAGCCTGAAGACTACCTCTCTCCCTGAAAAAAGTCAAACACTATCTTCCCTCTCTGTTCCCAAAAGTCAAGAAGAACTGGCAGTGTACAGAAGTAGCTGGAACCTAACTAAGAGGTAGTCTAAGATTGTAGATCTATGATTTCTTCAAGATTAATTTCATTTTGTTTTTCTGCTATGGTTCCAAGAGAATAAGCTATTAAAATGTTTTGAGCTTCCTAACGAAAGCACAGAACTATGCCAGCAGAACGCCATAAAGGTTTCCTTTCTTTATTTTCCACTAGCATCTATCTCAGAGGAGGCAATGGCACCCCACTCCAGTACTCCTGCCTGGAAAATCCCATGGACAGAGGAGCCTGGAAGGCTGTAATCCGTGGGTTCGCTGAGGGTCAGACACAGCTGAGCGACTTCACTTTCACTTTTCACTTTCATGCATTGGAGAAGGAAATGGCAACCCACTCCAGTGTTCTTGCCTGGACAATCCCAGGGACAGGGGAGCCTGGTGGGCTGCTGTCTATGAGGTCGCACAGAGTCGGACATGACTGAAGTGACTTAGCAGCAGCAGCAGCATCTATCTGTGATGGATGATATGACCATGAATCTTCACTTAAATATGGAATCCTGCAATAATCATAAAATCCCAGAGTGTCAGAGCTGGACAAAGGCCATCTGGGTCCTACGTCTGAGGCCCAGGGAAGGAAAGGGCATTATTTTTTTCTTCTTTTTTTTTTCTTCTTCTTCTTCTCTTATGCCTGAGTGCTAATTAGTGAGATTGGAAAGAAAGTCTAATCTTAATAAGGTGACTTATGCTTCAGTGGTGATTGCCATAGTGGGGAGGCATTTGTGAGCACTAGAGGGTTCTAGAAGCTGCCCTGGGGGCCTCTGTATATATCAGTCAATGGGGTCCCAGGTAAACAGGGCTCTGGGATACCCATCCCAATATGAAGTTGTGTTTTCATCTGTTTTATACGGGCTACCACTACCATTGAATTGAAATAACTTCATATTAAGAAAGTTTTGAAAACTGTGCCTCAGGAACGCACTGGTGGTTTGCTCCCTCATTTGAATATTCCAGCTAATCTATTTCTGTGGTTTTGTGTTTATTTTTGTTTTTATCTATCTCTTTCCAATGATAAAGGACAGGGAAAACTCCAGGCTTGCTCCCGTGGGTGTGGTAGGTAATATGAACATAGATTGTAACTTGTTGGTGGACCAGTGCCCAATGCTGGGGTTTTATGATTTCTTGGCTGTGTGTTAGTGTGGATGGGTCAGGGCAACCTAAAGGGTCCTGCCCTCCTCTCAGGCCAGGGAGGACATGGTTCCTCCTGGTGGAAGGTGTGTTGGTTTTAAGAATCTAGTATCTTTTCTCCAGCTTACTTGAATTCCACATCTCTAGTCTTCGACACCGACCAGTGGTAAGCGGCCAGTGGTAAGCAGCCAGTGGTAGCTTCCCTGGTAGCTTAACTGGTAAAGAAACCGCCTGCAATGCAGGAGACCCAGTTCTATTGCTGGGTTGGGAAGATCCCCTGGAGAAGGGATAGACTACCCACTCCAGTATTCTTGGACTTCCCTGGTAGCTCAGACAGTAAAGAATCTGCCTGCAATGCAGGAGACCTTGGTTCAATCCCTGGATTGGGAAGATGCCTTGGAGAAGGGAACAGCTACCCACACCAGTATTCTGGCCTAGAGAACTCCATGGACAGAGGAGCCTGGCAAGCTACAGTCCGTGGGGTCACAAAGAGTTGGATATGACTGAGTCACTTTCACTTTCTTTCAGTGGTAAGCGAGGTAGAATGGGTAGCTTCTGAGAGCCAGATATTATAGTGGCATAGTAAAACACTGGTGACCGTCCACGGAAGTGGGTGACTGATATTGCAAACTGATGACGTGCATCATTATGATGGGTCCCAGGAAGTGACCTTCCAGCTTCCAGCATGGAAGGTGATGGTGGGAGGGACATGGTAATGGTGATGATGAATAGGGGCTTTGGAGGAGGGATAAATGGTATGAATGTCTCTCTTGATTGTTTTCCTTTGGTGCTCAGCTCAGTTCAGTTCAATCAATCACTCAGTTGTATCCAACTCTGCGACACCATCGACTGCAGCACACCAGGCCTCCCTGTCCATTGCCAACTCCCGGAGTTGGACATGCTCAAACTCATGTCCATCGAATCGGTGATGCCATCCAACCATCTCATCCTCTGTTGTCCCCTTCTCCTCCTGCCTTCAATCTTTCTCAGCATCAGGGTCTTTTCCAACGAGTCAGTTCTTTCCATCAGGTGGCCAAAGTATTGGAGTTTCAGCATCAGCATCAGTCCTTCCAATGAACACCCAGAACTGATCTCCTTTAGGATGGACTTGTTGATCTCCTTGCAGTCCAAGGGACTCTCAAGAGTCTTCTCCAACTTCACAATTCAAAAGCATCAATTCTTTGGCCCTCAGCTTTCTTTATATTCCAGCTCTCACATCCATACGTGACTACTGGAAAAACCATAGCTTTGACTAGATGGAGCTTTGTTGGTGAAGTAATGTCTCTGCTTTTTAATATACTGTCTAAATTGGTCATAACTTTTCTTCCAAGGAGCAAGCATCTTTTAATTTCATGACTGCAGTCACCATCTGCAGTGATTTTGTAGCCCCAAAAAATAAAGTCTGTCACTGTTTCCACTGTTTCCCCACCTATTTGCCATGAACTGATGGGACCAGATACCATGATCTTAGTTTGCTGAATGTTGAGCTTTAAGCCAACTTTTTCACTCTCCTCTTTCACTTTCATCAGGAGGCTTTTTAGATCCTGTTCACTTTCTGCCATAAGGGTGGTGTCATCTGCGTATCTGAGGTTATTGATATTTCTCCCAGCAATCTTGATTCCAGCTTGTGCTTCCTCCAGCCCAGCATTTCTCATGATGTACTTTGCATATAGATTAAATTAGCAGTGTGACAATATACAGCCTTGATGTACTCCTTTTCCTATTTGGAACCAATCTATTGTTCCATGTCCAGTTCTAACTGTTGCTTCCTGACCTGCATACAGATTTCTCAAGAGGCAGGTTAGGTGGTTTGGTATTCCCATCTCTTGCAGAATTTTCCAGAGTTTGTCATGGTTCACACAGTCAAAGGTTTTGGCATAGTCAATAAAGCAGAAGTACATGTTTTTCTGGAACTCTCTTGCTTTTTCCATGATCCAACGGATGTTGACAATTTGAGCTCAGATGCAGTGATGTACTCTTGATACTTCTTGACATGATACAAGGCACCCCTAACTTTGGTGAGCCTGTGTAAGGGCACAAAATACAGGTTTATTGTAAACTCTTCCTTCTCTCCAAACTCTTGGCTCTGTCCTTTACCTTGAGGGGCCCTCCACAGAGGCCTATAGACACCAGCTTTGCTCCTCAAATTGTGGACCCCCCCAGTTCAGAGCATCAGCATTACCCCAGCACTTGTTAGAACTACTGACTTTCAGAGCCTACTCTGCTGCTGCTGCTGCTGCTAAGTCACTTCAGTTGTGTCCAACTCTGTGCGACCCCATAGATGGCAGCCCACCAGGCTCCCCCGTCCCTGGGATTGTCCAGGCAAGAACACTGGAGTGGGTTGCCATTTCCTTCTCCAATGCATGAAAGTGAAAAGTGAAAGTGAAGTCGCTCAGTCATGTCCAACTCTTAGCAACCCCATGGACTGCAGTTCACCAGGTTCCTCCATCCATGGGATTTTCCAGGCAAGAGTACTGCAGTGGGGTGCCATTGCCGTCTCCCCAGAGCCTACTCTAGGCCTCCTTAACCAATGTCTGGACTTTAATAAGACCCCAGGTGATTCACAATCACATTAAAGTTTGAGAAGTACTGTCATAGCCCACAAGGTCAAGCTTCATCATCACCAGGTGAAAGGGTGACCACTGTTCAGTGACCACCCCACCCCTCATTCACCACTCAGGCCTAGGGTTGTGTCCATCTGTGGTTTTGTCCATTCTTAGGAAGGCAAAATTAGGGAAGAGGATTGCCAGGCCATGAACACAGAGTTGGGGTACCTGGGCAGGAAATTTCAAGGTCTTGGTTAGTCTAAGAGTGGCATAGAGGAGGGAAGCATAGTCTTTGAGTGGGCAGGTCCCCTTAGCCCCATAGATTCCTTGCTCTATGGGCAGTGACCTTGTTGTCTCAGTGTAAGTGTGATGCTGTTTTCTAAATATCCATGTGAATGGGGTAGGGTGGGAGTCCTTCATGAGTTTTTGAGGTACTAAGTGGCTGCCAGTTCCTTGGTGGCTTTTTGTGGTGTTGGGGAGTAGTAGTGGTGGGGCCATTATTGTTTGAAGAGGGAATCAGATCACACTCTTCCAAGCACACTCTTCAGTGGCCGGGGAGACACAGCTGTTGACTTCTCTATAGAAGATGTATGGTGGAGGGGCCACCTCTAGTGCATAATGACACCAGACCAGCTGTCGGTCTCCAGTGGGAGACAGTTGGATGTGTGTGTAAAGGGCTTTGAACACCTGCCTCCACACCTAGGATACAGCCAGTGACTGGCATGGTTGGGGTGAGGTGGCCAGTGAAGAGATGAGTATGCCATTTTGCATCCACACCCCCTGCATAGTACCATGGTTATGGGACAGAAGCAGGTCTGAGGTGAAGTCCGTTAAATTGCCATCATGTTTCAACTTCTTCATCTGTCTAATGGAACTAACAGTTCTTGCCTGCTTGCTGTGCAGCAGTGTTGGATGGCTCTAGTGAGATAATGATGTGAAAGTGTGATCGTTCATCTGTCAAGTGTAACATGCATAGCTGAGCATCCTGCCATTTGCTGTCTTTCCTCTGTGAGTGTGTTTTCCATGGCATCTGAGTTTAGATGTAAGGTGCCCTCCCCTTAGCAATGCACAAGGCTCTGTGCAAAGCCATCTCTACCCAGTGCCTTCCAGCTGCTGCGAGCAGTATAGAAGCGCTGCTGTGGTTCTCAGTGTTTTAGTTTCACAGGTGGGAACAGGGGGTTTTGTATTGACAAACATTTTTGAAAAGACAAATAACTGCCTCTGGAAGGAGCCTTCTTTTCCTTTCCAAAAACTCATGTTTACTGGTTTAAATTTATGCGGCTTTATTTTTTGGCCAGCGCTGAATGGTATTCCACTGAGCAGTAATTATTCCTTTGCTGTTGTCGGAGTTTACTGAGAGAAGGGAACTAAATCCAAAAGAGTGAATCCATCTGGTACATATGTTGATGCTCTTTCTGAGGCCACTGACACTGAAATGTTAATGCTAGATTTTTATCTCCTGGTGTCATTTTAGATATTGATATAATGGGAGCTAATGCTCTGAGCTGCTGAATCAGAGGCTGAATTTCATCTCCTTCCACAGCACTGGAAGCCCTGCACAGTAGATTGATGACCTTGGCAGAGCACAGGAGTAAAAGAGACCTTGTGTTCCAGGCCTGCCATCTGATTGTCAGACTTGAGTTGCCCCAGTCCCGATCATGAGTGGGGACTAGTGATCAGCAGCCAGGAGACTCAGTACCTTCTGGACCTGCAGCATGAAAAACTGAGCAGATAGGAGAAGTCCACCTACCCCCACCACTGCCCAGTAGATAACATCTGCAATTAGTCTGACATTCCAAGTACTAAGTTCCCCTGCTCCTTGGAAGAAAGTTATGACAAACCTAGACAACTGTATTGAAAAGCAGAGACCTTTTCTGTATTGAAAAGCAGGGACCTCACTTTGCCGACAAAGGTCCATATACTAAAGGTATGGTTTTTCCAGTAGTCATGTACAAATGTGAGAGTTGGACTATAAAGAAGGCTGAGCCCCAAAGAATTGATGCTTTCGAACTGTGGTGCTGGAGAAAACTATTGAGAGTCCCTTGGAGAGCAAGGAGGTCAAATCAGTCAATCAGAAAGGAAATCAGTCCTGAATATTCATTGGAAGGACTGATGCTGAAGTTGAAACTCCAACACTTTGGCCACCTGATGCAGAGAGCTAACTCATTTGGAAAGACTTTGATGCTAGGAGAGATTGAAGGTGGGAGAAAGGGATGACAGAGGATTAGATGGTTGTATGGCATAACTGGCTCAACGGACATGAGTTTGAGCAAATTCTGAGGTAGTGAAGGTCAGGGAAGCCTGGTGTGCTACAGTCCATAGGGTCACAAAGAGTAAGACACAGCGGCGGACCAACAAAGTTCCCCTGGGAACACCCCCTGAGGCCCATGAGCACTAATTACTCTGCACTTGTGCTTTTGGCATTCAGCCCAGTTCAGTTCACTCACTCAGCCATGTCCGACTCTTTGATAACCCATGGACTGCAGCATGCCAGGACTCCCTGTCCATCACCAACTCCCGGAGTTTACTCATATTCATGTTCATTGACTCAGTGATGCCATCCAACCATCTCATCCTCTGTCGTCCCCTTCTCCTCCCACCTTCAATCTTTCCCAGCATCCAGGTCTTTTCAAATGAGTCAGCTCTTCCCATCAGGTGGCCAAATTATTGGAGTTTCAGCTTCAGCATCAGTCCTTCCAATGAATATTCAGGACTGATTTCCTTTAGGATGAACTGGTTGGATCTTCTTGCATTCCAAGGGACTCTCAAGAATCTTCTCCAACACCACAGTTCAAAAGCATCAATTCTTTGATGCTCAGCCTTCTTTATAGTCCAACTCTCAAACCCATACATGACTACTGGAAACACCATAGCTTTGACTAGATGGAGCTTTGTTGGTAAAGTAATGTCTCTGCTTTTTAACATGCTGTCTAGGTTGGTCATAGCTTTTCTTCCAAGGAGCAAGCATCTTTTAATTTCATGGCTGCAGTCACCATCTGAAGTGATCTTGGAGCCCAAGAAAATAAAGTTTTTCACTGTTTCCATTGTTTCCCATCTATTTGCCATGAAGTGATGGGACTGAATACCATGATCTTAGTTTTCTGAATGTGGAGTTTTAAGCCAACATTTTCACTCTCCTCTTTCACTTCCATCAAGAGGCTCTTCAGTTCTTCTTCACTTTCTGCCATAAGGGTGGTTTCATCTGCATATCTGAGGTTATTGGTATTTCTCCCAGCAATCTTGATTCTAGCTTATGCTTCATCCAGCCCAGCGTTTCTCATGATGTACTCCGCATATAAGTTAAATAAGCAGGGTGACAATATACAGCATTGAGGTACTCCTTTCCTGATTTGAAGTTGTCCATGTCCAGTTCTAACTGTTGCTTCCTGACCTGCATACAGATTTCTCAAGAAGCAGGTCAGGTGGTCTGGTATTCCCATATCTTGAGGAATTTTCCAGTTTGTTGTGGTCCACACAGTCAAATGCTTTGGCATAATCAATAAAGCAGACTTAGATGGTTTTCTGGAACTCTCTTGCTTTTTCTATGATCCAATGGATGTTGGCAATTTGATCTCTGGTTCCTCTGCCTTTTCTAAAACCAGCTTGAACATCTGAAAGTTCTTGTTTCACGTGCTGTTGAAGCCTGGCTTGGAGAATTTTGAGCATTACTTTGCTAGCGTGTGGGATGAGTGCAATTGTGCAGTAGTTTGAACATTCTTTGGCATTGCCTTTCTTTGGGATTCAAATGAAAACTGACCTTTTCAGTCCTGTGGCCACTGCTGAGTTTTCCAAATTTGCTGGCATATTGAGTGCAGCACTTTCACAGCATCATCTTCTAGGATTTGAGTAGCTCAACTGGAATTCCATCACCTCAACTAGCTTTGTCCATAGTAATGCTTCCTAAGGCCCACTTGTCTTTGCAATCCAGGATGTCTGACTCTAGGTGAGTGATCACACCTTTGTGATTATCTGGGTCATGAAGCTCTTTTTTGTACGGTTCTTCTGTGTCTGTTTGCCACCTCTTCTTAATATCTTCTGCTTCTGTTAGGTCCATACCATGTCTGTCCTTTATTGTGCCCATCTTTACATGAAATGTTCCCTTGGTATCTCTCATTTTCTTGAAGAGATCTCTAGTCTTTCCCGTTCTATTGTTTTCCTCTATTTCTTTGCATTGATTGCTGTGGAAGGCTTTCTTATCTCTCCTTGCTATTCTTTGGAACTCGGCATTCAAATGGGTATATCTTTCCTTTTCTCCTTTGCCTTTCATGTCTCTTCTATTCACAGCTAATTGTAAGGCCTCCTCAGACAACCATTTTGACAACCTTTGACATTAGGGTGTGGCTGAGGCAAGCACGTGCTCCAGGAACCCACCAAATCCTATCCTGCCTAGTTGAGGCTCTGAATCCATCCTAGGCTTGGCTAGGCCTTTCCCTGGGGTACTTGGCTCTGTCTCTCTACCTGGATGCCAGCTAGGGTCCAATTCAAATACAATCTTATGGGAACACAGCGCTTTCACCTGCCTGATGAAAGCTGCCTTCTGCCACTGCTGCCCAATCTCTCCTAACCAGATTGCTATCGAAATACCCAACTTGTGTTTATTGTAGTTTTCTGATCTTTGTAACATGGGGGGCTGCTCAGCCCCTTGGGGACAACTTGCGCTTCTCCAAGTTCTGCCTCCATTTGACCTGTGCTCACTCACCTTCTCCTGCTCTCCTGACACTGAAGTCTTTGGAGTCCCCATTATCGCTAGAAAAGTTTTGCTGTAAAATATGGGAAATACCTTACTTTATCCTGTAATGCAGTTATATATCTGCGGGACACTCTGTACCACTCACAGTTCACTTGGAACTGAACCCACCCACAGTTCCTGCCTTCTCTCTCAAGAGGTATTAACCAAAGTGGCCACAAGAGGATTTGCCAGCCTCCCATGAAATAAAATGCTATTCAATACCAAACATCAAACTGTCCAGATTTATTAGCAAAATCTGGCTGCCCTAGCTTTTTGACAATGTTCTCTTTCCCCTGTGTCCAAGGTGATATAGACTCTCCAGGGTGAATTCTCATTGGGAGAATTTTGAAGGTGCTGTATGTCACTTGTGTGTGGCTGAAGAGAAGACAGCAAAAGGATTATTACCATTTCCCCTGAAAAAACTGTGAGAGAAGGTTATTGATTATTTTCCAAATACCTTCCACCTTCATCATAGGATATTATGATCATTAAAGAGGCACTGTCATATATCTTTTTTAAAAAGTTTTCTCCTTTTTGTTTTCATAACATTCATTGTGCCCAAGTCCTTCTTGACAGCCCAAAGGTGCTGTTTCTTTCTTTACCCATAGAATTTGTCCTTGCCCTTCTGACAAATGGACTCGAACTGCTATTTCTTCTATCAGTTGGTGCCTGGGTTTATGTCAAGGTCTTTAGGAAGGCAGAAAGGTTCAGTTGCACAAATCATTGTTGACTGCTGCCAATGTGCTTCCCCTCTCTCCTATACTTCTTTTCCTACCCCTGATTCCCACTGCTTTCCATTTAGAGTTGGAGCTGTCATTTTTCTTTCAGAACCCCAGGTTTGGGGTTAAAAAATATGTCTAAAAGTAACACGTCAGCAAACTTTTTGGTGAGCATCCAAAGTCGAAGGGCATTTTGTCTATACAGTAACCAGCTCTCCATTTTATGTAGATTACCCACAGCACATAATTTAAAAGTCCTTAATTACATGTATTTATTGTACATGAAGGGAAACATGTGCTGTTCACAGAGTTACAAGTCATGTACAATAGCGGAATGTGGTGTGGTTGTTGGCAAGAAGCTACTGGAAAAAAGACTGGAAGGTAAAGTAAATTTAGGTCAGATTTTTAAGAGTTGAGATTTTTGGCTTTCAGAACATGTTAGTATCCTTTGAACTCAAGATGTTGGATCAAAGTAATGATTCTATCGACATTCTTAGAACTTTTGCTTAGTTTAGCAAGAGGTGAAAGAGAAAGCTATTAAAGCTGAAAAAGTGATCCTAAGCTCTAGAGGCTAGGCTAAGTCATTTCAGTCATGTCCGACTCTGTGCGACCCCATAGACAGCAGCCCACCAGGCTCCCCTGTCCCTGGGATTCTCCAGGCAAGAACACTGGAGTGGGTTGCCATTTCCTTCTCCAATGCATGAAAGTGAAAAGTGAAAGTGAAGTCGCTCAGTCATATCCGACTCTTAGCGACCCCATGGACTGCAGCCTACCAGGCTCCTCTGTCCATGGGATTTTCCAGGCAAGAGTACTGTAGTGGGGTGCCATTGCCTTCTCCTAAGCTCTAGGGACCATGTTAATCAGAGGTTAGAGCATCCAGTATGGCTTGGAAGTACAGCTCTGCATCAGTCAGAGATGTATGTGCTGTATTGTTTGGGAAGGGAGAGAAGAGTTGGTCTTGGAAGGATTGTGAAGGAAGGACAGTAGAGCTGGGTACTTTTACACCTATCTCCAGTCAGAAACTTATAGTTTGATTTCATTATTATCTTGAAATATTGTAATGCCCCAGAATATGCAGAAGTCTATATTTAAAAGTGAGCATGAAAACTTCAATATACTTCAGATGTAAAGGACAAATTTGTTTCATTTATATGATTCCACTTCACAAGCAGCCATGATCAAATGAAGCCATAAGCAAATGACTGGGCTTGCCAGAACAACCAACAATAGAGCCATTTAGGAATGCAGTGGGCTTTGGGGTTAGGGGATAGGAGCTATTGTTCACAGTACACCCAGATCCAAGCATACATAGCTAACCCTCTGGTCCAAAGATACAAGCACTATCCCTATTCCCCACACACCCTCTTCCAAGTGTGCATCATGTTATAACAGGCGGTATGGCTGATTGAGGTGGCAGCACACATGGAAACACAGCTTTCGCTAGAGGTTTCTCTCTCCTGATGTTTGGATGAGTTAAATGTTTTGGATGTATCTCCTGTCTCTTCTAGATGATGAAATGGGTGTCATCATGAGCCTTCATTTGTTTTGCTTCATCTCTATGTTACTTTGCTGTGAGATGCACAGGTCTTTCCTAGGCTGCTCTGCCTCATTCATTATTGGGGTATAGGAGGTATTACTTCTTTAAGGAAGTACAGTACAAATTCCTCCAAACATGAGCAAAGAAACTAAGGAAGAAAAGACCCTAGAAGGAGGTATCAAGGTCCACTTGGGCTGGTGTCCTATTGTGACAGAGATGCTCCTAATCCCTTGGAGAAATACACACTTTCATGATGGCTTTAAAATACAATCTCCCAGTTCTTCTGAACTTGTTCTAAGTGTGCCTGATTAGTTAAATCAAAACTCTTCATTTATCCATATCTACTGTTTTTTATCATTGCTTCTTTTGGAATTATGATCCTGGAGGTAAAAGTCTTACAAAATATGTAGAGTTAGTGTTTAATCTAGAGGAACATGTCTTAAAGGTCACATGGTAACTGAGTTTCTCTATTAAAAACAATGTAGACTAGACCCTATTTTCTTCATTGGGAATTCGAAGCTCTGGAGAGGAAATTCACATACATCCCTGCTGCTACCAGTATCTTGTTTCTTATACTGGGTCCCCACTAGAGTATACATACATAGAATGGTTTAAAATTATTTTTTATCAATGTACTAGTACAATTTTTTTTTTAAACCAGGCTTATAACAACACAGACAACAAAAACAATCAGGCCAGCACTGCTCCCTCTTCAGCTTGCTCCTCTGGACCAGTCACTTTTCAACTGTTTTAGTTCTTGCCTTTGGCACTGACTTTCATATTTTATATTTTTTACTGCTATTACTTGACTCATTATTTTCAATGTTGTTTGTTGACTTCTTGTAATGGTAGATGACAATCCAGCTGTTTCGAAGTCATGCTTGGCTAGTTTATGCTGCCAACAAACCATTCCTAATTACCAGTGGATTTGTACAACAAAAGTTTATTTCTTGCTCCTGCTACATGTTCACCCTATGTAGTTAGGGAACCTCTGGCTTATGTTGCTCCTCAAGGCTGATGAAGGTGCCATCACAACACCTGATTCCATGATCTCTGCAATAGGGGCGAGTAACAGGGTGACTATACACTGATTCTCGAAGCTTCTGCCCAGTCATGTCACAAGTTAGTTTTCCTCTTGTATTATTGACTGAAGGAAATCATAGGGCCACGGTGAATTTTAAAGAAGGCCACAAAGTGCAGTCTTAACAAGTGCCTAGAAGGAGGTGCCCTGGAATATTTGTAACTGGCCCTCATGTCTGCCCCAGAATCCCTCAATTTTCCCATCCCTATTCAGTTCAGTTCAGTCACTCAGTCGTGTCAGACGCTTTGCGACCCCATGAATCGCAGCACGCCAGGCCTCCCTGTCCATCACCATCTCCTGGAGTTCACTCATACTCACGTCCATTGAGTCAGTGATGCCATCCAGCCATCTCATCCTCTGTTATCCCCTTCTCCTCCTGCCCCCAATCCCTCCCAGCATCAGAGTCTTTTCCAGTGAGTCAACTCTTCACATGAGGTGGCCAAAGTACTGGAGTTTCAGCTTTAGCATCCCATCCCTATTACTCTAATAAAAATAAATCATATTTTTTCAAAATTAGTATTCAATATTTATATTATTATCAGTTCAGTTCAGTTCAGTCGTTCAGTGGTGTCCGACTTATTGTGACCCCATGAATCGCAGCACGCCAGGCCTCCCTGTCCATCACCAACACCCGGAATTCACTCAGACTCATGTCCATCGAGTCAGTGATGTCATTCAGCCATCTCATCCTCTCTCGACCCCTTCTCCACCTGGCCCCAATCCCTCCCAGCATCAGAGTCTTTTCCAATGAGTCAGCTCTTCACATGAGGTGGCCAAAGTACTAGAGTTTCAGCTTTAGCATCATTCCTTCCAAAGAACTCCCAGGGCTGATTTCCTTCAGAATGGACTGGTTGGATCTCCTTGGAGTCCAAGGGACTCTCAAGAGTCTTCTCCAACACCACAGTTCAAAAGCATCAATTCTTCGGCGCTCAGCCTTCTTCACAGTCCAAGTCTCACATCCATACATGACCACAGGAAAAACCATAGCCTTGACTAGACGGACCTTTGTTGACAAAGTAATGTCTCTGCTTTTGAATATGCTGTCTAGGTTGGACATAACTTTCCTTCCAAGGAGTAAGCGTCTTTTAATTTCATGGCTGCAGTCAACATCTGCAGTGATTTTGGAGCCCAAAAAAAATAAAGTCTGACACTGTTTCCCCATCTATTTCCCATGAAGTGATGGGACCAGATGCCATGATCTTCATTTTCTGAATGTTGAGCTTTAAGCCAACCTTTTTACTCTCCTCTTTCACTTTCATCAAGAGGCTTTTGAGTTCCTCTTCACTTTCTGCCATAGGGGTAGTGTCATCTGCATATCTGAGGTTATTGATATTTCTCCCGGCAATCTTGATTCCAGCTTGTGCTTCTTCCAGCCCAGCGTTTCTCATGATGTACTCTGCATATAAGTTATATAAGCAGGGTGACAGTATACAGCCTTGACATACTCCTTTTCCTATTTGGAACCAGTCTGTTGTTCCATGTCCAGTTCTAACTGTTGCTTCCTGACCTGCATATAGATTTCTCAAGAGGCAGGTCAGGTGCTCTGATATTCCCATCTCTTTCAGAATTTCCCACAGTTTATTGTGATCCACACAGTCAAAGGCTTTGGCATAGTCAATAAAGCAGAAATAGATGTTTTTCTGGGACTCTCTTGCTTTTTCCATGATCCAGTGGATGTTGGCAATTTGATCTCTGGTTCCTCTGCCTTTTCTAAAACCAGCTTGAACATCAGGAAGTTCACGGTTCACGTATTGCTAAAGCCTGGCTTGGAGAATTTTGAGCCTTATTTTACTAGCATGTGAGATGAGTGCAATTGTGCGGTAGTTTGAGCATTCTTTGGCATTGCCTTTCTTTGGGATTGGAACGAAAACTGACCTTTTCCTGTCCTGTGGCCACTGCTGAGTTTTCCAAATTTGCTGGCATATTGAGGACAGCACTTTCACAGCATCCTCTTTCAGGATTTGAAATAGCTCAACTGGAATTCCATCACCTCCACTAGCTTTGTTCATAGTGATGCTTTCTAAGGCCCACTTGACTTCACATTCCAGGATGTCTGGGTCTAGGTCAGTGATCACACCATCGTGATTATCTGTGTCATGAAGATCTTTTTTGTACAGTTCTTCTGTGTATTCTTGCCATCTCTTCTTAATATCTTCTGCTTCTTTTAGGTCCATACCATTTCTGTCCTTTATCGAGCCCATCTTTGCATGAAATGTTCCCTTGGTATCTCTAATTTTCTTGAAGTCTAATTTTCTTAGTCTTTCCCATTTTGTTTTTTTCCTCTATTTCTTTGCATTGATCACTGAGGAAGGCTTTCTTATCTCTCCTTGCTATTCTTTGGAACTCTGCATTCAGATGCTTATATCTTTCCTTTTCTCCTTTGCTTTTTGCTTCGCTTCTTTTCACAGCTATTTGTAAGGCCTCCCCAGACAGCCATTTTGGTTTTTTTTTTTTTTTTTTGCATTTCTTTTCCATGGGGATGGTCTTGATCCCTGTCTCCTGTACAATGTCACGAACCTCATTCCATAGTTCATCAGGCACTCTATCTATCAGATCTAAGCCCTTAAATCTATTTCTCACTTCCACTATATAATCATAAGGGGTTTGGTTTCGGTCATACCTGAATAGTCTAGTGGTTTATTATAGCTTTGTAAATATTGTTCCCTGCAAGCCAATGCAATTAAATGTACATGTCCTTTTTAAAATTGTGTTTTCCCCAGGGTTAATAATTGCCTAATTTTTATTTGTCAGGTTCTCCTTTAGTCTGCCTCCAGATATTTTGGGATGGGGGATATGTGGATGCGTTCCTGCCAATCCATATTATAGACTTGCATTTAATCCCTCCATTCTCTGTCACGTGCCTCACCCCACCCTCTACTATACCCAGTGTCTAGTGCCCTGAGTGTTTCTCATGCTGTGTCTTTAGAGACCACGTCTTTTGTGTCCTGGGTGCAAAAGGGGTGAATGGAACAGTGGCCTGGTTAGCAGCATGGAATGAAGGAAATGTGGGAATCTGCTCTTTCATGTTCATACCTTCAATCCCTGTTTTCCTGTATCTTACCCCTAATTCTAGGGCACCTGGTGTTTTTAAGTCCTAAGCCTTCTTAGAACTCTCTCAGGATAATTGGCTCACTTTTCTTTTTCATTTCCTTCACTCTTCTAAACTGATACACATTCCTCCACCGACTTCCCATCTTCAAAAAATGTGTTGACACTTCTTATCCATTAAGGTCTCCTTTCCCATTTCTTAGTTTGTGTGGATTTTTACACCTCTTTTCTCTCTCTCTTATTGTTTTAACTCATTTACTGTTGTTTTAATAGGGCTTCAGGGGAGAGACAAAGAGAGAAAGAATCACATGTGGTCAATCTGCCGAGTTTAACCAGAGGTCAAGCTGCGCTAAAATGTGGTTTTCTGTAACTTGTGTTGAACCAAACATGGCCTTAAAATGCGATTTCCTTTAACTCATGCTGAAACAGACATAACCTTAAAATATACCTGAGATCTTCTAAATGAAAATAGCATTATACTTGGATAGGTGACATACTTTCACTACCAAATTTCAAGGACAGTCTTGAATTTGGATGGAAATTGAATTGTATTTAGCATTTTCTGGGTTTGAACATGGTAAATAAGTAAATGAATGAGTCAATGAACAAAAAGGGAATACGCTCTAATGTATAGTCTCATTTCAACACTTGAGATCCTCTTTTTACCCTTACCTCCCCTACTCTGGGCCCCTGGTAATGGACTTCTATGGACTGTTATCACCCAGGTTCCCTTGTCCTCTGGCTTCCAGGGGATTTGGCCAATGGGAGGTATCCATTGCGGGTGGTGATGGGGGGAAGGAGGAGGATCAGAGAGTCAGGAGGAGAGAGAGAGAGAGAGCTCTGGGTATTTATTTCTCCAGCTTCTTCTCTGTCAGGTCACATCTGGCAACAGTGATGTTCCTCTATAGTGTGCCACACCTGCTGGGTTGTCCTGTTCTGACAGCCTAGGTTTTGACCAGATTCTGTTCCCCTTCCCACTTTAGGACTAGGATGGTAGCAGCTTCTCCCTGCTGCTGGTTCAGGCCTGCTGCACAGCCCTTGGTCCACTTCACCCTGGCCAGACCTTCAGCCGTACTTTTCAAACTTGTCCTCTGATTCCTGCCTGGAGCCTGGCTGACACAGATGTTAGAGGAGAGCTATCTCATTGTCGTCCAGGTACTGTTGAACAAGTACTTCACTTGAGGGGTCACTGTTTCTGTATCTGAAAAAGTGCTCAGGTGGTGAAGGTGGTCTAGTCTCCTGCCCAAGAGCCCCTTCCAGTGCTGATATCTGCACTTCTACCTGATGCAGTGGTGGCTGGTCCATAGTCAGCTCCAGCTCTGGTTCTCTCTTCTGGCTTTGTGGCCCACTGTGGATAATCCTGAGTAGTGGATGATTGTGAAACATTTTCTTTCTTCCTTTGTGAGACAGTTTGCTGGAGTAAAAACAGTACAGATTTTGGAGTCAAACCAGGGTCCAAATTCGGGCTCTGTTACTTTCTTATTGGATGACCTTGAGTGGCTTCCCTGGTGGCTCCCTGATAGTAAAGAATCTGCCTGCAATGCAGGAGACCCAGTTCAATCCCTGGGTCAGAAGATCCCCTAGAGGAGGATATGTCAACCCACTCCAGTGTTCTTGCCTGGGAAATCCCATGAACAGAGGAGGCTGGACCATGGACAGCCCATAGGGTCACAAAAAGTTGGACACGACTGAGCAACTACCACTTTCACTTTCACTTGAGTGCATTTATTAAACCTCTCTGAGTCTCAGCTTCTTCATCTTAAGATGAGGGTATATTATGAATACTTTTAGTTACCTGTCCAATAGCCATCCTCTTCTTCTGTTACAAGAATGCTGATTTCCATAAGGTATGGAGAGGACATTTTAGCTGGGTGTTTTGAAACTTGCAGCTTGTGGTGGTCACTACTGTTTACTAACATCTGTTTATCCCCTTCTGGGAATGCAAAAGACTAACTTCCAAGCCCTCTTGTGGTGAGGCAGGCCTGTGTGGTTAGGTCTGGTCAAGGAGCTATGAGGGAAAACGACCTGTGTCACTTCTGGGCTGAAGCAGAGAGGAGCACGTGTGCCACGTCCATGTGCTCTCCACACCTGTTGTGGCAGAAGGCAGCACTCCTCATGGTAAAGCTTTTATGATTCAGGGTCCCCAGGAGACCATGCAGAGCACAGAGCCTCATCAAAGTGCAGTGAACATGTAGCATTAGCGAGAAGTGAACTGTTATCACGTGAAGCCAATGGAGTTTTGAGGTTCATTTGTCATTTAATCGACAGCTAAAAGCCTTCCTCTGGGCATAGGACATCATCTTCTGTGAAAGGCTGTTTGAATTAGACTTTCTGGATTTTGTTTCTAGCTCTGTTATTTATTAGAGACTCCCTAGTGGCTCAGACGGAAAAGAATTTACCCACAATGCGAGAGACCCAGGTTCAATCCCTGGGTCAGCAAGATCCCTAGGAGAAAGGAATAACAACCCAATCCAGTATTCTTGCCTGGAGAACTCCTTGGAGAGAGAAGCCTGGCAGGCTACAGTCCATGGGGTCACAAACAGTTGGGGATGACTGAGCAACTAACACTTTTACTTTCTGTTATATATTAACTTTTATGACTTTGGGCAAGTTACTTAAACTTTCTGTGCCTTGGTTTCCTCATCTGTAGCCCAGGGTTAGTAATACCTCTTCCTTTGTGGAGTTAGTGTGAGTATTGAAGAAATTAATATACATGGAGCACTTAATAGGGCCTGGCAGGCAGTTTGTGCTTTGCTGTCACAGAGTATATATTTCAGAGTGTCCAGCACAGCATGTGACTCTCATCACCAACTGTAGCTGGTACCTTTATTGATATTGTAAGGACTAGAATGAGCCATGTAAAGTCTTGTCATTTTAATAGCAATCATTTTAATATGCAGCCCCTCTTATTTGGTGATTGTGCTTTTGTTTTGAAGTGAGAAGAATTGCTCTCTAAGACTTCTACAACATAGGAGTCCTTAAGTGTGTGGATTTCAAAGGACATTTATGAATACAAAGTAAAGAACTCCTGAATTGACAGGCAGGTTCTTTTTTAAAATTAATTTATTTATTTTAATTGGACACTAATTACTTTACAATATTGTAGTGGTTTTTGCCATACATTGACATGAATCGGCCATGGGTGTACATGTGTCCCCCATCCTGAACCTGCCTCCTCCCCATCCCAATCCTCAGGGTTATCCCAGTGCACCAGCCCTGAGCACCCTGTTTCATGCAGCAAACCTGGACTGGTGATCTATTTCACATATGGTAATATACATGTTTCAATGCTATTCTCTCAAATCATCCCACCCTCGTCTTCTCCCACAGAGTCCAAAAGTCTGTTCTTTATATCTGTGTCTCTGTTGCTGTCTCGCATATAGGGTCATCATTATCATCTTTCTAAATTCCATATATATGCATTAAGATACTGTATTGGTGTTTTTCTTTCTGACTTACTTCACTTTGTATAATAGGCTCCAGTTTCATCCACCTCATTAGAACCAATTTAAATGCATTCTTTTAATAGCTGAGTAATATTCCATTGTGTATATGTATCACAGCTTTCTCATCCATTTGTCTGCCCATGGACATCTAGGTTGCTTCCATGTCCTAGCTATTGTAAACAGTGGCAGGCAGGTTCTTTACCACCAGTGTCACCTGGGAATCCCATTGGCCTGGCAGCAGAACCTTAATTAAGTAGGGAAGGTACTCCTCAGAAATGGCACTGTCCATAGGTGGAAGGCAAAGCAGCCCACAGAGAACCTGTAGTCAGGAGAATCTACTCCTGGGTAATGAACCTTTGACTGCATTTGTAATTTCTGGTCCTTAAACACTGTCTGTCTGTGCTGTCTGTTTTGCAGATGAGGGCACTTAAGCACATAGAGGGGAAGGGGCTGGTCTGGAATAACAGAATCAGTTCACAGCCTAGGCAGGACTAGAACCCAAGATTCTTGACTCCCAGTTCACTGCTAGGTAAAAAAAGCCAGGCTTGGTTGTTGAACACATGTGCCATTTGGAAATAAAGCCTTAAGATAAGGCTCCTTTGCTTTCTCCTCTGCCTTGTGCATAGCACCTCATGAGTTTTGTTGCTGCTGGAGAGCTCGTGCCTTGACAACATCAGAAGTAGCTTAGCATTCTCTCTCCTGTGCGATGTATTCATTGGCTGGAAGAGCGTGCTGTCCATTCCAGTGTTTGGATGGGCTGCCCAGAATCACCACAGGCTTTGCTTCTTAGCCAATGAGAGGAAGGCAGATATGAAAGCACTCAGCGAGTGTGCTGCCTTTGTGTGCCTCTCCTTTCACACAAACATAGGAGGGGCTTTCTGTGGATCAGCTCAGTTCAGTTCAGTTGCTCAGCTGTGTCCAACTCTTTGCGACCCCATGGACTGCAGCATGCCAGGCTTCCCTGTCCATCACCAACTCCCAGAGTTTACTCAAATTCATGTCCTTTGAGTCAGTGGTGCAACCCAACCATCTTAGCCTCTGCCGTCCCCTTTTCCTCCCACCTTCAATCTTTTCCAGCATCAGGGTCTTTTGCAATGAGTTAGTTCTTCGCATCAGGTGGCCAAAGTATTGGAGTTTCAGCTTCAGCATCAGTCCTTCCAATGAATATTCAGGACTGATTTCCTTTAGGATGGACTGGTTTGATCTCCTTGATGGTTTGATCTCCAAGGGACTCTGAAGAATCTTCTCCAACACCACATTTCAAAAGCATCAATTCTTTGATGCTCAGCCTTCCTTATAGTCCAACTCACATCCATACATGCCAACTGGAAAAACCATAGCCTTGACTAGATGGAGCTTTGTTGGTAAAGTAATGTCTCTGCTTTTTTTTTTTTTTTAGGAAACAATACAGGTTTACTGTATAGCACATGGAATTATGTTCAATATCTTGTAATAAACATAATGGAAAAGAATCAGAAAAAAAAAGAATACATATAACCAAATCACACCTGAAGTTAACACAATCTTGTAAATCAACTGGATTTCAAATATATATATATATATATGTATATCGATATCAATAGGTCCCCAAAATAAATTTTAATGGCAATGATAAACCTAAACCCTTTAGAGAGGATTTTTAAGTGTTTGAATAAAGATATAGGCTCAAGTCTATGATTTCCAGCTTGGTTTTCCAAATATTTACCATGTATTTTGGCTCCAGTTGATTAACATTTGTTTCCTTCTTACATAATTTATAATTTTATCATTATATTATCATAAAATTTCAGTTCAGTCAGTTCAGTGGCTCAGTCATGTCTAACTCATTGTGACCCCATAGGCTGCAGCATGCCAGGCTTCCCAGAGCTTATTCAAACTCTTGTCCATCGAGTTGGTGATGCCATCCAACCATCTTATCCTCTGTCATCCCCTTCTCCTGCCTTCAATCTTTCCCAGCATGAGGGTCTTTTCCAATGAGTCTGTTCTTTGCATCAGGTGGCCAAAGTATTGGAGTTTCAGCTTCAGCATCAGTCCTTCCAATGAATATTCAGGACTGGTCTCCTTTAGGATGGACTGGTTGGATCTCCTTGCAGTCCAAGGGACTCTCAGGAGTCTTCTCCAATGCCACAGTTCAAAAGCATCAATTCTTCAGTGCTCAGCTTTCTTCACAATCCAACTCTCACATCCATACATGACCACTGGAAAAACCATAGCCTTGACTAGACAGACCTTTGTCTGTCTTTTGTCTCTGCTTTTTAATACGTTTAATATGTCTGTCTTTTGTCTCTGCTTTTTAATGTGCTGTCTAGGTTGGTCATAGTTTCTTTTGTCTCTGCTTTTTAATATGTTTAATATGTCTGTCTTTTGTCTCTGCTTTTTAATATGCTGTCTAGGTTGGTCATAGTTTCTCTTCCAAGGAGCAAGCCTAGTTTAATTTCATGGCTGCAGTCACCATCTGCAGTGATTTTGGAGCCCAAGAAAATAAAGTTGGTCACTGTTTCGATTGTTTCCCATCTATTTGCCATGAAGTGATGGGACCGGATGCCATGATCTTTGTTTTTTGAATGTTGAGTTTTAAGCCAGCTTTTTCATTCTCCTCTTTCACTTTCATCAAGAGGCTCTTTTGTTCTTCTTCACATTCTACAATAAGGGTGGTGTCATTTGCATATCTGAGGTTATTGATATTTCTCCCAGCAATCTTGATTCCAACTTGTGCTTCATTCAGCCTGTCATTTCACAAGATGTACCCTGCATATAAGTTAAACTGGGTGACAATATACAGCCTTGACATACTCCTTTCCCAATGTGGAACCAGTCCATTGTTCCATGTCCAGTTCTAACTGTTGTTTCTTGACCTGCATACAGGTTTCTCAGGAGGCAGGTCAGGTGGTCTGGTATTCCCATCTCTTTAAGAATTTTCCACAGTTTGTTGTGATCCACACAGTCAAAGGCTTTGGTGTAGCCAATAAAGCAGAAGTAGATATTTTTCTGGAACTCTTTCACTTCTTCAATGATCCAACGGATGTTGGCAATTTGATCTCTGGTTCCTCTGCCTTTTCTAAATCCAGCTTGAGCATCTGGAAGTTCTCAATTCACATACTATTGAAGCCTGGCTTTGGGAATTTTCAGCATTACTTTGCTAGCATGTGAGATGAGTACAATTGTGTGGTAGTTTGAACATTCTTTGGCATTGCTTTTCTTTCGGATTGGAATGAAAACTGTCTTTTTCCAGTCCTGTGGCCACTGCTGAGTTTTCCAAAGTTGCTGGCATATTGAGTGCAGCACTTTCACAGCATCATCTTTTAGGATTTAAAATAGCTCAGCTGCAATTCCATCACCTCCACTAGCTTTGTTCATAGTGATACTTCCGAAGGCCCACTTGACTCCACACTCCAAGATGTCTGGCTCTAGGTGAGTGATCACAACATCATGATTATCTGGGTTATTAAGATTTTTTTTTTATATAGTTCTTCTGTGTATTCTTGCCACCTCTTTGTAATATGTTCTGCTTTTGTTAGGTCCATACCATGTCTGTCCTTTATTGTGCCCATCTTTGCATGAAATGTTCCCTTGGTATCTCTAATTTTCTTGAAGAGATCTCCAGTCTTTCCCATTCAGCTAGTCTCCTCCCATTTTGGATTTTGCTGAAGCATATAGTCCAACGCTTTGAGGAAGTCTAGGTTTTCTCTGTCTCAGGAAATTACTGATAATATCAGAGCCAGAAGGAGGTGAGTAAAATGGGCAAGAAGATTCGTAAAAGTCATGCCAAGATTCTGATTTCTAACCCCACCCAGTCCTCCCCCAGCAGTTCTTTCAGCTGTGACTTGATTTCCAGGAAGCAGAAAGCAATAGTCTCCTGATTGGATTTCAGGCTAAATTTTAGGCAATTAAAAGTAAGGGAAGTCAAACCTACTTACATTTAAAATCAAAGTCCACATCTCTCCACTGGGAGGCAGAGTCTGTGTGTATACTTTGCAAGGTGGGTCTAGTTCTAAAGCCAAACTTGGAAGTGGTTCCTGTTGGTAATTAATCTCTTGCTCCAAGTTTATAGCTTGTCTTTTTGGAGTTAATCACTTCCAGGAAAGGGCAAAGATCTTATAAGTGAAGAAATAGAAAAACATATTAATTGTAACTGGACTAAGGCCATATCATGAGAGCTCGAAAAATCAGAGATCTTGGATAAAGGGAAAGCCATTGGACAGCTGGACTTTATGATAGAGAACGTGATTAGACTCCACTGTTACTTTCTGATCACCGCCTGTTGCTACCCCAGGATGGTTATTAATAATGGTCAATTCTGCTTAGCTTTCCATGGAAGGTACTGTCCTATTTAGAAAAGTATACTCATTTATCTGAAGTTCTCTAAACATGTAACAACTGCCTCTTGTAAGTCATGTTTATCTTTTTCTGGTAGCGCTTTCTGTTATTCATCTCTCTGTCCCTCATTCCTTTGGTAACGAATATGTACTAGAGGTGATAAAGAACCTGCCTGCCACTACAGGAGACGTGAGAGATGTGGGTTTGATCCCTGGGTTGGGGAGATCCCATGGAGGAGGAAATGGCAACCCACCCCAGTATTCATGCCTGGAGAATCCTATGGACAAAGAAGCCTGGCAGGTCACAGTCCATGGGGTCGCCCAGAGCCAGACATGACTGAAGCAACTGAGCACATGCAGTAAAAATAGTGGCATTGCTGTTCCAACCACTGGGACAGTTCCCTTCTTCTTTATTTTGCTAACTTCTACTTACTCTTTTGAATTCAGTGTGAGGAACCCCTCCTTCCTGGAAAACTCTTCTTGATCATCCCTATCCCAGTTGGATTTAGATGCCTTCCTCTGAATCCCCTCAGCCACCTCTCCCCCTGGCTTATCTCCATCCTTGTGACACATTGTATTTTACTGTACACTTTTATTTGGTTGACAGACTTTTCAACTGCCTCTCCACTCCCAGATGGTCTCTCCCTATATACATGGCTCTCCCAGGTGAAGGCAACTGTTGAAAGAATCATTACAAATGCACAGAGTGTTCCAAAAATACCCAACACTGAGCCACACATGTGTCCACAGGGACAGTGCCAATGTCCCTGTTGCTGCCACAATGCCTAGTATATATACTGCTGCTGCTGCCAAGTCACTTCAGTCGTGTCCGACTCTGTGTGACCCCAGAGACAGCAGCCCACCAGGCTCCCCCGTCCCTGGGATTCTCCAGGCAAGAACACGGGGGTGGGTTGCCATTTCCTTCTCCAATGCATGAAAGTGAAAAAATAAAGTGAAGTCGCTCAGTCGTGTCCAACTCCCAGCGACCCCATGGACCGCAGCCCACCAGGCCTCTCCATCCATGGGATTTGCCAGGCAAGAGTACTGGAGTGGGGTGCCATTGCCTTCTCCAGTATATACTAGCACCTCCATAAATGTTTATTAAGTACATGAATGAATGATGGTGGTGTATTAAATATGTGGATAAACTTATGTTACCAGAATGTCATTTTGCTTATTGTTAGAGTCTTCCCTCAGTTTCTACCAAGCTGGGCCATGATCTTGTTCCTTGAGGAACAATGGGGGCAGAGCCAGCCAGATTATGTTTGCCTCTGCTCATTCCTGGGTCAGTCTGATGTCTGCAGCTGCAAGGAGGTACCTCTCACATCAGGGTTTGGTCTTCTCCCTTGTTAACCTTTGACTTCAGCTATCATGACCCTGTTGATGAATGAGCCTCAGTGTTCTGCTACTGATGTCCTGTCCTTTGGAATTATTTTTGGCAGCCCTTAACTAGGAACCATGTAACCTAGTCCTGTCCTGGGCAGACACACCTGGCCCTCTACCATCTTCTGGTGGACCTAGCTGACAGCTCTATTGATCCTTTCTGTTACATTCTCCATCTAGTATTGCATTTTCCTGCACAGAATTTGATTTCTAGATCTAGGTTCTCAGAACAAAAAAGGAATAGTCTTTGGAATCAGAAATAATTGGCTTTGAAGGGAGTCTTCTATTATACTTGCTAGTTTTATCCCTCTGAGTCTAATTTTCTCAGCTGTAAAGATGGGAATAATAATCACAACTTGGTAGAGTTGTTTTAAGCATAGTGCCTGCCATGTATTTGCTGAGAAAAAGGCAGTTCCCTCCCGTGTTCCATAATGGTGTGTTGACTTTTGTATTCAAAGCAAACACTTAGGCCTTTCCTTTCAACACATCATTTTTTAAAGGTGTTTCTGTAGATGGTGATGGTGATTTGCTTCTGGGGCAGGCCTGGCCACACCACCAGGGCTTCTGGCCTCTGGTCACATGGCATGTATTGTATCTGTCACTAAGATGGGATTCAGTTAACACATAGGGCATAAGTAACCATCACTGTTTAAGCCAGCATTGTCACAATAACAAATTTTTAGAAAATTTTATCAGACCTTTTGCAGTAGCATATGCAAGAACATAATGTACACCAAGGAACCCAATTATCAAAGCATTCTTTAGTATGGCTCTTCAGAGAAATAGAACCAATAGGAGAAGCCCCATGATCTTCTGCATTCACATCAGAGATGTGCATAAAGCTGGAGGTGTAGTTTGAAGGCCTGAGAACCAGAACATCAGTGGTGTAGATTTCAGTTCGGGTCTGAAGTCTTGAGATCCAGGGACACTGAAGGCAGGAGAAGACTGAGGCCCTAGTTCAATTAGTCAAGCAAAGATTGAATTCAATGCCCCTCTACCTTTTTGTTCTAGTCAGGCCTTCATTGGCTCAGCTGATGCCCACCCACATTGGGGAGGGCCATCTTCTTTACTCAGTCTACCCATTCAGATGCTAATCTCTTCCCAATACATCCTCAACAGATACACCCAGCCCAGAAATCACATTTAATCAGATATCATCTAATGGCCCAGTCAATTTAACACATAAAATTAACTGTCACACTGCCAGGAAACCCTATTTTTCTCCCTGCCTCATATTCTGCCTAGCCTGATATTTTCAGTTAGACCTGTAGGCATCTAGATCAGGCTTGCTTGGAATTAACTTGCAACAAGGTTGTAAGGGAATCCCATGGACAGATGATCCTGGTGGGCTACAGTCCATGGGGTCACAAAAGAGTCAGACAGGACTGAGCAACTAAACAACAACGACAAGGAAGGGAATAAACACAGGTATTTATTTAGGATCAGGGTCAAGGGCAAGGGTCTTGACTTGTTCTCTGGCTGCCTTGTTTGCTTAGCTAGGACAACCTTGCTGATTTTCTGGCCCGTGAGCATCTTGCACTTTTCCTTTAACATTTTCACTATTCATAGTTGTTGACTTGTACCGCTATTATAGCTTCCCAGGTGGCACTAGTGGTAAAGAACCTGCCTGTCAGTGAAGGAGACATAGAGATTGAGGTTCAATCCCTGGGTCAGGAAGATCCCTTGGAGGAGGGCATGGCAACCCACTCCAGTATTCTTGCTTGGAGGAGCCTGGTTGGCTACTGTTCATGGGGTCACAAAGACTAGGATGCAACTTAGCACACACGGTACTTATTATGTGCTTTTTTGTTGTAAAAGAAAACACATGATAAAAATTCAAATACAATAAGCATATTCAGTGAAATGTAAGTCCCCTTCTCCTAGTGACCCTATGTCACCCAGGTCCCTCCTCCAGAGGCAAGTGCTACAACCACCTTCTTGGGGTTCCCTCCAGAGTGAGTCTGTACATGCATAAACATAAATGTAGATATCTGCATATACTTGGGGCTTATCCCCCAACTCTGTTTGCCAGCTGTGTCCTTTTGCTTTCTCTTCTTTTCTCTGGAACCAGCTCTCCTACCCTGTTGTGGCTTCATCATTCCCTACTTCTTATCTGCTCTCAACCTGCTGCCTAGAACTGGTAAGACCCTGATCTGGAACAGGAAGAAGTGGGAGTCATCATTTAGAAAGAAAGAAAAAGAAAAGCATTTCTAGTTTCTGCTTCCATTGTATGTTGTCTAACCCTGCAAAATTAAATTACATCTGTTCATCTGCTACTGACTCACTGTATTCCATGAGCAAGCCATCTGCATTTTTCTTCACAACAACATCTTTCTCATCAGGATGCTCTGGCAACTAATGTTTTAAAATTCTCAGAAAAAGTCATAATATTAAAGCCTTTCCATCCTAAGCATCCAGAAATTGAATTGAAACCAAAGCATAGAGAAGTATTATGGAAGAAACTAAATAGTTTATAAACTGAGCAATGCCATGTTGAAGATTAAATCTAGTTGATTGGGAATTCATTTAGGGCCCATCTGAATTCTGTGTTCCTACACGTGGCCACATACACAGTCCACCAAATGCATCTTCACAGAGTAAGGTGTCTTGAGGTATTTAGAAAATGATAGCATCATACAGGTAAAGGAACAACTAAATCTATCCGGGGAGGTGATCAATTCCAACAGACATTGGGCTAGACTATGATGATTGGGAGTTTCTCAGATGGACAAGAGGGTGAAAGGCATTTGAAGCAGAGGGAAAATATCAGAAGAGTGCAGAATTGTAGAACTGCCCTGGCATTTTCTGAAAAGGTAAAGAGTCCATTTTGACTGAGGCATGAAGTATATGGCTGGAAAAGTAGCCAAAAGACAAGCTTTGGAAAACATACTCTAAGCTAAGAAATTTGGACTGTTTTTCCTGTAAAATAACAGGTGGGCCCTGGAGAGCTTCAAGTATAGAAGTGATGTTGACAAATTTTTTTTCAATTTTATTAACTTATCATAGACTTTTTTTGGCTGCCCCATGTGACATGTGGGATCTTAGTTCTCCATCCAGGGACTGAAGCCATGCCCCCTGCAGTGGAAGCATGGAGTCTTAGCCACTGGATCACTAGGGAAGTGCCGGTTTTCAAATTCTTAGATAATTTGTAGAAGCAGCAGTGTGGAAATTTGATAGAGGGAGACCAGTAAAGTGGGAGACCAGTGCAAAGTGGGAGACCAGTTACCAGCTGTTGCTTTTGTGGGTCCCAAGTGAGAAAAGATGGGGACTTGAGCCCAGGCAGGGACAGTGTGGGCAGAGAGGAGGGGGCATTTAGATGGCCTGTCTGATGGGTGACTACTTGGGGTAGGTGGGGAGGGTAAGTGGAAGAAATGAGAGGATGGATGATGGGGGAAAGGGAGTGGAAATGAGGCCACAGATCTTTAGAGCTGGAAGACACCACAGAGATTATCCTCAGCTAACTAAGTACCTTCGGTTTCATCCCAACAGGTGATGGTCTGGCTCTTCTCTGAACACCTCCAGTGACAGGGCGCCAGTTAGAGCTCAAGGCAGCTTACTTCATCTACAGGTTGCTCTATGAGAAAGTTCTTTAGGCTGCACCAAAATCATCAGTTTGTATCTTCTACTACTTGATCCTAGATTAAACTCCTTGGAGCCACATGGGCCAAGGCCAATCCTGTGAAAGGCCAATGTGAAAGCTCTTCACATACCTCCAAACAGTTTTCATTTCACAAACCGCTATGTCTTCTCTTGTCTAGAGTAAACATTAAAATTTTCTTCTGCTGGTCATCAAATGACACCGTTTTCTATCCATCTATTATCTGTGAGGGCACAAAAGGCTACCGGTGGAGTAAAATGTGTCCATTTCTTCCCTCATGAATTTTTACTGGTCCTGCTACTGCTAACTCACTTCAGTCGTGTCCGACTCTGTGCAACCCCATAGACGGCAGCCCACCAGGCTCCCCCGTCCCTGGGATTCTCCAGGCAAGAACACTGGAGTGGGTTGCCATTTCCTTCTCCAATGCATGAAAGTGAAAAGTGAAAGTGAAGTCGCTCAGTCGTGTCCAACTCTTAGCGACCCCATGGACTGCAGCCTACCAGGCTCCTCCATCCATGGGATTTTCCAGGCAAGAGTACTGGAGTGGGGTGCCATTGCCTTCTCCGTTTACTGGTCCAGATAAGCTAAACAAAAGGAATCTCATATTAAAAGCAACTTGGAAAGGAATAATATGAAAGTATTTGAGGAAGAAATAGTGAGAACCAGTCTGGTAACATAATTTCAGGAGCTTAAGGGTGGTAGTGATACCATTAACGTGGGCTATTAGAAAACTAGAGATCACTCTCATTATGATGGGCAGAATGAAGATGTTAGGAAACCACAGACTCTGGAGTAGGAAAGGCCATTAGAGATGAGCTATTCCAAGTCCATTGTTTTACAGGTGGAAAGAGTGACGTTTGAAGAGGTGAGAGACATGCCCAGTGTTCCACAGTGGGTCACTAACAGAGCAAAGACTAACCCCAGACTTCTGGCTTCTAATTCAGTGCTTTTCTACTGTACCACATGTTCCCTTAACTTGGGACACAAGCAAGGGCCAGCGAGTAAAGGATGCTCTTTTATGACCTTCTTGCTAACCACTGTCAACAAATTATATTTCACTCTGAAATATATTCAAATGGTACAGAATTATATGAGAAAGTTTTGAAGATTCTTGTATTGCTTTCTGAAGCATTCCTGCCACATTCACCAAAGACTCAGAAGTTCACATCACTTTTAGTTTTGAATCGATGTGAATATCAGTGAGGATAAGTCCCCTTTATGGCAAGAATTTGTACACTGAATGTTTTAATAACATGGGAGTGTCGATAAGACATTTAAAGTAGGAATGGAAATATTGGCCAATAATGCATATTATTGTGTGATAAACCTACTGATGTAATCATACTATTACAGTATCAGTATAAACAAAAATTCAAAATGGTCGAATTCCTCCTGACATGTGAGCAGGGTACCTGAATTTTCGAGTGTTCAAAATTGGGAGCTATTGCAAAGAGTCTAGGCTATTGGAGATGTGGCACACACTCTGAAGGCATTCTGTGGATTTTTTTTTTCAAAAAAGTTAAAGTATGCCAATATCCAGATTTCATACTTAGTAGTCTCCCAGAGGCCACAGGAGCAGACCTCCCATGAAGCTAGGTCCCTATCAAGCTGAGGGGCTTCCTGGTGGAAACTACAGTAACTTAGAGGAGCCACCTGCCTTGTGTCAAGAGGTCCAGCCCCTGGCTCTGTCTCTGTGATGAGCTTCAGGGCCATTTAGCAGCCTGAAGACTAAGTGAGGACTTAGCAGCGTGACCAGAGTCTTCAATCTTAAAGGCAGAGTTACTTATCATAGTTCTGTTTGCCAGCCCAGAAGGAATGAATGCAGTGCAGAAGCTCTGTAATCATTTTACCAGAAAGCAGTGCATGTTGGTTCATCAAGAGGGCATCCCTCTCAAAGAAGGAGAATGGAGAGACCATTTTGAGGACATAGATATAGATTGTATTTTACAGAAAAACATGTACTCATGAAACATATCTAATTTTAAGATAAAATTAACATTTGAGAGAAAAGATTTTTTTTAATCCTGTTAAATGCCTTTAAAAAAATGGGCCTACCTCTTTGTTCCAATCTTAAAGGAGAGCCTACCCTTGCCAATCCATGCCATAAATTATTCGATACTGATTTTATTGTCACACTTTGAAAATACTCTCTCACATATGTTTATCATGGCCTGTAAATGTTCAGAATAACATTTGGAGACCAAGTCACTAATCAGAGTAAGGGAAATAGAGGTCTACATAGAGAGGTTAGCACCCATTAATGGGCCCAGTGTTTAGACCTAAGAAACCTTTGTAAGACAACTCTCTTGTAAAGCAAGCAAAGTGACAGTGATAGTGAAGTCGCTCAGTCATGTCCGACTCTTTGAGACCCCATGGACAGTAGCCAACCAAGCTCCTCTGTCCATGGGATTTTCCAGGCAAGAATACTGGAGTGGGTTGCCATTTCCTTCTTCAGGGGATCTTCCCGACCCAGGGATCAAACCCAGGCCTCCCGCATTGTAGGCAGACACTTTACCATCTGAGCCACCAGGGAAAGCAAAACAAGCTCTCAAATAATAGTTCAAAATGAAAATTCAAAAATGGCAGGCTGTGTAGCTCAAAGTGATGACTCTATTTTAAAATCCCACTTGTTCTGTCTGTCTGTTTAGGCATGTCTGACTCTTTTCGATCCCATGGACTGTAGCCCACCAGGCTCCTCCCTCCATGGGATTTCCCAGACAATAATACTGGAGTGGGTTGCCATGCCCTCCTCCAGGGAATCTTCCTGACCCAGGGATCGAACCCGTGTCTCCTATGTCTCTTGCATTGCATGTGGATTCTTTACTGCTGAGACAATGGGGAAGCCCAGTGTCCTCAAATGGTACATGTTTGTGAAAATCCAGCCACAGTCAGTCCTCCATATCTGCTGAGGCTGTGGATCCCATGGATGCAAGTGGCCAATTGTACTTCGCCATTTTACATAACAGACTTGAGCATCCCTGAATTTGGGTGTCTACAGGTGGGGGTAGTAGTCCTGGAAACAGCCCACCTGGATACTGGGGGACAATTATATACTTAGCCATAAAAATTCTCTAGTTGAGCAGAGTACAGCTTTGGCATATTAGCCCAGTAACTCCCAGCTATAGCCCTGAAGCTGCCTCCATCCCTAAGTCAGTACATTGAGACTCACAGGCTCCAGTTGTATCGGTGCTACTTGTGGAGTCAACATGTTGTTTAACCCAGACAAGCCAAGGTACTTTGCTCCTGGAAAGGGGTAAGGAGAGAAAGTGACTGTTTTGTTCCCATTTTCCTCATAGTACATTAGAAACAAAGCATAAAGTTGGCTGGGATCAGGGTTTGCATTGCCCACAGCACCTCAACTTTGATTTAACCAGATGCCATAACTATAGCAACAGGGAAATATTAGAAATTTGAGATTAACATGCTACTGAAATTTACTGAATGTAGCACACTTTGTGGGGAGTTGCATATTGTAGGTATTTCCTTTATTTTTTAAATGGCAATGTAAGTCAGGCTATGGAAAGAAAGTTAATTTATTGTATATAATGGCTGCTACTCCCTTGATCTACATCTATAAATGTGTGTTATGAAACCAAATGAGCTAAATCAGCTTGATTGTCCACCGAATGGATGGAAATTGGGCTATCATAATGCTATCTTCAGATTTGCACAGCTGTTGGAATATCGAGCTGAATTAGGAGACCAGAGTCACAGCCTCTGTTATTAAAATCATGATGCGATCTTAGTCAGGTCTTGAAAGGGATTCTGGGTCTCAGATTCTGCATATTTTTAGTGCTGGAGGCTGAACTGTTCCAGCTGTCCCATTCTAGGCTTCTGGGATATTTAGGGTTAAGTTTATCCCCACTTTGGCTCTGGAGGGTACTGATGAGGTCCTGTGGAATGAGAGCGAGTCACACTATGGGGTCCCTGGATCAATGAGGTGGTGGCATGTATGACTGGGGGTCTCCTTACAGGCTTTCCTCTGGTCAGGGAACTGCTGTCACTGCACTGAGTAAGGCCCTGAGCCCTATCCTGTCTGTATTCAAGGGAAATGTAAAGGGTCTCGGGTTACTGAGGCAATGTAGCTGTAAGTTCTTCTCAGACCCCGTGCCTTAGTCACAATAAACAGATTCTTGGTGTCTTCCTATGACTAACCCCTTGCCTTCTTCTCCACACCCAAGAGCTCATTCCTTGTCTGTTATCCACCCTTCTTTTATCAGAGAGCTGAGGTCTCTGTCTTAGCTTCATACTTGGTGTCCTTTTCCTTTGAAAGTGAAAGTGAAGTCACTCAGTTGTGTCTGACTCTTAGCGACCCCATGGACTGCAGGCTACCAGGCTCCTCCGTCCATGGGATTTTCCAGCCAAGAGTACTGGAGTGGGGTGCCATTGCCTTCTCCCACATCTATGCACTGCTGCTGCTGCTAAGTCACTTCAGTCATGTCCAACTCTGTGCTACCCCATAGACGGCAGCCCACCAGGCCCTGCTGTCACTGGGATTCTCCAGGCAAGGACACTGGAGTGGGTTGCCATTTCCTCCTCCAATGCATGAAAGTGAAAAGTGAAAGTGAAGTCACTGTCATGTCCGACTCTTAGCGACCCCATGGACTGCAGCCTACCAGGTTCCTCCGTCCATGGGATTTTCCAGGCAAGAGTACTGGAGTGGGATGCAATTGCCTAGAATAATTCTGTTGTTCTTTTCAGTCTTCAGGTCCGAGCTTGACCACTGCCAGAACTCTCTGGATTTGATATCCGCCTGCAGAGATTATAGCTCATGCCTCCTCCCTACTGTTCACACAGCTCCTGGTTGCCTGCTATTGGCCCTCACTGAGGCTGCTTTCTACCTGCCTTGACTGGTCCTCTGACTACTGCTTATTACAAGACCCTCATAAGGTGTCTCCATTTGCTTTGTGGGGATATCACCCTGTTACCCACTTCTGGGCCTTTCTGATACTATTAGCCTCTACTTTTTGTCATTGGAGACCTCTACATTTGTTATTGGAGACCCTACCCTCAGAGCCTTCCTGGGCCCATCTGGTCTCTAGGTCTTGGACCTCCCCACACTGGTCTATCTCAACCTCAGTTGATGTCCAGTTAGAACCTATAAAGTCTGTGTGGGCATTTCTTGGGCCAGGTTTTCCTACATGGGCTCATCCCTCAGGATGGAAACTATTGTGTCCAGATTCAACCAGTATGTGCCAGTTAACAAACAGCCTTATAAAACTTTTCAGTCAATGACTTGGTAGGATAAATTGAAGTTAAAATTATGAGATGGACAATGAGGGAGAATTTCGAAATCTCTGTAGCCTATGGTAGGAAAAGAGATGCTACTGGGAATTTTTGAGCCAGGAAGAGATAATTAGGTGAAAAGTGGAAAATGTCCTTGTGATCTGTTGAGAAGCAAAGTTGCATGTGAATTTAAGGTGAGGCTGTTATTGTTATTAGTAGTCAGCCTAGTAGTATTCAACTCCTTGCAAAGTTACAACTGGCTTGATGAAATAGCCCAGAATCCTAGCTGCCATAGCAGGCACATGCATACTAGCTAGCTACTTATGAGGACTTATTCTTTCTGAACCTCAGTTTCCTCATCTACCAAATGAGGCTTTGTGGAGATCATATTAGTATCTTTGCTTATTCATAAGCTCTCAGGGTGGCATCAAGAATATCAGTTAGTGGACAGTGGATGTGAAAGTGTTTTAAGAACCAATGATGCATCTTACAGATTTTTGGTCCTCCTTCCTAGATGGGTGGGGGCCATAGACGTGGAACTTCTTGCCCAGCATTGGTGGCCAGCAAAGATTGAGATCAGTGTTCTGAGGGAAGAGCAGGTCAGAAATAAGGCAAATGGCCTGATGTGGAACCAGAGGAGACTAGGGAGACAATATAGAGCTGAGGGCTTTGAGGAGCCATAAGAGCTGATGCACAGGGAAGTTTGAAGGAGAGGAATTTCCTGAACTAGAATACAGGGCCAACGGCCTTCTTTTTGTTTAACACTTGCTGTTGCTGATCTAGCAGCTTGGACTGAAGCTATTTTGTAAGCAGTTAATAGGGTGGAAGAAGAGCAGATCAAAAGTGAGGGATTATTCTTATAAGGTTTGACAGGATTTAGGGACCAGGGAAAGGGTACAAGGCCAGTATCAGCTAGCCCAAGGTAAACCAGTTCAGAGGAGAATGGTAAGTGTCCTAGGTGAACAACAAAGGTGGGCTGCATTTCAACACTGTGATGATTAACTTTATGGGTCAACTTGGTGCTGCCCAGTTGTTTGGTCAAACACTAATCTGGTTGTTGCTATGAAAGTATTTTTTACATGTGATTTAAATTTGAATCGATTGACTTTGAGTAAAGCAAATTGCCTTCCATAATGTGGGTGTGCCTCATTCAATTAGTTGAAGGCCTTAGGATGAAAGAAAGGTTTCCCAAAGAAAAAGATTTCCCAAAGAAAAAGAAATTCAGCTTCAAGACTGTAACATAGAAACCTTTCCTGAGTTTCTAACATGCCTGGCCTGCCCTGCAGATTTTGAGCTCAGGACCACAGCATCAGTTCTTACCTGAATTTCTAACCTATTGACCTGCACTATGAATTTCAGATTTCTAGCCCCTGCAATTACATGAGCCAATTCCTTAAAATCACCCCCCTATGTACATACATATACACACACACACACACATAAAAAGCCAAATACATGTGTATATATATATATATATTTCCATGTGTATATTTATTTACTATAAAAAATAATTAATAGGTGTGTATATATACGCATCAATGTCTACCTATCCTGTCGGTTTGTTTTCTCTGGAGAATCCTGACTGAAACAGACACATAAAGATGGCAGAGTAGCTTAGAGCAGAGCAGTTGCAAGATCGTTGAGAACCTTGAGTTGCCATTGTGAGTTCTTTTACCAAATTTGTCAGTGAGTCACAAAGTATTGAGTCTCTGCTGTGTCTGCTGAGTGAGTATCTACTGTGCCTTGGAAGTTGGCCAGCACCACCGTGATCAACTCAGATCCCTGACAGGTCAACCCAGAGCTTGACTGAAAGGCTCTCACGTTTGCACCCAAGAAGTTTTACTCCCCTGAGAAGAACACCGAAGGCCAGGCATCCTCTACCAGGGTTTAGGGATCTGACTAGAGAGGGCTTCCAGCTCTTTCAGGCTGATAATGGAGTCAGGGGACTTCTGAGGGTCCTCTCACTCAGTCTTACCGGAGTCAATGCCATCAACAGTTACCACTCATTTGGTTTAGCTTGCCATGGTACAGATGAGCCCTGGAAAGGAGAAGCCCTTCTCCAGGCCACACAGCAAGCTGGTGGTGCAGTCAGGCTGATCGTTCAGATTGTCACACAATAAGTAAGGAAGAAAGGAGAAGGAAAGAGAAGCCCAGATTCCCCTTGTGCTTTTTCTATGGGTCATTTGTTCAGTCATTGTCCCAACGTTAGGAAATGTTTTTCCCAGCTGGATAAGAAGGAAGGAAAAGAGAAGAGTCTGAGTGGTAAAGTAAAAGAAAATAAAATAGAAAAACACATTTATAAGAGCCCTCACTGATCAATCACAAAGCTGAAGACAATCAGTGTAAATGAGTTTCATTAAAGAGCGAATTAACTTTTCTAGGGGCTTCCCTAATGGCAAGAAAACCATGGCCCTGTCCAACTGCCTCACCATCTTGACCCAGGTATTTGTCCTTGTTAAAACAAAGGCACACTTGGATCATGGTTCAGCAGATCTCCCTGTTTCTCCCTATATTTGCTGAGGAATTTAGTTGTCTCCCATGAGTATACTAAATTGAATTGATCAATGAAAATGGCATATGTGTTCATTTGTTTTAACTTGACCGATAGCTCCATCCATTAAACCTACAATGAAGTTGTAATTCCTTGAAAAAATATTAATGAAAAAACATGCCTGCAATTCAGGATGAGTCAGTAAAGATAACTGTCTTTCCTTTGCATTCAGGATTGCTGCTTTGTGCTTGTGTTTTCCATTTGGGATTTGTTAAGTGTAAATCCTCCTTACACATCACTGAAAGCATTAAGATTTATATGGCAGAATATAGTATGCTTTAGGCCTTTAGGAGAGAGCAGATGACCTAATAGGGTTTTCTTTTCCTTTTTAAATTTTATTCATTGATTTTTTGGCTGTGCTGGATCTTTGTTGCTGCGTGGGGCTTTTCTCTAGTTTCAGCGAGTGGGGTCTGCGCTCCAGTAGCAGTTCAAAGGCTTCTTATTGCAGTGGCTTCCCTTGTTGCAGAGCATGGATTCTAGGGCACGTGGGCTTCAGTAGTTGTGGCACATGGGTTCAGTAGTTCTGGCTCCTGGGCTCTAGGGTGCAGGCTCAACAGCTGTGGTGCATGGGCTTAATTGCTCCACAGCATGTGGGATCTTCTCAGATCAGGGATCAAACCCACGCATTGGCAGACGGATTCTTAACCACTGGACCACAAAGTAAGCCCCTGGTAGGGTTTTCTATCTTTAATTTGTACTATTCTTTGTGGGATGGCATTTAAAAATAAAACCTCATATTTGGGAATGTAGTGTTCTGCAAACAGCATATATTAATATTATTACCAATATGGGATGTTTTAATGCATTTTCCACAGAGTCCCTGAGCTCCTTATTGAGATGCATTCTCATGGCAAAGCATCATTCGTGGCTACTGAGAAGGGCTTTAACCTCTGATCTGCTCTGTCCCTGTTTGGAACACAGCTTAGCTTTGATCAGCTCCTTAAAGAGCCATCTGTTTACATCCTTGCATAGATCTGTGGACAGTATTTGCCAAGTACATTGGAATCTTGGTGAACAGGTGCCCCTAGGGTAGGGCAGGTACTTGTCAGCTCTTTCCTTTGGTAGCTTTCCTTCTAGTTTTCCTCTTCCGCTCCAGGATGCTTCTGTGATCTCTATATTCTCCCCTTTTATTTCTTTTCTTTTTAGATCATTTTCTCCCTTCTCATCTACCAACTGATGGGACAATTGAGTGACTTTCATCCATTCATTCAAGCATTTACTGGGTTATACTTTATGCAAAGCACCATACAATTGTCTGAGTTTTTAGTTATTCTTTTCTGGTCTTGTTCTTTCTTAAATTATGAATGTTATACGTATTCATGGTAAAAATGCAAACAGTACAAAAGGTTGTAAAATGAAGAGCCCCTTTAAGCCACTAGTCTCACTCCTTAAGCATACTCATCAGTAACAATTTCTTGTGTATCCTTCCAGAACTTTTCTATGCATATAAAAGTGTATGTAGGCATATATTTATGCATCTATATACATATAGGTTCATATATACCATATATGCTTTTTCAGGAAACACTGACTGGAGCTAGAAACAGTTTTGTCAATTCACTTCTATGTATATCTTGGTGTGCCTGCCAAGTCAGCACATGCAGTCCTGCTGATTCCCTTTAAGGCTGCATGACTGAAGCATGACTTTAAGAAAGCCCTGTGGTTTTGATGAGTTTACTACAGAGGGCACTAAAGATGGCCAGTTTGAATGTATAAACTCAGTTTTCATTCACTGTCCTCAGGTTTCTTTTACCTCTTCTCTGTATTGAGGGTGTTACCCAGTTATGCATTCTGATACTTAAAGGATTCCAGTGGCCTGAAAATGCTTCAAGGAAATCAAAATTAGCTTGATCAGTTTCCCTGCCCACACACCATTGATCCACTCTGGCCTAGGAAACTGCCAAACTAGTCTCCAGGACTTGTCCCAACACTTGATGACAGTTTCTTTCCTCCTTTTCATGAGACTTTCTTCTTCAGCTTCAGCCAGGGTTTTCTGGTCTGGCCTCATCGACTATAAAGTTCTTGCTTATTTGGACACAACACTTCAAGAAAATTAGAGATACCAAGGGAACATTGCATGCAAAGATGGGCTTGAAAAAGGACAGAAATGGTATGGACCTAACAGAAGCAGAAGATATTAAGAAGAGGTGGCAAGAATACACAGAAGAACTGTACAACAAAAAAGATAATCACGATGGTATGATCACTCACCTAGAGCCAGACATCCTGGAATGTGAAGTCAAGTGGGCCTTAGAAAGCATCACTACAAACAAAGCTAGTGGAGGTGATGGCATTCCAGCTGAGCCACTTCAAATCCTAAAGGATGAATCCTTTAGGATCCTAAAGCTCTGTCCTCAATATGCCAGCAAATTTGGAAAACTCAGCAGTGACCACAGGACTGGAAAAGGTCAGTTTTCATTCCAATCCCAAAGAAAGGCAATGCCAAAGAATGCTCAAACTACAACACAATTGCACTCATCTGACACACTAGTAAAATAATGCTCAAAATTCTCCAAGCCAGGCTTCAGCAATACGTGAACCGTGAACTTCCAGATATTCAAGCTGTATTTAGAAAAGACAGAGGAACCAGAGATCAAATTGCCAACATCTGCTGGATCGTCGAAAAAGCAAGAGAGTTCCAGAAAAACATCTATTTCTGCTTTGCTGACTATGCCAAAGCCTTTGACTGTGTGGATCACAATAAACTGTGGAAAATTCTGAAAGAGGTGGGAATACCAGACCACCTGACCTGCCTCTTGAGAAACCTATATTCAGGTCAGGAAGCAACAGTTAGAACTGGACATGGAACAACAGACTAGCTTTAGATCCTGTTCACTTTCTGCCATAAGGGAGGTTTCATCTGCATATCTGAGGTTATTGATATTTCTCCCGGGAATCTTGATTCCAGCTTGTGCTTCTTCCAGCCCAGTGTTTCTCATGACGTACTCTGCATAGAAGTTAAATAAGCAGGTCATGAGAAGCACTGGGCTGGAAGAAGCACAAGCTGGAATCAAGATTCCCGGGAGAAATATCAATAACCTCAGATATGCAGATGACACCACCCTTATGGCAGAAAGTGAACAGGATCTAAAAAGCCTCTTGATGAAAGTGAAAGAGGAGAGTGAAAAAGTTGGCTTAAAGCTCAACATTCAGAAAACGAAGATCATGGCATCTGGTCCCATCACTTCATGGGAAATAGATGGGGAAACAGTGGAAACAGTGTCAGACTTTATTTTTTTTTGGGCTCCAAAATCACTGCAGATGTTGACTACAGCCATGAAATTAAAAGACACTTACTCCTTTGAAGGAAAGTTATGACCAACCTAGACAGCATATTGAAAAACAGAGACATTACTTTGCCAACAAAGGTCCGTCTAGTCAAGGCTATGGTTTTTCCAGTGGTCATGTATGGATGTGAGAGTTGGACTGTGAAGAAAGCTGAGCACCGAAGAATTGATGCTTTTGAACTGTGGTATTGGAGAAGACTCTTGAGAGTCCTTGGACTGCAAGGAGATCCCACCAGTCCATTCTAAAGGAGATCAGCCCTGGGATTTCTTTGGAAGGAATGATGCTAAAGCTGAAACTCCAGTACTTTGGCCACCTCATGTGAAGAGTTGACTCATTGGAAAAGACCCTGATACTGGGAGGGATTGGGGGCAGGAGGAGAAGGGGACGACAGAGGATGAGATGGCTGAATGGCATCACTGACTCGATGGACATGAGTCTCAGTGAACTCCGGAAGTAGGTGATGGACAGGGAGGCCTGGAGTGCTGCAATTCATGGGGTTGCAAAGAGTCAGACACGACTGAGCGACTGAACTGAACTGAACTGATCCTTACTGGTTTTCATTTGCTTATGTGCAACTTGAGTACTCAATCAAAGAAATTCTAATTCTAGCTCACCCTTATTTAAACACTTATTGTACATCATACTTATATGTCTCATTTCCTTTAATCCTCATAACAAATTCTTGAGTGAGGTGCAATAATTATTACCAAATGACAGATGAAACACAGAAAGGTTAAGGACATGGTCCAAGGTCACACAGCTAGTAGGTGGAAGAGCTGTATTTGAACCCAGGTTTATCTGACCCTAGAAGCAGTGCTTTTATCCAGCACATGTAATATCTCCCTTAAGTCAGCAAGTACTTCTTGGCTAGCCAGTCATTGCAGAGCAACCCTAGTTTATCTGTGAGTCTGTGATTCTTTCAGGACAGGCCACAGCAGACACTTCCTAAAGATTTGCATGCCAGGCTCTGTGCAAGAGGGTGATGCTGAATTCTCTCATGTTGGAATAACATAGTTTAAGAGCTAAACTATGGGAGGGATCTTGGATGGGAGGAAGAACTTCTCACTTACAATTCAAGCTGAAAAGGAGTTATGAAGCCCCACAGTTCTTCCTGTGTAATATTGTTAGCAATTGTTCTGGAATTGTGGGACTTTCTCAATAATAAATATCTAGATGATGCATTTACTCCAGTTCCAATCCAATTCTATTCAACAGATACTTGTTGAATGCCTGTTGTGAAAAAGATAAAGAATGACTAAGTCATGGCTTTCACCCTCCAGGAGTTCACAGTCTAACAGGGGAATCAACATGTACACTGTTAATTCTCATACAAGGAAGGCAATGATAAAGGTATATACAGAGGTTTAAACAACGTGCTATGGGTGTTTTAAAGGAGTGAAAATTAAATTTAATTAGGGAATCTGGAAATATTATGTTTCAAATAAACTTGGTCTTAAAGGATTGATGAGGCTGTTACAGGAAGATATTTTAATGGTACTTTAAAAAGATAGCTTAGGCTGAGGAACCACACACCCTTTGGGGTGTGAAAACCTAGGGGAATGGTAATTGGTCTGGAGATACAACTGGAGAGCTGAGTCTGATGATTTATGAAGAGCCTTGATACTGGGCTAAGGGCTTGAACTTGTTCTGTAGACTAAAGAATTTTTGAATTACTACCTTCCCCTAAACAAAGAGGAATCTCTTCCCTATCATCACAGTCTCTGTGTTTCTCAGTGGCCTCTTTGTACAGACAGGTACCTTCCAGTTACAGTCATATTCATTTGATGAAGATTCCCTATATGGGAAGTACTTGACTTTATAAAACACACCACATGTAATTGATTTAAACAGCTCCACTATATCAATAATGCATTTATTTCTCTCCCCGATAGTGTATGTAGCTACATATACTTTGATTATATTGACTAAGATTACAATTCACGTTAATATAACCCAAGAGTGGTTGCTCATGATCTGGGCGGTACTGTGTTTAAAATTTATCCTTCTCTGTCATTGGCTCCATTCACTTTAAGTTTATCCTAAACCTGTTCTAGCTTTTCCATCAAATTTCTCTTTTACTAGCTCTATTCATTGTCTTTCTCTGGTATTCCTATAAGAATGTCAGATTAAATTATATCAGGTGCCTCTCTCTAAGATATGTTAACTTTGCTCCATCTTCTTTCCCCATTCAGTTTGTCATCCTATCATGAACAGGAATTAGCTTTGTTTGGTATGATTTGTATTTGAAGAATCCATATTGACTACTGTTTATCACTTGGATTTCCCCTAGATACTCATAAATGACTGCCTTAATAATTGTCCTTACAGCTTACCAGATATTGAAATTAAATTTATGAATTTAATTCCCTAGTTCCCTGGGGATTATTTTTTAAGAAAAATGTAACAAGGCAGTTTCATGACTCATAGCAACTCTTTCATAATAAACCGGTGTGACAAAGAAAAAACATTTTGCAGGAAAACAAATTTTAATTTTAGCCTTCCAAATAATTATTACAAAACTAACAAATATGATTTTTTTAAATACTAAAAGACATCCGGTGTCCTTTAAAACTATTTATTTACTGTGCTCACACATATTTTTAAGGGCCATAACAGACGCCTAGAAAATGTTAGTCCACTAGTTTATAGACAATACTTTGTGCTGAAAATGGAAATTGGCCTTTTAATATTCAAATTGTTGTACTCTTGAAAAATAGCCCAATAATGGCACTTTTTAAAAGGTTATTTTGTAAGTACTGTCGGTCAGACATATGTTAAATTACTATTTCAGGTTGCTGAGGCAACCTGCTTGCCACAATTGTGGCTAACTATTTACAACTTAAAAATAATGCATTGACCTGAAACCTGAATCTTAACTTCACTGAATGTAGTGCAGGTACACTGTAGGTAAGCTGTAGGTAGACCATGCATGCTTAGTCGCTCAGTCATGCCCGACTCTTTGTAACACCATGGACTGAAAGCCCACCAGACTCCTCTGTCCATGGGATTCTCCAGGCAAGAATACTGGAGTGCTTGCCACTTCCTCCTCCAGGGGCTCTTACTGACCCAGGGATCAAACCCACAGATCCTGTGTCTTCTGCATTGCAGGCAGATTATTTACTGTTGAGCCATGGAGGAAGCCTATCTGTAAATCTTGGTAAATGACTAACAAGGGATTGATGCACATGTGGTAGCAAACAGTAGGATCCCTTGAGAGGGATGGATGTGTAGAACAGTTAGCAACACCAAGAGTTTTGGTAGACTTTAGATGTCTATATTTCCCTAGCCAAGACTCAATTAACTGAAGCTAAAAATATGAGAAACAACTAGTTCACATCAGTCATGGTAGAGAAGTAATCAATTTTCTCTGACTGAAGGAGTTTGGACCCAGCAAACATGCTGAATATGCTGATGTTATAGTCCCTTTTCTTAATGTTCCACTGAAAAGTGGTAAGGCACATTTCTTTTCTGAGCCAGTACCAGTCCCTTTCCAATGGCTTGGTCTATGGGCAAATGATGTTTAAAAGCACTTTGGTGTGTAATCCACAGGTATGACAGATATTCTGAAATCTGTATCATAGTGTCTTATACTTTGGTGCCTCTTAGAACTGTAATGATTGGAGTTTTTTGTTTTTTGGTTTTTTTTTTTTTTTTTGGCTTTTTGCTTGTTTGTGTGAATATTTTTATTTCAAAGACGGCCATCCTCAGAGTCGTGCAGCAACTGAGCAATGAGAAAATACCCCATTAAGTAATTTTGGTGTGGGATAATCTTTAAGGGGCGAGAACATGCATAATTTACCAATTTGACAGGAATGGTTTCAAATCTAGCACATGGTGGCCTCAGTCCTCATCAGTGTATTCCTGGAAGGACAAGCCCATGGTGAGCTCCTTAGAGTTTGTGAATGGGAGGAAAGCCTTGGGTCTGGGGAGAAAGTGTTTGTATAACATTTTAAGAAGTTAAAGGTGATTCAATAACCCAATCCAAAGTGTAAATGTTGATTGGGAAAAGATAAAGTATATTTTGAAACAATGGGAAAATTTTCATATAGTTTTTTCTTAGATGTTATTATATTCATGTTGATTTTCTTAGGTGTGATAATAGTATTATGATTACACAGGAGAATGTCATTATTCTTGAATTTATGCTAAAGTGTCTTGAGAGAACAATGTCATGATGCCTAAAACCTACTTTAAAATAGTTTGGAAAAATGGAGAAATCTTAAATCTTAAAAAAAAAAGAAGAAGAAGCCTTTCCATTTTCAGTGGAGTCTGCCTCTGAGTCTGTGCTATGGTTTTTTCTCTGGAGGAGTACTACAACTACCTCTCTCACATTTTTCTGATATTTATTCTGCAAATCAGCTGCATGAGCCCCTGAATAAGCTCCCAGGCATTACCTCCATGCTGTGTTCCTATGGAAGGATGGCAGTAATCTCTGTTAGATAAACTGGAGCTTCTATGGATGCAATGTAAATGCAGTGAAGTGTGTGTGTGTGGCTGTAAGATTTAATGCCTCTATAGGTAATTTTTTGGAGGGGGAATCCGGCATTTAATCAAACCCAGTGTCATTATGTAAATTTAATCTTACCTTGCAACACACTAGTAATTTTACTATCTCCTTTTCATTTGACAGTGCTTAGATGCAAGTTGAGCTTGGACTTCCAGAGGTAGAGCATTGCTGATTGGAGGCATATTAAGGAAAATGTACTGTGGAAATGAGATAAAACCTTTGTTCTTGTTATTGACTGTTGTCTTTGTATGTGTACAGGTATCCAGCAAAGGGATTTTAGAATAAAGTGTGCCTGTTTAAAGTGCTCAACATCACTCATTATCATAGAAGTGCAAATCGAAACCACTATGAGGTACCATTTCATGCCAGTCAGAATGGCTGCTATCCAAAAGTCTACAAGCAATAAGTGCTGGAGAGGGTGTGGAGAAAAGGGAACCCTCTTACACTGTTGGTGGGAATGCAAACTGGTACAGCCAGTATGGAGAACAGTGTGGAGATTCCTTAAAAAACTGGAAATAGAACTGCCTTATGACCCAGAAATCCCACTGCTGGGCATACACACTGAGGAAACCAGAATTGAAAGAGACACATGTACCCCAATGTTCATCGCAGTGCTGTTTATAATAGCCAGGACATGGAAGCAACCTAGATGTCCATCAGCAGATGAATGGGTAAGAAAGCAGTGGTACATATACACAATGGAGTATTACTCAGCCATTAAAAAGAATACATTTGAATCAGTTCTAATCAGGTGGATGAAACTGGAGCCTATTATTCAGAGTGAAGTAAGCCAGAAAGAAAAACACCAATACAGTATACTAACGCATATATATGGAATTTAGAAAGATGGTAACAATAACCCTGTATACGAGACAGCAAAAGAGACACAGATGTATAGAACAGTCTTTAGGACTCTGTGGGAGAGGGAGAGGGTGGGGTGATTTGGGAGAATGGCATTGAAACATGTATAATATCATATATGAAACAAGTCGCCAGTCCAGGTTTGATGCACGATACTGGATGATTGGGGCTGGTGCACTGGGACAACCCAGAGGGATGGTACGGGGAGGGAGGAGGGAGGAGGGTTCAGGATGGGGAACACGTGTATACCTGTGGCAGATTCATGTTGATATATGGCAAAACCAATACAACATTGTAAAGGTAAAAAAAAAAAAAAAAAAAGTTTTTCCCCTTTCTTAAAGCCCCCAGTGAATTTCAATGAGACCATTTTGAATGGACTGTGTTATATCTACTTCTGTCAAACGGAAAACCTTCACACAAATGAGATGTGATTCAAACTCTCCCTAATACAGGGCTCTCTTTTATACTTGTGTAGCCCATTTGGCTTGGCCTCTGCTTACTAGAATGATGTCTAGTGTTAGATTATTTATGCCATAATGTCTATTTAAAATTGAAGACAATACTTCCATTCATCAACACTAGTTCTGATAGGTGTTTAAAAGGTGCAATGGGGGTCAATGATCTTGGATAGACTAATTATCCCTCACCACATTAGTGTTCATATTATGAGAGTGCAGAACAAAAAACCTGGTCAAGTTGTATTTCCCAATAGGCACTTGGGTTTTTTATCCTATGATTAACATTAATGATTGTATCTAATGAAAGTAATGAAGCTATATACTTTGTGATTTCAAGAAAGAAAATAGAAAGGAGGCAAGAGGAAAGGCATGAGAACCTGTTGAACTGAACTTGCTAAGACAGAAGAAATGGCATTTTAGATATATTTTCTTTCTTGGACTTCTCTGTTTTTACTTTCCTCATTCTCTTTCATCTCTTAATCTGAAATAAACTTAAGAAGATCTCTTCTCCTGAGATATCCTATGACATCCCTTATGTGTGGAATCGAAAATGAAATGATACAAATGAACTTACTTAGAAAAGAGAAACAGACTTAGAGACTTTGAAAAATGAGCTTATGGTTGCTGGCAGAGAAAGGATGAGGGGAAGGGATAGTTAGGGAGTTCGGGATGGATGTGTCCACATTGCTATATTTAAAATGGATAATCAATCATTCTTTCAACACTTCAAATCTTTCACTTCACTCTCTTCTTGTCTGCATGGTTTCTGGCAAGAAGTCTGATATAACTCTTATGCTTGCACCTATGTAAGGTGTTCCCCCAACTCTGTTTTCCTTAAAGATGCTGTCTTTGTATTTGGTTTTCTAAAGTTGGTGAGAGGGAGGCTGGAGTGAGAAAAACGCCCTTCCCCAGTTGGGATAAGATTCCAGCAAACTCTTTTTCCTTGTAGACTTGTGGAAAAGACTCTAGGCATATCTCACAATAATTCTTCTTTTCCTCCCCCTTCCAGATCCACAACAGGATCTTACTCAGATCTTTGTTGTGAGGATTTGGTGAATTTCTTGAAATTGGGGGGGAAGCCCTGGCCTGCAGTCCTCAGAAGTTTCCACTCTTCCAGTAGTCCACACTCATCCTCTAGCAATTTGTCAAAAGTACCACTTTTGGTGTTCCTACCAGTTTGATTCCAGAGTCTTCTCCAGGTAAGTAAATTTACATCTGTATCTCTCTGGACGTTCCTGAAGTTTCAGACTTTGGGGTGGTGGTTTGTGCTACAACCTCAGTTCTTTGATAGGTCCAAGAAAAGTCATTGATTTTTTGGATGAAACTGGCCTGTCCAGGTTTCTTGAAAGGATGGGAGTGATCACTTTCAAGTTCCTGTCAGAGCTAAAATCAGAAAACTATTTCAAAATGTATATGAAAAGGCACAAGTTATGAAATAGCTAAACAATTTTGAAAAAGAAGGAAAAGGAAGGAATCAGTCTACCTGGTTTCAAGACATTATGACTTCAGTTCAGTTGCTCAGTCATATCCAACTCTTTGTGACCCCATGGACTGCAGCACGCCAGACTTCCCTGTCCATCACCAACTTCTGCAGCTTGCTCAAACTCATGTCCATCGAGTTGATGATGCCATCCAACCATCTCATCTTCTGTTGTCCCCTTCTCCTCCTGCCTTCAATCTTTCCCAGCATCAGGGTCTTTTCCACTGAGTCAGTTCTTCACATCAGGTGGCCAAAGTATTGGAGTTTCAACTTCAGCATCAGTCCTTCCAATGAATATTCAAGACTGATTTCCTTTAGGATGGACTGGTTGGATTTCCCTGTAGTCCAAGGGGCTCTCTAAAGACATTATATGGTTACATTAATCAAGACAGTGGGGTTTGGCAGAGGATAAACACACAGATCAATAGAACAGAATAGATAACCCAGAAATAAACCCACACAAATATGTTTAACTGATTTTTGGCCAAGTTGCAAAAACAAGTCAGTGGAGGAAGGATAGCCTTTTAAACAAATGGTATGGGAGTAACTGAACATCCACAGGGAAAAAAAAGAACTGAAACCTCACACCTTATGCACACAGTATCCAAAAATGGACCATGTAAGTTTGCAAAATGTAAACTACATATCTTTCAGAAAACAGACATAGGAGAAAATATTTTGGATCTAGGGCCAGGCAAAGAGTTCTTAGACTTGACACTGAAAGCATGATCCATATAAAGAAAAAAATGCATAACTTGGAACTCACCAAAGTTAAACACTTTTGCCTTGTGAAAAACCCTGTTAAAGAGGAAGAAAATACAAGCTGTAGACTGGGATGAGATATTTGTAAGCCACATATGCAACAGAGAATAAAGAACTCTCAAAACTAAACAGAATAAAAAATAATCCATTTAGAAAATAAGCAGAAAACAGCAATGGATATTTCACTGAAAAGGATATGTAGATGACAGGCACATGAGAAGATGTTTAACAGCCCTAGCCATAAAGAAATGCCAATTAATACCATGATTTGATATCACTATTTTGCCGACTCAGTGGACATGAATTTGAGCAAACTCTGGGAGATAGTGAAGGACAGGGAAGCCTGGCCTGCTGCAGTCCGTGGGGTCACAAAGAGTCAGACACGACTGAGCAACTGAACAACAACAATATCTCTATTCAAACAGCTAGAATGAACATAGTGATAATACCAAACGCTGGTGAAGATATGAAGAAACTAGATCTCTCATACATTGCTAGTGGGAAAGTAAAAATAATACAGCCATCCTGGAAAATAGTTTAGTGGTTTATTACAAGACTAAGCATAACTTACCATACCACTCAGCAATTGCACTCCTGGACATGTATGCCAGAGAAATGAAAACTTGCATCTATACAAAAACCTGAACATGAAGTTTACAGCAGAGCTATTTGCAGTAATGGAAAAAGTGGTAACAACCCAAATGTCTCTCAATATGCGACTGGTTAAACAAACTATGGTATGTCCATTCCATGGGATACTATTCAACAATAAAAAGAATAAACTTCAGAAACAGACAACAACTTGGATGGGTATCATGGCCATTATGCTGAGTAGAAAAAGTCAGTCTCAAGAGGTCACATACTGATTGATTGCATTTATATAATATTCTCTAAAATGATAAAATTTAAAAACTGGAGAATCAACTGGTGGTGTCCAGGGGTTAGGTATGTTGGGAGGAGGGTTGCAACTATAAGGCATGAGGAAGATCTTTGTGGTAGTAGACTTGTTCTGTTTCTGTTCTGACTGTAGTGGTGTTTACAAGAATACACACAAGTACCATTGGGGAAACTGGGCAAAGAGTACACAGCACTTCTCTGTATCACCTTTGCAACTTCATGTGAGTCTACAATTATATCAACATAATAGCTTTTAAAAATATTAATAGTAGCTTTACAGTGAAGAAACCTGGAAGAAATCTCCTTAAGCAAGTCATCAAGGCTGACATCACTAATATGTCATATTGATATTCAGTTCAGTCACTCAGTCGTGTCCGACTCTGCGACCCCATGAATCGCAGCACACCAGGCCTCCCTGTCCATCACCAACTCCCGGAGTTCACTCAGACTCACGTCCATCGAGTCAGTGATGCCATCCAGCCATCTCATCCTCTGTTGTCCCCTTCTCCTCCTGCCCTCAACCCAGCCCAGCATCAGAGTCTTTTCCAATGAGTCAACTCTTCGCATGAGGTGGCCAAAGTACTGGAGTTTCAGCTTTAGCATCATTCCTTCCAAAGAAATCCCAGGGCTGATCTCCTTCAGAATGGACTGGTTGGATCTCCTTGCAGTCCAAGGGACCCTCAACAGTCTTCTCCAACACCACAGTTCAAAAGCATCAATTCTTCGGCTATCAGCTTTCTTCACAGTCCAACTCTCACATCCATACATGACCACTGGAAAAACCATAGCCTTGACTAGATGGACCTTTGTTGGCAAAGTAATATCTCTGCTTTTCAATATGCTGTCTAGGTTGGTCGTAACTTTTCTTCCAAGGAGTAAGCGTCTTTTAATTTCATGGCTGCAGTCACCATCTGCAGTGATTTTGGAGCCCCCAAAAATAAAGTCTGACACTGTTTCCCCATGTGTTTCCCATGAAGTGATGGGACCCGATGCCATGATCTGACTATGTGATGAGAAAGTCAGTTCACCTCTGAGCTCTACTTCCCCAAGATACATAATCCCAATTTAACTGTGAGAAAACATCAGACAAACCCAAATTGGGGGACATTCTACAAAGTACATGACAAGCTTAATTTCAATTGTCAAGGTCATGAAAAAAATCTCTGAGAAATTGCCATAAATTGGAGGCAACTAGAAGATAGTATGACTAAATGCAGCATAGTATTTTGGATTCAATCCTGGAACAGAAAAGGACATTAGTGGGAAAATTTGTGAGGCACATTATACAAAATAACTGTTTAGTGCTCTTCAAAGTGTCAAGATCATGAAAGACGTGAAAGGACTGATAAATTGTCATAGATTGGAGGAAACTAAAGAGATATGACAACTTAATGTAACATGATATCAAGAGTTTGATCCTGGAACTGAAATTGGACATTAGTGGAAAAACTGCTGCTGCTGCTAAGTCGCTTCAGTCGTGTCCATCTCTGTGTGACCCCATAGACGGCAGCCCACCAGGCTCCCCCGTCCCTGGGATTCTCCAGGCAAGAACACTGGAGTGGGTTGCCATTTCCTTCTCCAATGCATGAAAGTGAAAAGTGAAAGTGAAGTTGCTCAGTCGTGTCCGACCCTCAGCGACCCCATGGACTGCAGCCTACCAGGCTCCTCCATCCATGGGATTTTCCAGGCAGGAGTACTGCTAGTTAAATCCAAATAAAATCCATAGTTCAGTTAATAGTATTGTACCAAAGGTGATTTCTTGGTTTTTTAAATCTTTATTTGACTGCACTGAGTCCTAGTGGCAGCAGGCAGGATCTTTAGTTGTGGCATGTGGGATCTAGTTCCCAACCAGGGGTTGAACTTGGGCCCCTGGCATTGGAGTGTGGAGTCTTAGCCACTGGACCATCGGGGAAGTCCCCACTTCTTAGTTTTGATAAATGCACTATGGTTATGTAAAATTTTGACATGAGAAGTGCTAAATGAAGTTTGGGTAGCAACTGTCTGTGCTGTTTTTACACATTTTCTGTAATTTCAAAATTATTTCAAGATAAAAACTAACCCCACCTCCCATGCCTGGAGATTTTAACGTGTAGCCAGGGGTGAGAACCACTGCTATCTCATCCATTTGGTCCTACCTTGTGAGTTTCCACTCTCCTCCATCACAATTACCCTGGCTCTGGAAGGATTTGTTCTTAACTGACTCTGGCCTACATAGAATGAGGGGAAAATATTTCTACCACTATTCCAGTGGGAAACTCATTTCAAAGTTACTAGTATGGATAGTATCCTATCTGCTCTAGCCAGGTCCCATTATATAGTATGAATTTCCACCTCAGAGATTCATTCCTTTGTGTAGAGCATCATTATATCATCATTTTTCAAGCAGCATTTATGGTTGTTAGAACATGAATTCAATAAGAATTATGAATCATGAAATTTGGTATAACAGGGCATTTTCTACAATACCACAAAACAGCCTGTGGAGGAGAGAGCTAAATTTGTCTAGAGTTCCCCATAATCCATTTCAAGTCTCTTTCTAAACAGAAAAGGCCAGTCCTTGGTTGGAGGCAGGAGGCAGGCGCTGTGGATGGTTAGAGCCAGGTGATTCAAGACGGCATTGTGAGAAACAAGGGTGGCCTCAGAGCACAATTCTCAGGTCTAAGAGAACTGCCTCAGGTAGAGATGGTCAACATCTTGGACATCAAACTCCTGTTGCTTTGACAGCTTCCAGGAGCACACTTGTCTCTTCAGAGTCTGGGGCTTATTCATTTGGCTCCACCCTCTCCTGGAGTGTTCTGTTTATTAAAAGGGCCCTGCCATTTATTTCACTAGGATTAGCATTATGGGTTGCTGAACTGCCCTTTCCCCTCTTCCATCCCAACTTTTCATCCGCACCCTAGAAGGGAGGGCTTGTGTCTTTGTGCCTGCTGAGAGTCCTTCAAGAGACCTGATCTGAGAGAAAATTAAGAACGGCTGGGGGTAGACACAATTACATCATATGCCTCTAGCATAAAAAGCAGCTCACAAACTCTGATTCAAGAAGGAAACAAAAATAATGGGACGTGGAGAAAGGGGCTGAGATGTGGGAACTATGCAAAGGCTGATTACTGGGAAGACAAGAGAGATCAAGCTGGGAGCACAAGAGCTAGTTCAGCTACTGGAAGTCTTAGGAAAGACCTATTAATCTAGTATTTAACATGAAGTCTATAGATTTAGCAGCTACAAATAAATGAGGACAGATTGGTGAAAGCTGTGAAGATGCCCTGAAGCAGCCTATGGTTAGGAGTAAGAGTAACAAAGGAAATGGTTAGACTACACAGTCCATGGAATTATCCAGGCCAGAAAATTGGAGTGGGTTGCCTTCCATTCTCCAGAGGATCTTCCCAATCCAGGGACTGAACCCAGGCCTCCCACATTGCAGGCGGATTCTTTACCAGCTGAACCACAAGGGAAGCCCAAGAATGCTGGAGTGGGTAGCCTATCCCTGCTCCAGAGAATCTTCCCAACCAAGGAATCAAACCAGGGTCTCCTGCATTGCAGGTGGATTATTTACCAACTGAACTATGAGGGAAAATTCAAATGGTTAGAAACTGAGCTTTATTGCAGAGTGAGTTGCAAATTGGATCCTTTGCATATAGACTTCCTTAATTTCTCGATTATTCTATGGGGGAATGCATGGTTTACACATAAAAGCAAATTCATTTGGGTGCCCATATCTTTTCAGATTGGTGGGGATTTTTCGGATATATATCCAGGAGTGGAATTTCTGCATCATGTGGTAACTCTATTTTTAATTTTTTGAGAAACGTCCATGCTGTTTTCCATGGTGGCTGCACCAATTTACATTCCTGACAACAGTGTAGGAGGGTTTCCTTTTCTCCACACCCTCTCTAGCATTTGTTATTTGTGTTCTTTTTGATGCTTGCCATTCTAATAGGTGTGAGGTGATATCTCATCTTGGTTCTGATTTACATTTCTCTGATGATTCGTGATGTTAACCATGCCTGTTGGCCATTTGCCTATAGCAGCATTATATACACTTGCCAAGGTGTGGAAGCTACCTAACTGTCAATCAACAAATGAATAGATAATGAAGATGTGGTACATATATACAATGGAGTATTACTCTGTCATAAAAAGAACACAGTAATGCTATCTGCAGCAATATCAATGGGCTTGGAGGGTATTATGCTGAGTGAAATGTCAGACAAAGACAAATACTGTATGATATCAATCATATGTGAAATCTAAAAATACAGCAAAATAGTGAATATAACAAAAAAGAAGCAGACTCACAGATATAGGGAACAAACTATTGGTTACCAGTGAGGGGAGGGGAGGGGAGGGGCAACAGAGGGGTAGGGGATTAACAGGTACAAACTATTGGGTTAAGATAGGCTACAAGGATGTATTGTTCAACACAGGGAATATAGCCAATATTTTGTATTAACTATAAGTGGAATGCTATGCTAAGTCACTTCAGTCGTATCCGACTCTTAGCGACCCCATGGACTGCGGCCTACCAGGCTCCTCCATCCATGGGATTTTCCAGGCAAGAGTACTGGAGTGGGGTGCCATTGCCTTCTCTGATAAGTGGAAAGGAACCTTTAAAAATTGTATAAAAAGTAGAAAATTTTAAAAAATACCTTATACCTTCACAACTGATTATTAGAGTAATTCTGATTCTCATATTTATGTGATTCAAACATTTCCAAACAAAGATTTAGGGGCACAATGGGGGTGGGGAGTGTTCAATCAATAGTTTGAAATAAAAGACCTGTCTTTTGGTTGTCTTTTTTAAAAAGTAAATTTATTTACTTTTTTGTTTGTTGTTTCTAAAGCATCTTCTACATAAAATAATGATGTTCCTTTGGAATGGTGTATTTGTGTGAAACTAAATGATAGACTTGTACAGCTTAAAGAAACCTTAGAGATGATGTAGTTCAACCCTAATTTTACAAGTGAAGGAACTGAAGCCTAGAGAGTTAGATGAAGTGTTCCAGATCACACAGCTCTTATGTGACAGACTTATGGTTGGAGCTTAGGACTACCATTCCTCAGAAAAGTGCTGTTTTCACCCCACCTTTTTTACTTAGTGTAGCCATGCCCAAAGAGAGTCCAAACTTCTATCCCTATATTATCCCTAGTGACTGTCAGTGGTTATTAAAATTGAAGAGCAGAGCCCCTTGGGTGAATCAAACTGCCTCTGAAGAATTTTTTCAGAAACCTTAACATATTAAGCATGATACAGATAATTGCAATGAAAAGCAAAATGCCAAGATATACTTTGTTTGGAATTTATTTTATCAAATCTGTTTTCTCTATATGCCATCCTTAAATATTCTGGTGTTGTTCTGTTTAAAAGTTCTTAAAACACTGTTATTTTCAAGTTTAAAGAACAATATCTGGCAATACATAGTTCTGTTGTCTGTTTTAAGCAACCACACACAAAACTGATATTTAAACTTCAAGCTGTGCAAACATGGCCGTCACTACCATTTGGTGATATCTTGTCTTAGTTGCAAGTTTGTCTCTTTGGATGGATATGAATAAACCTCTGGAAAGATGAATGCATAACCGAAACATAATAGAATGAGAGTGGAGTTGCTAACATTAATCTGAGAAATCTGATTGAAAGTTATAACCAAGGTGATCTGCTCAATCAAAAAAAAATTGCTGTGGTAATCTTAGGAGTTGCTGAGCATCGATCGTCCTAACTAGCATAAATTTTGAGGAGTACAACTATTCCAAAAGAAAGACAGTAAACTTAACAGAACTTACCAGAAAAAGCAAACTTAATAAACTACTCAAAACAATAATTAAAAACAAACTATAGACTCATTGAAGAGATAAGGGAACATATTGGTAACATGAAGCAAGAATAAAGTTATAAAGAAGAATTATTTAGAAATATCAGCTATGTATCAGAAAATGTATCAAAAAATAACAGAAAGGGATCTGGACAGACAGAACATGACAGTAGCAGGCCCACAAAATACATAGATGACACATGCACATCTTGGAGGTTAACTTTGTCTTTAACAGCAAATGTCAGCATAGTTCCTCCACCATCCTCTGCTCTGTGCTTTCTTACCCTCAGCTTAGTTCTTGGTAATGTTGAGTTGCAGTTGTTAGCAGAATCTTGACTCCTGGAATTAACTGAGTTATAGCTCAGGTATTTGGAATTCTTACTAAAAATTCTAGAAACTAGTTCATTCAGTTCAGCTCAGTTCAGTTCAGTCACTCAGTTGTCTGATTCTTTGCGACCCCATGGACTGCAGCATGCCAGGCTTCCCTGTCCATCACCAACTCCCAGAATTTACTCAAACTCATGTTCATAGAGTCGGTGATGCCATCCAACCATCTCATCCTCTGTCGTCTCCTTCTCTTCACACCTTCAATCTTTTCCAGCATCAGGGTCTTTTCCAAGAAGTCAGTTCCTCTCATCAGGTGGCCAAAGTATTGGAGTTTCAGCTTCAGCATCAGTCCTTCCAAAGAACACCCAGGACTGATCTCCTTTAGGATGGACTGGTTGGATCTCCTTGCAGTCCAAGGGACTCTCAACAATCTTCTCCAACACCACAGTTCAAAAGCATCAGTTCTTCTGTGCTCAGCTTTCTTTATAGTTCAACTCTCACTTATATACATGACTAATGGAAAAAATGTAGCTTTGACTAGATAGACTTTTGTTGGCAAAATAATGGCTCTGCTTTAAATATGCTGTCTAGGTTGGTCATAACTTTTCTTCCAAGGAGCATCTTTTAATTTAATGGCTGCAGTCACCATCTGCAGTGATTTTGGAGCCCAAGAAAAGAAGATCTGTCACTGTTTCCACTGTTCCCCCACCTACTTGCCATAAAGTGATGGGACCGGATGCCATGATCTTTGTTTTCTGAATGTTGAGTTTTAAGCCAACTTTTTCACTCTCCTCTTTCATTTTCATCAAAAGGCTCTTTAGTTCTTTGCTTTCTGCCATAAGGGTGGTGTTATCTGCATATCTGAAGTTATTGATATTTCTCCCTGCAATTGTGATTCCAGCTTGTGCTTCATCCAGTCCAGCATTTCTCATGATGTACTCTGCATACAAGTTAAATAAGCAGGGTGACAATATACAGCCTTGATGTACTCCTTTCCCAATTTAGAAATAAGGAAATCCCCATGGTGTTCCATGCCTAGTTCTAACTGTTGCTTCCTGACCTGCATACAGATTTTTCAGGAAGCAGGTCAGGTGGTCTGGTATTCCCATCCCTTGGAGAATTTTCCACAGTTTGTGGTGATTCACACAGTCAAAAGCTTTGGCATAGTCAGTAAAGCAGAAGTACATGTTTTTCTGGAACTCTCTTGCTTTTTTGATGATCCAACGGATGTTGGCAATTTGATCTCTGGCTCCTCTGCCTTTTCTAAATCCAGCTTGAACATCTTGGAAGTTCACGGTTCAAGTACTGTTGCAGCCTGGCTTGGAGAATTTTGAACATTACTTTGCTAGCGTGTGAGATGAGTGCAATTGCGAGGTAGTTTGAGCATTCTTTGGCATTGCCTTTCTTTGGGATTCGAATGAAAACTGCCCTTTCCAGTCCTGTGGCCACTGCTGAGTTTTCCAAATTTGCTGGCATCTTGAGTGTGGCACTTTCACAGCATCATCTTTAAGGATTTGAAATAGCTCAACTTAATTTCCATCACCTCGACTAGCTTTATTCATAGTAATGCTTCCTAAGGCCCACTTGACTTTACATTCCAGAATGTCTGGCTCTAGGTGATTGATCACACCATCATGATTATTTGGGGCGTGAAGATCTTTTTTGTACAGTTCTGTGTATTCTTGCCACCTCTTCTTAATATCTTCTGCTTCTATTAGGTCCATATCATGTCTGTCCTTTATTGTGCCCATCTTTGCATGAAATGTTCCCTTGGTATCTCTAATTTTCTTGAAGAGATCTCTAGTCTTTCCCATTCTGTTGTTTTCCTTTCTTTCTTTGCATTGATCACTGAGGAAGGCTTTCTTATCTCTCCTTGCTATTCTTTGGAAGGCTTCATTCAGATAGGTATAGCTTTCCTTTTCTCCTTTGCCTTTTGTATCTCTTCTTTTGATAGCTATTTATAAGGCCTCCTCGGACAACCATTTTACCTTTTTGGATTTCTTTTTCTTGGGGATGATCTTGATCACTGCCTCCTGTACAATGTCACAAACTTCTGTCCATAGTTCTTCAGGCATTCTGTCTATAATTCAGTAAGTAGTCATGGTGCACCTTCTCAGTTCAGCCTCAGGCTTGGGCAGTGCCTGGATACACTTATCAAGTGAAGGCGGTGCTAGGGTGGGAGTGCAAATGAACTAGACATTCAAAACAGGGTAGAATGTGTCCTGGTGGAACAAAAGGAAAGACTTCCTGAAAAGGTGGCCTTGGAGGCTGGCCTTAAACAGCAGATAGGATTTTTACAGGAAGTGATCCAGGAGGCAAGAACAGCTTAGGTAAAGTAACAAGGTGAGAATTATAGGATCCATTTATGGCTAGTAGTAGTCTCCATGTATTGAGTCATGTTTAATTGCCCTTGGACTACAAGGAGATCAAACCAGTCAATCCTAAAGGAAATCAACCCTGAATACTCACTGGAAGGACTGATGCTAAAGCTGAAGCTCCAATACTTTGGCCACCTGATGCAAAGAGCCGGCTCATTGGAAAAGATCCTGATGCTGGGAAAGATTGAGGGCAGGAGGAGAAGTGGGCAGCAGAGAATGAGATGGTTGGATGGCATCACTGACTCAATGGACATGAATTTGAGCAAACTCTGGGAGATAGTGAAGAGAAGGAAGCCTGGCATGCTACAGTCCATGGGGTTGCAAACAGCTGGACATGACTTAGCAACTGAACAACAACAACAGTTGCCACTCACAGTAGTCACCTTGGTTATAGGCAGTATCACCCAGACTGTACAAATCCAGAGACTTAGGCTCACAGCAATTAAGTAACTTGGTCACTAGCTAAGAGGTAGCAGAACAGAAATTCAGACCAGGTCTGTTGGGCTCCCAAGCCTAAGTTCCTTTTCTGCTTCCTTCAGTTTTCAAGTTATATTGAGATATAATTGGTATATAACATTGCATTAAGTTAAGGTGTACAACATGGTGATTTGATCTATGTATATATTGCAAAATGATTACCAGAATAATTTTAGTTAACATCTGTCATTTCACCACTAAACTTTGTGCCTCAGAAATAAACATGTGACTGGAGAGAAAGGTTAGGACCGTGTTGTGGAGAGCTTTAGATGGTAAGTGAAGGAGCCTGACCTTAAGGTGTCAGATTGTAAAGTTAAAGAGAAAGGGGATTTTCTATAACAAGAAGTGAATGGTCAGTAAAGGATCAGTAGCTTAGAGACCAATGAATAGCTCCAAAATCTCATTTCTTTTCTCATTTGTTCTTTGCCTTCCTGGGAGGAGAATGGGCTAAGTAGGAAAGAAACTTCTCTGTTCTTCTTAGGGTGCTTGCATAGAATTTCCTTTTTCTTAATTTTTGTTTTTGACCCCCTTTGTTCTGCCCAAATTTTTGCCACAGCACAGTCTTACCTCTGAGAAAGGAAAGTCAGAATCTTGTCTAACTGGAATATTGGATTGCTTAAATTTCAGTTCCCATTGTGTTTTCTTGGATAACTTTCTTGGAAGCCCCCCATATTTTTTTCTATTATTTATTAAGATTAGTTTGGGTATTTTATGTAATTTATCCAAAGTCATTAAAAGAGGATTCATTAATTATAATCTTCCTTTTCAGTCTCATCCAGAAACCAGAAGGGCCTCTGGCCCTCACTTTGTAATTAGTTACCTCTTTTACCACCCTTGGTTTGAGATCCTAAAGGCAAAGGTCTTGGGGTCCTTAGATCTTACAAGCTGCAGTCCAATTTTTGACCTTCCATATGAACAATAACCCGAGGAACCCTTAATGATTTGGGTGCTGGTTCAGACAGAATCTTAAACAAAAAATTTTATTTTGAAATAATTTTAGACTTCTAAAAACTTACAAAAATAGTACATAGAGTTCACTTCATTCAGTTTCACCAAATGTTAAGATCTTATATAATCATAGTAAAACTTCAAAGCCAGGAAATTGGCATTAATAAAATATTATTAACTAATTTACAGACCTTATTCAAATTTCATCAGTTGTCCTACTACTCTCCTTTTTCTGTTTGGAGATCTAATTCATGGTCCCACTCTAATCTGGGAGGAGTTCCCCAGTCTTTCTTTGCTCTCATGCCTTTGACACTTTTGAAAAGTGCTCATCAGTTATTTTGTCCTTCAATTTGAGTTTGTCTGATGTTATCTTATGATTCTATTAAGTTTATGCTTTTTTTGGTCAGAATACCACAGAAGTATGTGTGCCCTTCTCAGGACATCATATCTAGGTGTTCATATCTATGTATCTCCTTATTGGTGATATTAACTTTGATTATTTGGTTAATGGGGTGTCTGCCAGGTTTTTCCATCCTAAAGTTACTATTTTCCCCTTTGTAGCTAATAAGAATCTTGTGGGGAGAGACTTTAAGACTAGGCAAATATTCTACTTATCATTATGCTTTTGCCCACTAAGTTTTGCATCTCTCCATCTGTCTTAAACACCATGAGTTCATGTTAATTTCTCTAAATCCAGCCTAACAGCACAGGGCTCATTCTAATCTCCCTTCTTCCCTTAACCTTAATATATAGTGTTCTCACCTCCCTTCTTTTCAGCCTGTTCCTGCCCACCCCCTGTAGGTAAGTAAGCTCATCCACTTCCAGTTTATCATTTCTGTATTTCTTTTTGAGCAAATATGTGTAAATTTTCTTATATCTTATACTTTCTTTCATGAAAAGTAACATGCTATAGAAACTCTTTTAATTAGCTTTTTATCACTTATCCTGGAAATCACTCTATTTCAATTCATAGGAATCCTTATTCTTTTATTACAGCAGCATTAGAACTTTTGTGTGGATACAGCATAGCTTACTCAAACATTCCTATAGGTATGGGCATCGGGGTCTTTTTACACATTTTAAAATAATAAACAATGCTGCAGTAAAAAAATATCTGGTACATATGTGGTTTTGTATCGTTAGAAGAGTATTTTCATAGATAATTCTTTTTTAAATTTATTTATTTTAATTGCAGGCTAATTACTTTACAATATTGTAGTGTTTTTTGCCATACATTGACATGAATCAGCTATGGGTTTACATGTGTTCCCCATCCTGAAACCCCCTCCCACCTTCCTCCCCATCCCATCCTGCTGGGTCATCCAGTGCACCGCCCTGAGCACCCTGTCTCATGTATCGAACCTGGACTGGAGATCTATTTCACATATGATGATATACATGTTTCAATGCTCTTCTCTCCGATCATCCCACCCTCACCTTCTCCCAGAGTCCAAAAGACTGTTCTATACATCTGTGTCTCTTTTGCTGTCTCGCATACAGGGTTATCATTATCATCTTTCTAAGTTCCATATATATGTGTTAGTATACTGTATTGGTGTTTTTCTTTCTGGCTTACTTCACTCTGTATAATAAGCTCCAGTTTCATCCACCTCATTAGAACTGCTTCAAATGTATTATTTTTAACGGCTTAGTAATATTCCATTGTGTATATGTACCACTGCTTTCTTATCCATTCGTCTGCTGATGGATATCTAGGTTGCTTCTATATCCTCGCTATTATAAACAGTGCTGTGATGAACATTGGGGTACACTTGTCTCTTTCAATTCTGGTTTCCTCAGTGTGTATGCCCAGCAGTGGGATTGCTGGGTCATATGGCAGTTCTATTTCCAGTTTTTTAAGGAATCTCCATACTGTCCTCCATAGTGGCTGTACTAGTTTGCATTCCCACCAACAGTGTAAGAGGGTTCCCTTTTCTCCACACCCTCTCCAGCATTTATTGTTTGTAGATTTTTGGATAGCAGCCATTCTGACCAGCGTGAGATGGTACCTCATTGTGGTTTTGATTTGCATTTCTCTGATAATGAGTGATGTTGAGCATCTTTTCATGTGTTTGTTAGCCATCTGTATGTCTTCTTTGGAGAACTATCTGTTTAGTTCTTTGGCCCATTTTTTGATTGGGTTGTGTATTTTTCTGGAATTGAGATGCAGGAGTTGCTTGTATACTTTTAAGATTAATTCTTTGTCACTTGCTTCATTTGCTATTATTTTCTCCCATTCTAAAGGCTGTCTTTTCACTTTGCTTATAGTTTCCTTCGTTCTGCAAAAGCATTTAAGATCCCATTTGTTTATTTTACCTTTTATTTCCAGTACTCTGGGAGGTGGGTCGTAAAGGATCCTGCTGTGATTTATGTCGGATAGTGTTTTGCCTATGTTTTCCTCTAGGAGTTTTATAGTTTCTGGTCTTACGTTTAGATCTTTAATCCATTTTGAGTTTATTTTTGTGTATGGTGTTAGAAAGTGTTCTAGTTTCATTCTTTTACAAGTGGTTGACCAGTTTTCCCAGCACTACTCGTTAAAGAGATTGTCTTTACTCCATTGTATATTCTTGCCTCCTTTGTCAAAGATAAGGTGTCCATAGGTGCATGGATTTATCTCTGGGCTTTCTATTTTGTTCCATTGATCTATACTTCTGTCTTTGTGCCAGTACCATACTGTCTTGATGATGGTAGCTCTGTAGTATAGCCTGAAGTCAGGCAGGTTGATTCCTCCAGTTCCATTCTTCTTTCTCAAGATTGCTTTGGCTATTCGAGGTTTTTTGTATTTCCATACAAATTGTGAAATTATTTGTTCTAGTTCTGTGAGAAATACTATTGGTAGCTTGATAGGGGGAGAAGGCAATGGCACCCCACTCCAGTACTCTTGCCTGGAAAATCCATGGACGGAGGAGCCTGATAGGCTGCAGTCCATGGGGTCGCTAAGAGTTGGACACAACTAAGCGACTTCACTTTCACTTTTTACTTTCACGCATTGGAGAAGGAAATGGCAACCCACTCCAGTGTTCTTGCCTGGAGAATCCCAGGGACGGAGAAGCCTGGTGGGCTGCCATCTACGGGGTTGCACAGAGATGGACATGACTGAAGTGACTTAGCAGCAGCAGCAGCAGCTTGATAGGGATTGCATAGAATCTATAGATTGCTTTGGGTAGTATACTCATTTTCAATATATTGATCCTTCCGATCCATGAACATGGTATATTTCTCCACCTATTTGTCTCCTCTTTGATTTATTTCATCAGTGTTTTATAGTTTTCTATATATAGATCTTTTGTTTCTTTAGTTAGATATATTCTTAAGTATTTTATTCTTTTCATTGCAATTGTGAATGGAATTGTTTACTTAATTTCTTTGTTTTCTCATTGATACTGTATAGGAATGCAAGGGATTTCTGTGTGTTAATTTTATATCCTACAACTTTACTATATTCATTGATTAGCTCTAGTAGTTTTCTGGTGGAGTCTTTAGGGTTTCTATGTAGAGGATATGTCATCTGCAAACAGTGAGAGTTTTATTTCTTCTTTTCTGATCTGGATTCCTTTTATTTCTTTTTCTGCTCTGATTGCTGTGGCCAAAACTTCCAAAACTATGTTGAATAGTAGTGGTGAGAGTGGGCACCCTTGCCTTGTTTCTGACTTAGGGGAAATGCTTTCAATTTTTCCCCATTGAGGATAATGTTTGCTGTGGGTTTTTCATATATAGCTTTTATTATGTTGAGGTTTGTTCATTCTATTCCTGCTTTCTGGAGGGTTTTCATCATAAATGGATGTTGAATTTTGTCAAAGGCTTTTCCTGCCTCTATTGAGATAATCATATGGTTTTTATCTTTCAGTTTGTTAATGTGGTGTATTATATTGATTGACTTGTGGATACTGAAGAATCCTTGCATCCCTGGGATAAAGCCCAATTGGTCATGATGTATGATCTTTTTAACATGTTGTTGGATTCTGCTTTTTGTTTTGGCTCCATCCCTTCATTCTTTCTGGAGTTATTTCTCCACTGATTTCCAGCAGCATATTGGGCACCTACTGACCTGGGGAGTTTCTCTTTCAGTATCCTATCATTTTGCCTTTTCATACTGTTCATGGGGTTCTCAAGGCAAGAATTCTGAAGTGGTTTGCCATTCCCTTCTCCACTGGACCACATTCTGTCAAATCTCTCCACCATGACCCGCCTGTCTTGGGTTGCCCCACTGGCATGGCTTAGTTTCATTGAGTTAGACAAGGCTGTGGTCCTAGTGCGAAATTAAAAGACGCTTACTCCTTGGAAGGAAAGTTATGACCAACCTAGATAGCATATTCAAAAGCAGAGATATTACTTTGCCAACAAAGGTTCGTCTAGTCAAGGCTATGGTTTTTCCTGTGGTCATGTATGGATGTGAGAGTTGGACTGTGAAGAAAGCTGAGCACCGAAGAATTGATGCTTTTGAACTGTGGTGTTGGAGAAGACTCTTGAGAGTCCCTTGGACTGCAAGGAGATCCAACCAGTCCATTCTGAAGGAGATCAGCCCTGGGATTTCTTTGGAAGGAATGATGATAAAGCTGAAACTCCAGTACTTTGGCCACCTCATGCGAAGAGTTGACTCATTGGAAAAGACTCTGATGCTGGGCGGGATTGGGGGCAGGAGGAGAAGGGGACGACAGAGGATGAGATGGCTGGATGGTATCACTGACTCGATGGACATGAGTCTCAGTGAACTCCAGGAGTTGGTGATCAACAGGGAGGCCTGGCATGCTGCGATTCATGGGATCACAAAGAGTCGGACACGACTGAGCGACTGATTTGATTTGATCTGGATTCTGTTTGCTAGAATTTTCTTAAGGATTTTTGCATCTATGCTCATCAGTGATATTGGCCTGTAGTTTCCTTTTTTGTAGCATATTTTTCTGGTTTTGGTATTAGGGTGATGGTGGCCTCATAGAATGTGTTTGGAAGTTTACCTTCCTCTGCAATTTTCTGGAAGAGTTTGAGTAGAATAGGTGTTAGCTCTTCTCTCAATTTTTGGTAGAATTCAGCTGTGAAGCCGTCTGGACCTGGGCTTTTGTTTGCTGGAAGTTTTCTGATTACAGTTTCAATTTCCATGCTTGTGATGGGTGTGTTAACATTTTCTATTTCTTCCTGCTTCAGTTTTGGAAAGTTGTACTTTTCTAAGAATTTGTCCATTTTTCCAAGTTATCCATTTTATTGGCATATAGTTGCTGATAGTAGTCTCTTATGATCCTTTGTATTTCTATGTTATCTGTTGTAATTTCTCCATTTTCATTTCTAATTTTGTTGATTTAATTCTTTGCCCTTTGTTTCTTGATGAGTCTGGCTAATCATTTGCCAATTTCATTTATCTTCTCAAAGAACCAGATTTTGGCTGTGTTGATTTTTGCTATGGTCTCTTTTCTTTCTTTTGCATTTATTTTTGCCCTAACTTTTAAGATTTCTTTCCTTCTACTAACCCTGGGGTTCTTCATTTCTTCCTTTTCTAGTTGCTTTAGGTGTAGAGTAAGGTTATTTATTTGACATTTTTCTTGTTTCTTGAGGTAAGCCTGTACTGCTATGAACCTTCCCCGTAGTACTGCTTTTACAGTGTCCCATAGGTTTGGGGTTGTTGTGTTTTCATTTTCATTTGTTTCTATACATATTTTGATTTCTTTTTTGATTTCTTCTATCATTTGTTGGTTATTCAGAAGGGTGTTCTTTAGCCTCCATATTTTGGAATTTTTAATAGTTTTTCTCTTGTAATTGAGATCTAATCTTACTGCATTGTAGTCAGAAAAGATGCTTGGAATGATTTCAACTTTTTTGAATTTACCAAGGCTAGATTTATGGCCCAGGATTTGCTCTATCCTGGAGAATGTTCCGTGTGCACTTGAGAAAAAGGTGAAATTCATTGTTTTGGGGTGAAATGTCCTATAGATATCAATTAGGTCTAACTAATCTATTATATCATTTAAAGTTTGTGTTTCCTTGTTAATTTTCTGTTTAGTTGATCTATCCATAGGTGTGAGTGGGATATTAAAGTCTTCCACTATTATTGTGTTATTGTTAATTTCCCCTTTTATACTTGTTAGCATTTGTCTTACATATTGTGGTGCTCCTATGTTGGGTGCATATATATTCATAATTATTATATCATCTTCTTGGATTGATCCTTTGATCATTATGTAGTGTCCTTCTTTGTCTCTTTTCACAGCCCTTGTTTTAAAGTTTATTTTATCTGATATGAGTATTGCTACTCCTGTTTTCTTTTGGTCTCCATTTGCATGAAATACCTTTTTCCAGCCCTTCACTTTCAGTCTGTATGTGTCCCTTGTTTTGGCGTGGGTCTCTTGTAGACAACATATATAGGGGTCTTGTTTTTGTATCCATTCAGCCAGTCTTTGTCTTTTGGTTGGGGCATTCAACCCATTTACATTTAAGGTAATTATTGATAAATATGATCCCGTTGCCATTTACTTTATTGTTTTGGGTTTGAGTTTATACACCCTTTTTGTGTTTCCTGTCTAGAGAAGATCCTTTAGCACTTGTTGGAGAGCTGGTTTGGTGATGCTGAATTCTCTCAGCTTTTGCTTGTCTGTAAAGCTTTTGATTTCTCCTTCATATTTGAATGAGATCCTTGCTTGGTACAGTAATCTGGGCTGTAGGTTATTTTCTTTCATCACTTTAAGTATGTCCTGCCATTCCCTCCTGGCCTGAAGAGTTTCTATTGAAAGATCAGCTGTTATCCTTATGGGAATCCCCTTGTGTGTAATTTGTTGTTTTTCCCTTGCTGCTTTTAATATTTGTTTTTTGTGTGTGATCTTTGTTAATTTGATTATTATGTGTCTTGGGGTGTTTCGCCTTGGGTTAATCCTGTTTGGGACTCTCTGGGTTTCTTGGACTTGGGTGATTATTTCCTTCCCCATTTCAGGGAAGTTTTCAACTATTATCTCCTCAAGTATTTTCTCATGGTCTTTCTTTTTGTCTTCTTATTCTGGGACTCCTATGATTTGGATGTTGGGGCGTTTAACATTGTCCCATAGGTCTCTGAGATTGTCCTCATTTCTTTTAATTCTTTTTTCTTTTATCCTCTCTGATTCATTTATTTCTACCATTCTATCTTCTACCTCACTAATCCTATCTTCTGCCTTCGTTATTCTATTTATTGCCTCCAGAGTGTTTTTTATATCATTTATTGCATTATTCATTATATATTGACTCTTTTTTATTTCTTCTAGGTCCTTGTTAAACCTTTCTTGCATCTTCTCAACTCTTGTCTCCAGGCTATTTATCTGTGATTCCATTTTGATTTCAAAATTTTGGATCATTGTCACTATCATTATTCAGAATTCTTTATCAGGTAGATTCCTTATCTCTTCCTCTTTTGTTTGGTTTGGTGGGCATTTATCCTGTTCCTTTACCTGCTGGGTATTCCTCTGTCTCTTCATCTTGTTTATATTGCTGTGTTTGGGGTGCTGTATTCTGGCAGTTTGTGGCTCATCTTTATTGTGGAGTTTCCTCAGTTGGGTGGGGTTGTATGGGTGGCTTGTCAAGGTTTCCTGGTTAGGGAAGATTGTGTCAGTGTTCTGGTGGGTGGAGCTGGATTTATTTTCTCTGGAGTGCAATGACGTGTCCAGTAATGAATTATGAGATGTCAATGGGTTTGGAGTGACTTTGGGCAGCCTGTATATTGAAGGTCAGGGCTATGTTCCCATGTTGCTGGAGAATTTGCATGGTATGTCTTGCTCTGGAACTTGTTGGCCCTTGGGTGGTGCTTGGTTTCAGTGTAGGAATGGAGGCGTTTGATGAGCTCCTGTTGATTAATGTTCCATGGAGTCAAGAGTTCTCTGGTGGTCTCAGGATTTGGACTTAAGCCTCCTGCTTCTGGTTTTCAGTCTTATTTTTACAGTAGCCTCAAGACTTCTCCATCTATACAGCACTGATGATAAAACATCTAGGTTAATGATGAAAAGTTTCTCCACAGTGAGTGACACCCAGAGAGGTTCATAGGGTTACATGGAGAAGAGAAGAGGGAGGAGGGAAATAGAGGTGACCAGGATGAAATGAGGTGGAATCAAAAGAGGAGAGAGCAAGCTAGCCAGTAATCACTTCCTTATGTGCACTCCACTGTCTGGACTGCTCAGAGATGTTCAGGGAGTTACACATAGAGGAGAAGAGGGAGGAAGGAGACAGAGGTGGCCAGGAGGATAAAGGGGGGAATCAAAAGGAGAGAGACAGATCCAGCCAGTAATCAGTTCCCTAAGTGTTCTCCACCATCCAGAACACACAAAGAGATTCACAGAGTTGGATAGAGAAGAGAAGGGGGAGGGAGGAGATAGAGGCGACCTGGTGGAGAAAAAGGAGAATCCAAAGTGGGAGAGAGCAGTCAGGCCAGTAATCTTGCTCCCAAGTAAAAATGGGTACTTAAGATTGGGTCTTTAAAGGTACAAAATTGATAACAAATACCAAAAAGCAAAGATTAAAAATCTAGAGTAAAGGTTGGATTTTCAAAATATATATAATATTAAATAAACAAAAAAAAAAAAAACAAAGTCACAAAAATTATAATATATATATATATATATGAGGTTTGCTTTAAAAAATAGGGTCTCTTTTTTTTGAAAAATAATAGTAGGTTATAAAACTGACAATTAGAGGAGTAATAGAGGACTTAAAATTTAAAAATAATTTTTAATTTAAGAATGATAGTAAAAATAGTAAAAATATATCTTGGACTTTCTCTGGTGTTGTTGTGGGCAGTGTGGGGTCAGTTCATTTCAGATACTTCCTTGATCCGGCTTATATTTCTCAAGATCTATAGGCCCCTTCCTATGTAGTCGGTACTAACTACAGGGTTTTAATCTATTGCACCTGTAACATCCAAGGAGGTTCTCTCTGTTTTAGCTTCTTCTGTTTGCTGGTCTCTTCAGTGTCTAATTTCCGCCCTGACTCAAGGGGGCGGTGGTGGACACTTTTTTATGCTCACTTGTTCAGTCATGCTGCGGGGAGGGAGGGACACTGCAAACAAATAACACTGGCGTGTGCTCACAGTGTCTTGGCCACACTGGGTTTGCCCCCGCTCACGGCATGCGTGCTTTCCTGTCTACACTGCTTAGGTTCTAGGTTGCTCTGCCGGGAACTCTCTGAGGCTGGCCCTGGGTTGTATGCACTTCCCAGGTCTAAGCCGCTCAGGTTCAGGTTCTCGGGTAGTTCTCAGAGGCACAGACTCGGTTGGGCCTGCATTTTGTGCCCTTCCCCGGTCCCAGCAGCTCAGGCGACCAGGTGCTTAGCGAGCTCACTCTCCCCAGGTGCAGTGCATTTTATCACCTCCCTAGTCCCAGCCGCTCGGTTTCCCGGGCATGCCCGCCTCCGGTGTGCCATGTGTCTGTTCTGGGGAGCCGATCTCTGGCTGTGACCCTCCTGGTGGATGTCAACTGTCCAGAATCTCAGTAAGTCTTTGGTTAGAAACTGGAAGTCTGTTTGCAGTTTGGTAGGGGATGCCCTCTCTGGGGCTGAGTTTGCCCCTTTCTGGCTCTGGCTGGCACCCGCCTGCCCACTGTGTCTGGCGGGGGATGGGCCAGTCCGCAGCCAGCTAGCTCTTCTCTGGTATTTGTTCAGTCCTTTGTTCTGTGAGTGGGCCAGCAGTGCCTTAGGTTAGGGTTTTTCGCGGGATAGTTCTCTCTCTCTCTCTGGCTATCCCACAGTTTAGGTTGCTATCTCACGTTAGCTCCCTCTGATTGCCCTCAGGGCATTCAGGCCCAGTCCTTACCCTAAGCAATGCAGCCCACTCCTCTCCATTCAGTCCCCGCTTGCTCGTGGTGGATGTGAGCGTCTGGGGTACTTCTCTGCTGGGAGTTGCCCTTAGGCACGTAATCTGTGGGTTTTATTTATTTATTTTTCCTCCCGGTTATGTCGCCCTCTGAGATTCGAAAACTTCCCCCAGATCGGCGGTGAGAGGGTTTCCTGGTGTTTGGAAACTTCTCCTCTATTAAGACTCCCTTCCCAGGATGGATCTCCATCCCTGACTCTCTCTTTTTATCTTTTATATTTTGTCCAACCGCCTTTCGAAGACAATGGGCTGCTTTTCTGGGTGCCTGATGTCCTCTGCCAGCATTCAGAAGTTGTTTTGTGGAGTTTGTTCAGTGTTCAAATGTTCTTTCAATGAATTTGTTGGGGAGAAAGTGGTCTCCCCATCCTATTCCTCCGCCCCATAGTTAATTCTTAGAAGTAGGATTGCTGGGTCAAAAGGTAGACGCATGTTAGTTTAGTTAGCTATTGGCAAATCCTCCTCCATGAGAAATGTAGCAATGTGCATTTCCATCAGCAATGTTTAATGTTTTTCTGAAGTCCCACAAATGTGTTCTCACCGTTTTGAATTATCATCAATCTGATCGGTGAGAAATGGTACCTTCAGTTCAGTTCAGTTCAGTCGCTCAGTCGTGTCTGACTCTGTGACCCCATGAATCGCAGCACGCCAGGCGTCCCTGTCCATCACCAACCCCCGGAGTTCACTCAGACTCACGTCCATCGAGTCAGTGATGCCATCCATCCATCTCATCCTCTGTCGTCCCCTTCTCCTCCTGCCCCCAATCCCTCCCAGTATCAGGGTCTTTTCCAATGAGTCAACTCTTCGCATGAGGTGGCCAAAGTACTGGAGTTTCAGCTTCAGCATCATTCCCTCCAAAGAAATCCCAGGGCTGATCTCCTTCAGAATGGACTGGTTGGATCTCCTTGCAGTCCAAGGGACTCTCAAGAGTCTACTCCAACACCACAGTTCAAATGGTGTTGTTTTAATTTGCTTTTTTCTAATGTTGAATGAGTTGAAGCATCTTTTCATATGTTAAGGGATATATGTGTATATTTGTGAATTATCTGTTCATGCCACACTCCCTTTAACTACCAGGTTTTGGTCCTTTGTCCCTCAGTTGTTGAATATTCTTCATATTTTATGAAACTAGCCTTTGTGATACATGATACAAATATCTTCTCCCAGTTTATGGCACAGTGATAAACAATCTGCCTGCCAGTGGAGGAGATATGCAATATGGGAGTTCGATCCCTGTGTTAAGAAGATTTGCTGGAGTAGGTACTGGCAACCTACTCCAGTATTCTTGCCTGAAAAATTCCATGGACAGAGTAGCCTGGCAGGCTGTGGGGTTGCAAAGAGTCAGACATGACTGAGCATTCATGCATGTAATACAGTTTATCAATTTTAATTTATTTTTAGTGTTTTCTGTTATGCAAAGATTATTTGCTTTTATGTAGTGCAATTGGTTGTCTTCTTTTCACTGGATTTTTAGTTACAGTTATAAAGTCTTTTCCTGCATCATGCTGCTGCTAAGTCACTTCAGTCATGTCCGACTCTGTGCAACCCCATAGACAGCAGCCCACCAGGGTCCCCCATCCCTGGAATTCTCCAGGCAAGAACACTGAAGTGGGTTGCCATTTCCTTCTCCAATGCGTGAAAGTGAAGTTGCTCAGTCATGTCCAGCTCTTAGCGACCCCATGGACTGCAGCCCACCAGGCTCTTCCATCCATGGGATTTTCCAGGCAAGAGTACTGGAGTGGGGTGCCACTGCCTTCTCCGTTCCTGCATCATAGATAAAGAGAAGTGTATATATGTTTTCTTCTAGTACTTGCATTGTTTCACTTTTTTTTTGCATTTAGATCCCCCATTTTTAGTTTTTCCTGTATGGTGTGAGGTATGGATCTTATTTTATAGTTTTCCACTTGTCCCTACACTGTTTGTTTAAAAAGTGACTCGAAATGCCATCCTCATCATTGAGATTGATGATTTGAAATGCCAGTTTTATGCTAAATTTCCATATATGCTAAAGTCCATTTCTCAATATCTATTAAATAAGATGATTTTTATACTCAGCCTCTCTCCAGGAGGAATTGCAGGGTGTTCGTACAAGACCCAGGTCAGATTGTGGTCCGGCCTTGACTAAGTGGTCCATATAGAGACCAAAAGGTCATTGAGGTGTCATGTGGTGGAGCTGTTCTCCTATACCTTCAGTGTTTCTTGCAGTTGAGGCCTGCTGGCAAAGATTTTTTTTTTTTTTTTTTACTTTTTTTTTATCTGAAAATGTCTTTGTTTTGGCTTTATTCTTGAAGAATATATTTGCTGTGTATAGAATTCTGGGTTGGTTTTTTTTCATCACTTCAAAGGTGTTGCTCTTCTTTCTTTTGGCCTTCATTGTTTCAGATGTCAACCATATTTGAAACTTTTCCCCCTCTGTATATAAAGGATTATTTTTCTCTGACTGCTTTTATTATTTTCTAGTTACATTTAGTTTTCAGTGGTTTGACAGTGATATTTCCAGAGTTTTGTTTTCTGCGCTGTTGGGGTTTGCTGAGCTTCTTGAATCTTTAAATATATGTCTTTCTTTAAAATTGATGGAAACTTAAGCTGTTACACATTCATTATTTTTTTCTACCTCATTCTACCCGACCTCTCCCTCTAGAATTCTAATTTCAAGTATGATAGCCTTTGGGATATTGTTCCATATGTGCTAGAAGCTCCGTTCATGTTTTTGTAGCCTAAAATATCTTTCTCTCTGTTCTTAAGATTGGATATTTCCATTGTTCAATCTTAAGATTACTGAAACTTGGTCTCTTTTATTTCCATTCTGCTGTTGAGCCCATCCTGTGATTTTTTTTTCAGATATATATTTCTAATTTTGAAACTTTTATTTGGTTTTCTTCTAAAAATGGTTCCTATTGCTCTGTGATTTTTATCTTTTCATTCATTGTGAGCATATTTTCTCTTACTCCCTTGAGCATAGTTATAATAATGACTCTCTATTAATCCCAGCATCTGTGTCATCCCAGGTTTGCTTTCTGTTGATTGCTTTATCACTCTCAAGTGAATCAAAGTTTTCTGGGTCTTTATATGTTGAATAACTTTGGAATGTATCCTGGATATTTTGAATATTATTTTATGATGCTCTGGATTCTGATTTATTCTTTCAAAAATATTGATTTTATTGTTTTGGTGGAAAGACAATGTGGTTAGGTTTAAATTATAAACTTAATTCAGGGTTTAGGGGAAGGATTTAGTTCTTCCCCATGTATGTATGGTTCAGGAGTCAGCTGAATTTGGGAGAGTCTATAGACAGAAGCTGGGGCTCTCTCTGTCTGGTCTCTTTTTTACAGGATCCGCACTTTCCTTTCCAATGGTTGTGGTCTTGAGCTCTGTCCTGTGGTTCCTCATATCAGCAATATTGTGAGTTTACTATTGGTGTCTTAGCCACTGGCAGTTTTAGTTTGTCCTCAGTCTAAAAGCTGTAAAAATGGGTAACTCACGCTGTGTAAACTGCCTTTCAGAATATGCTTGCTTCTGTTCACCCTCCAGTCTCTTCATAATGTGGTTTCTTTATGTTTTTTCCCAGAGTATATAGTTGCTGCCTACAGGAGGATCAGGATCAAGAGGTGTTTAATCAGCTGCATCAGGAGAAGAAAACTATAATGCTCAATTTTTGTTTCACTCTCACCAGTTTGTCCTTAAAGTGGGATTCTGTCCCAGAAGGGAACCTTGGCAGGTCAGCTTTAAGAATGCACAGGGACTAGGTTTTTTCAGCCCCTTCAGTCCTTTTTGCCACAGGCTCCTTGAACTCACTTGGTATCAGAGAATGTACAACCCCTCCCAGTTTCATCTGCTATTCTCAATTGTCCCACCATACTTTCTAGTGAACACCCATTGGCTGTTTTTCCTAGTGAGATTCTGTCCCAGTAGTGTTATTAGCTATCTTGGGTTGTGATATGTAACTGTGGGGAGAAATTAAACCTTAAGGCTTGGATGGTGCCCCTCAATAAGTCTGATAGGGAAGATATGCCTCTGGGAGAAAACCTCTAGTGTTACAAGTGATAACTGGCCTCAGCATTCCTTTCTTTCTAGAGTTGAAGTCCTTGAGCTTTCAGGACTGTTGTGTGGGTGCAAGTAGGGAAAAACTCTTAAAGGATAGCCAATTTATATGCACCTGTTATCCAGGATCCATAATTCTAGCCAGCCCTGAGTTCCACCCCAAAGTTACCCTGCCCCCCCATGGTGGGCACTGGTCTATGGCTTATATGCTTTCCGGTCACAAAGGGGCAGAAAATGGTCTTCTTGAGGCAATGATAAGGAGAAAAAAGGAGCACATTAAAAAGTTTCCCACCTTAACCTCTGTCCATTTCTCCTTGTCCTACTCCACTCAGCTCCCTAACCCATCCACCTTTTGTTTTCCTAGAGGTTTCCTCACTGTTTTTATGTTACTTTGATAGATCTATTCATCTCTGGGTCCTGTGATGTGGCCATGGTTGGGTTCTAGGAAGAGGCCAATTTTTTAATTTTACAAGTTTAATAAGAACTGTGATAACTAGCTCTTTTTATTTAAAAAAATTAAAAAAATCTAAAATTCTTTAGGTATATATTTCATGACATTGGAACTTAGCAATAAGAGATTCCTTCTCAACCCTAGAAGACCTTTGAGAATTTCAAACAATGAAGAATAATCGATCATCAGCTTTGGGTGCTTCCCCAGTTAATGGCATAGACATATTACCAGCTAGGGTATAGATGTAAAATGTGCCTTTACAGAGGTATGTTGTAACAGTATAGGAGACTATTTCTATTTTCATAAAATGTCTCATCAATAGGCTAGAAAGTGATGAATGACTTTTCCTGTGGTATTATTGACCAGAAAAAGGACTCTGGTTGCAATATTTGTTACCTAATAAAACTAACAATATCTGATTATTTTTTCCTTTGCTTATGGGCCTTGTTTATAATCTTATGAGGGTAAGCTATAATTTATAGCTTCTAAATAGATGAAAATGATAAAAAGTTTGAATAAAAAATAAGCCATATCAAATTCCTCTAGCTCTTAATTTTGTCTGAACTATTAAAACCTAATTAAATGAGACCAAATTCCTGTTTATTATAAGCTTTGGAAATCTTATAAATGAATACTAACATAGTTATGGGAATGCATTGTTTTCTACTCCATGCAATCTTTTGCAAAAAGGCATTGTGTCATTTTAATAACAAGTATGTGTTCCATGAATATACTTATTCACATTGAGGAGACAGCCCCAACCATTGACAAGCCAATGATTCCAACTGTTTAAGCAAATGAGTGCATGAGCCATTAGCCAGCTTCTTTCCTTCTTACATCTTCTCTCTTTGGTACATGATCCTCACCCCTACCCCTGTCAAAGCTCTGTTTATATCATACAGGACCACCTCAAAAAACATTGAGCCCAGTCCCTCCTCCATAAGACACAACTGATTGTTTCCTCCTTCATTCTCTTGTTCTCTAACACCTAGCCCAGAACCTAGCCTGAAGTAAATGTTAGGTGAATGCAGGAAGAGTAAAATCAGCTGTGAAATGTTATCATTTTTAGAGATTGTCCACAAAGATGGTGCTTTCAAAAGGCCTTTCTCTTTTAATGGCAGTCAGTCAGGCCTCCCTGTCCCTCACCAACTCCCGGAGTTTACTCAAACTCATCTCCATTGAGTCGGTGATGCCATCCAACCATCTCATCCTCTGTCATCCCCTTCTCCTGCTGCCTTCAATCTTTCCCAGCATCAGGATTTTTTTCCAGTCAGTCAGTTCTTCACATCAGGTGGCCAAAGTATTGGAGTTTCAGCTTCAACATCAGTCCTTCCAATGAATATTCAGGACTGATTTCCTTTAGGATGGACTGGTTGGATCTCCTTGCAGTCCAAGGGACTCTCAAGAGTCTTCTCCAACACCATAGGTCAAAAGTATCAATTCTTCAGCGCTTAGCATTCTTTATAGTCCAACTCTCACATCCATACATGACTACTGGAAAAACCATCCCTTTGACTAGACAGACCTTTGTTGGCAAAGTAACATCTTTGCTTTTTAATATACTGTCTAGGTTGGTCATAGCTTTTCTTCCAAGGAGCAAGCGTCTTTTAATTTCATGGCTGCAGTCACCATCTGCAGTGATTTTGGAGCCCCCCAAAATAAAGTTTGTCATTGTTTCCATTGTTTCCCAATCTATTTGCTATGAAGTGATGGAACTGCATGCCATGATCTTCTTTTTTTGAATGTTGAGGTTTAAGCCAGTGTTTTCACTCTCCTCTTTCACTTTCACCAAGAGGCTCTTTAGTTCCTCTTCCCTTTCTGCCATAAGTGTGGTATCATCTGCCTATCTGAGATTATTGATATTTCTCCCAGCTATCTTGATTCCAGCTTGTAGTTCATCCAGTTTGGCATTTTGTATGATGTACTCTGCATATATGGAGAAGGCAATGGCACCCCACTCCAGTACTCTTCCCTGGAAAATCCCATAGACAGAGGAGCCTGGTAGGCTTCAGTCCATGGGGTTGCTAAGAGTCAGACACGACTGAGCGAATTCACTTTCACTTTTCACTTTCATGCATTGGAGAAGGAAATGGCAACCCACTCCAGTGTTCTTGCCTGGAGAATCCCAGGAACAGGGGAGCCTGGTGGGCTGCTGTCTATCGGGTCGCACAAAGTCGGACACGACTGAAGTGACTTAGCAGCAGCAACAGCACTCTGCATATAACTTAAATAAGCAGGGTGACAATATCCTTGATGTACTCCTTTCCCAATTTGGAACCAGTCAGTTGTTCCATGTCCAGTTCAAACTGTTGCTTCTTGACCTGCATACAGATTTCTCAGGAGGCAGGTCAGGTGGTCTGGTATTCCCATCTCTTTCAGAATTTTCCACAGTTTATTGTGATCCACACAGTCAAAGGCTCCGGCATAATCAATAAAGCAGAAGTACGTATTTTTCTGGAACTCTCTTGCATTTTCAATGATCCAAAGGATGCTGGCAATTTGATCTCTGGTTCCTTGCCTTTTCTAAAACCAGCTTGAACATCTGGAAGTTCACGGTTCACGTACTGTTGAAGCCTGGCTTGGAGAATGTTCAGCATTACTTTACTAGCATGTGAGAAGAGTGCAATTGTGCGGTAGTTTGAGCATTCTTTGGCATTGCCTTTCTTTGGGATTGGAATGAAAATTGACCTCTTCCAGTCCTGTGGCCACTGCTGAGTTTTCCAAATTTGCTGGCATATTGAGTGCAGCACTTTCACAGCATCATCTTTTAGGAGTTGAAATAGCTCAACTGAAATTTCATCACCTCTACTAGCTTTGTTCATAGTGATGTTTCCTAAGGCCCACTTGACTTTTCATTCCAGGATGTCTGGCTCTAGGTGAGTGATCACACCATCATGGTTATCTGGGTCATGAAGATCTTTTTTATACAGTTCTTGTGTGTATTATTGTCACCTCTTCTTAATATCTTCTGCTTCTGTTAGGTCCGTACCATGTCTGTCCTTTATTGTGCCCATCTTCACATGAAATATTCCCTTGGTATCTCTAACTTTCTTGAAGAGGTCTCTAGTCTTTCCCATTCTATTGTTTTCCTCTATTTCTTAGCACTGACCACCAAGGAAGGCTTTCTTATCTCTCTTTGCTATTCTTTGAAACTCTTCATTCAAATGGGTGTATCTTTCCTTCTCTCCTTTGCTTTTAGCTTCTCTTCTTTTCTCAGCTATTTGTAAGGTCTCCTCAGACAACCACTTTGCCCTTTTGGATTTCTTTTCCTTGGGGATGGTCTTGATCACTGCCTTCTGTACAATGTCATGAACCTCCATCCACAGTTCTTCAGCCACTCTCTCTATCAGATCTGTAATTTACAATGGCTATTTATGTTGGAAGCAGAGTGAACCACGGATCATGGCATTAACTGACCCTGCAGATGCCAGTATTAGCTTGCTGGTGCTTGAGGATGTAAAGTAAGGTGCTCGTGATTTGCGTTCTTGGCAGGGATACACTGTAAGCATGGAGACAGGCCTCTTCCATCAATCACAGACTTCTGCAGTCACCGTGACCCAACAACAGGGAAAGTGTGAAAGTGTTAGTTGCTCAGTCGTGTCTGACTCTTTGAGACCCCATGGACTGTAGCCCACCAGGCTCCTCTGTCCATAGGATTCTCCAGGCAAGAAGACTGGAGTAGATGGCCATTCCCTTCTCCAGGGGATCTTCCTGACACAGGGATCGAACCCAGGTCTCTTGCATTGCAGGCAGATTCTTTACCATCTGAGCCACCAGGGAGGCCCTAACAACAGGGAAGTGGATAACAAATCCATTTGGTGGTATTTTGTTGAGTTTCTTCTATAGAAAACATCCCCCCACGTTTCCAGAGAAGGCAATGGCACCCCACTGTAGTACTCTTGCCTGGAAGATCCCATGAACAGAGGAACCTGGTAGGCTGCAGTCCATGGGGTCACACAGAGTCAGACAGGACTGAAGCGATTTAGCAGCAGTAGCAGCCCCACTTTTCAGCAGAAACTCTTTTGAATTTTGAAACATTTTAAAGAGTAGTGGCTATCCCATTTTTGTGACATTGATGAATGAGTTGTTTACCTTTTCCCTCTCCTCATGTGTTCTTCATTTGAGGCAAACATGTTGCTCATTTGACTTTTGCATTCTCAGATTATCTCCAAGTGGAACAACCTAATACATCTCCCCAGGGTTGGAGCTTAAATTCTGAGGACACCTTTTTTTTTTTTTTTTTTTTTTCAAATGAACCTGACTTCAAGAAAGAACAGCAAACCAAGAAGTATTACTGGCCTTCTCTGTTTTGTAAGGCATCTTTTGCAAGAAAAGAGCTTGTGGAATTTGGCTCCATTTCCGACAGCCCTGGGATAAGGGTCCCATGTAAACAACAATATCCTGTGCTACTTGGGCCTCATTTAACTATCTTTGTTGCTTTAGAAAGACCTGCCAAGTAGAGTGTTTCTCAGAGCTCATGCTTGACATTCCAGAAATACTGTAGGCTCCACTTCAAAGATGGTACTCCACACCACCAGGCTTGTACTGTTGGTGCACTCCTGATCCCCATTGAGTTTTGCATTGACACATTTTTTTTTTCAAATCACATGGGAAGTGCACCCTCCATGAAGAATGAATCTGGTACTTTGAGGGTGGGCCTGTCACTGCAGGAGGCCTCTGCACTTATCACTTGGGTGTTTCTTTAGAAAGCTGTGGTAGCTTGGCGCCTATAGGTTGACCATGTTTGCTGAACTAGAAACAATGTGGTGAGTTTTACAAGGTAAACAGTTGTGTTGTGAATCGATCAGTATGCTGGGAATCAGGAGACCTGTCTCTACTCCCCAGCTGACTACCTTGACCATCTCTTTGGTCTTGTGAAATGTTCTCAGTTTTCACATTTTTGGATGATGGGATTATGCTCAGTTCAGTTCAGTTGCTCAGTCGTGTCTGACTCTTTGTGACCCCATGGACTGTAGCACACCAGGCCTCCCTGTCCATCACCAACTCCTGGAGTTTACTCAAACTCATGTCAACTGAGTCAGTGATTCCATCAAACCATCTCATCCTCTGTCATCCCCTTCTCCCCCTGTCCCCCATACTTCCCAGCATCAGGGTCTTTTCCAATGAGTCAGCTCTTCGCATCAGGTGGCCAAAGTATTGGGTTTCAGCTTCAGCATCAGCCCTTCCAATGGATATTCAGGACTGATTTCCTTTAGGATTGACTGATTGGCTCTCCCTGCAGTCCAAGGAACTCTCAAGAGTCTTCTCCAACACCATAGTTCAAAGGCATCAATTCTTCAGTGCTCAACTTTCTTTATAGGTCAACTCTCACATCCATATATGACTACTGGAAAAACCATAGCCTTAACTAGACAGGCATTTGTTGGCAAAGTAACATCTCTGCTTTTTAATATGCTGTCCAGGTTGGTCATAGCTTTTCTCTCAAGGAGTAAGCAGTCTTTTAATTTCATGGCTGCAGTCACCATCTGCAGTGATTTTGGAGCCCAAGAAAATAAAATCTGCCACTATTTCCACTGTTTCTCCATCTATTTGCCATGAAGTGATGGGACCGGATGCCATGATCTTTGTTTTCTGAATGTTGAGCTTTAAGCCAACTTTTTCACTCTCCTCTTTCACTTTCATCAAGAGGCTCTTTAGTTCTTCTTCACTTTCTGCCATAAGGGTGGTGTCATCTGCATATCTGAGGTTATTGATATTTCTCCCAGTAATCTTGATTCCAGCTTGTGTTTCATCAAGCCTGGCATTTCACATGATGTACTGATGTACTCTGCTGCTGCTGCTGCTAAGTCGCGTCAGTCATGTCTGACTCTGTGCGACCCCACAGACGGCAGCCCACCAGGCTCCCCCGTCCCTGGGATTCTCCAGGCAAGAACACTGGAGTGGGTTGCCATTTCCTTCTCCAGTGCATGAAAGTGAAAAGTGAAAGTGAAGTCACTCAGTCGTGTCCAACTCCTAGCAACCCCTTGGACTGCAGCACACCAGGCTCCTCCATCCATGGGATTTTCCAGGCAAGAGTATTGGCGTGGGGTGCCATTGCCTTCTCCGATGTACTCTGCATATAAGTTAAATAAGCAGTGTGACAATATACAGCCTTGATGTACTCCTTTTCCTATTTGGAACCAGTCTGTTGTTTCATGTCCAGTTCTAACTGTTGCTTCTTGACCTGCATACAGATTTCTCAAGAGGCAGGTCAGGTGATCTGGTATTCCCATCTCCTGAAGAATTTTCCACAGTTTATTGTGATCCACACAATAAAGGCTCTGGCATAGTCAATAAAACAGAAATAGATGTTTTTCTGGAACCCTCTTGGTTTTTGATGATCCAGCAGATGTTGGCAATTTGATCTCTTGTTCCTTTGCCTTTTCTAAATCCAACTTAAACATCTGGAAGTTAAGGGTTCATGTATTGCTGAAGCCTGACTTGGAGAATTTTGAGCATTACTTTACTAGCGTGTGAGATGAGTACGATTGTGCGGTAGTTTGAGCATTCTTTGGCACTGCCTTTCTTTGGGATTTGAATGAAAATTGACTGTTTCCAGTCCTGCGGCCACTGCTGAGTTGTCCAAATTTGCTTACATATTGAGTATAGCACTTTCACAGCATTATCTTTTAGGATTTGAAATAGCTCAACTGGAATTCCGTCTCCTCCATTAATGTTGTTGGTAGTAATGCTTCCTAGGGATTATGCTAGGTCATCTCTAAGCTCCTTCCTGGCCCTAAATTGGATCAGTTCAGTTCAGTCAGTTCAGTCACTCAGTCATGTCCAACTCTTTGTGACCCCATGGACTGCAGCACGCCAGGCTTCCTTGTCCATCACCAAATTGGATCAAGTGACATAAAATAGTAAACAGAAAATTGGGAGTCAGAAGACAGAAGTTTCTTGTTCATGCTCTCCTGCTCACTGATCCTGACTTGGAACAAGTCACTCAGTCACCCAGACTCTGCTTTCCATTTCTGGGGAAGCCAGGGTCTCCTCTGCCTTCCTCACCTGCTGGCTGGACTGATCAAGTCAGAAATGTCTTTTCCACTTAGGACTTATTGAGCAATTGCCCTGGGACACTAGCTTGATAGATGGTGAAGATGTAAATGTTGTGTCATCTGCAACCATGTCTAATGTTAGTTAGAATTCAGTGGCTCTTCCTATTGCCGGGCACTTAGGTACAATATCCCATGGAGTCTCCTTTTTAGGGATGAAAAAAATAAGTGAAAGTCTCTTAGTCATGTCTGACTCTTTGCGACCCCATGTACAGTGATGGAATTCTCCAGACTAGAATACTGGAGTCGGTAGTCTTTCCCTTCTCCAGGGGATTTTCCTAACCCAGGGATCGAATCCAGGTCTCCTGCATTGAAGATGGCTTCTTTACCAGCTGAGCCACAAGGAAAGCCCAGCAATACTGGAGTGGGTAGCCTATCCCTTCTCCAGCGGATCTTCCCGATCCAGGAATCCAACTGGGGTCTCCTGCAATTCAAGCAGATTCTTTACCATCTGTGCTATCAGAGAAGCCCAGGGATGAGGAAACTGACATTCAAAGAGTTTGAATAACTTGCTTAGGATCACTTAGCTAGGCAGAGCTGAAGCTGAGATTCCTACAAGGATTCTGTTCTTCATTTTAAAAGTTTAAAAACTCTCACCTGTTGCTAAGAAGCTTGGGTTGCTAGCATTATTCATTTTCTGGGCCGTGCTTGAATCCCACAACCTGGAATCAGTGTGCATGTTGGGGGGAGGCAAAGAAGGGACCAGCCTAATTGATATGAAGATAAGCTGAAGGAGAGGTTCCCTGTGCAGACACTGCCTGGAGCAGCACAGTCCCTGAAAAGACCTAAGGGGCAGCCCAAGTCCATAAGCTAGGGGAAGTCCAAGGGCTCCACTCTTCTGGTCTTCACATCCACCCTGTGAGGGAACTGAGACACAGACAGGTTCAGCATCCTGTTCAAAATCACATAAGTAAAGAGTGGGTGTGTGAGCATTGCTTGGATCTTCAGCCAATCATTACCTAGATGACCTCTCTCCTTAAAGGCCAGACCCCGCACTGGGCCAAGGTGCTAGTTCCAGAGAGAAGGATGTGCAAGACCCAGGCAGGGCAGAAGGGCTTATCCACCCAGAAGGCATGCGTTGAGGACCGTCCTCTGCACTATGTGTTCGGGGAGGAGACAGGGAAGATATACTCATCCATCAGGGTGCTAGTTGTAAGGGGGCTGAGATAGTTGATAGGACAACATGTGGGACTTAGGAGTGGGAATTGAAGCAGGAGGCTAGTTGTTAAGCCCAAGTCAGTGTAAGAGGCGGGCTTGGGAAGAGTTCTGATCTGGGGTCATTATGGACTCTCAGGTGGCATTTTTGGGGCACCAGACCCAGGAAAGCAGCCTGGTCCTAATCTACCAGCCTCCTGGCCAGGCACTGGCCCCCATGCCTATGGAAGGATTGGTCTGGGAACTGGGTTGGGCTTGAGCCTCTAGGTGTGAGGATAAGTGGCCTTATGTGAGGATAGGTCTAGCTTGGCAATCTGAATAGAGGAAGAGAATTGAACTGAGGGCTAATGGGCCAGAACCCAAGAGTGACACCTCAGCTCCTGTGGAGCCTGTTTCCCCTCTACTATTCCCATGGAAGCATTGGCCCCAGCTAGGGTAGAAAGTGAAATGAATTGGACACTGGGAGATGTGGGCTCCTTATGTTAGTAGAAACTATGATGACTGAACATCCTTGTTGGGATAGCTGAAATTCTTAATAGAAAATCCAGGAAGACGTGAGATGTCTGGGAAATACATATGGATTGAAGCAGAGGGGAATACTCAGTCTTCTGGGGGACACTTACAGGATCATGAACCAGCTTTTTTTCATCCTTGTTTAACTGTTTTCTCCAAAGTGACCTATTGAGTGATGTATGTGAAAGGCTTTGTAAACTGCAAGGCAGTATCCCAAGGCAAGGCCTTGTCTTCATTGTTACAGATCAAGGGATTGGTGACCTCAGGAGTTCCCAGGAACTGGAAACACTTTTGCCTTCCACCCCATTCTCTCTGCAACCTGCAGAAGAATCTGCAGCAGACTCTTCATTCAGCTGTGTTGATTAGTTTAAGATACGTCACCAGCCAGGGCCACCGCTGTCTGCAGGCAGGGCTGTCGGAGCTCAAATCCTGGCTTTGCAACGTCAAGGAAGTTACTTTATGTCTTTTATGTCTCATCTATAAACTGGAGGGTTAAATATTAGTTTCTGCCTCATGGGATGATTGGGAGGGTTCCCTGACAGCCTGTAAAGCACACAGCCCAGCACGTGGCCCACCGTCAACACTGGGTAAATGTTAGCTGCCACTGGGTCTTCCCAGGTGGTGCTAGTGGTAAAGAACCTGTTTGCCAATGCAGGAAACATAAGAGACATGGGTTCGATCCCTGGGTCAGGAAGATCTCTTGGAGAAGGAAATGGCAACCCACTCCAGTATTCTTGCCTGGGAAATCCCATGCACAGAGGAGCCTGGCGGGCTACAATCCGTGAGTTCACAAAGAGTCAGACACCACTGAGCAACTTAGCATGCATGCCTACCCACCATCTTCTCCTTTCCCCCTCCTCTCCCCTCCTCATCTTCATCCTTCTCCTCCTCCTTCAATTTTCCCTCTTCTTCCTCTTCCTTCATCTTCAGAGGGCTTTCTAGAGCCTCAGGCAGGTGGCTTGGTGAACCTTGAACCAGGTTGGCTTGGCCAGTGTTGCCTCTCTGTGCTGTTGGCCTGGTTTGGGGTCCTGAGCCCCTGCATTCAGAGCATGAGCCCTCCAGGGCTGTGACTGCACCTGGCCCTTGCCACCACCCCTCAGTCCCTGTGATGGAGATCCTGCTCCTTGGGCTCAGAGGTCCCTGATCCCAATCACTTCTTGTCCAGACACACTTGTTACCTGTCTACTCTTTTTGGTAAGAGTGGCCTGCCCAGCAGAGAGCCTCTGGGTGTGGTGTCCTTACGTCCTCACCTGCCATCCTACACCACGACTCTATGCAGTGACCTCTAATGAGCCTAGTACTTATCTTAGTGAGCCTTTCCAACAGCCCTGTGAAGTCACATAGCTCATTTATTCATTCAGCAAACATTGAGCACCTGCCCTGTGCCCCTGGAATAATAACCAGGGTGGCACAATGGAAGGAGAATGGGAGTCTTGGAAGAGGCATTCAGGCAGGGTGACAGAGTGGGTAACCTGGCTCTGCCACTCACAGTGGTCACCCTACCTGCCTGTACCTCAGTTTTCTTGCATGTGAAATGGGCATATGAATAGTCCCTGTTTCACAGACTTCCTTACAAGCTGCAATTCCTGATCTGCGCTCTCTTATAATTTGTACATTCCTTGTATTTCTAGTCCGTATTGCATTCTAATTTTATCTGCCTTCCCAGCTGTTTTTCTGAGCCCTGGGGCACAGGAACCTCCTGTTTGTATATCTAATGCCTCCCTAGTGCCTGGCCCAGAATACATGTTCAACAAGTTGATGCTGAAATATTAACACTAGGTTGTCATTCTTTCTAGGTTTGTCTTCCTTGTTAAGCTGGAAGGCAGATATTGTCTTTGTTTCAGTATCTACAGAATGTAGCAAGGGTTTGGCTTAGAGCAGGGACTCGGTAGTGCTGATTAAATGAGGGGTGGACAAGTGGGTGAGTGTGGGAAGGAATGAATGAAGGAAAAGATGGAGGCTGATTAAGACAGTTTCTTCTAGGCTCACTATTATTAGCGTGGTCATTGTCATTTTGAAATTAACTTGGATATATAGTAGGAATGTGTGGTAAGAGATAGTCCACTTTCTGTGGCTTGATCCTCTTCAGTCTTGTTTGAGGACTTAACACTGTTGACCACCCTTTCCCTGAAATCCTTTCCTTCTTTAGTCTTCATGTGATTGAACTATTTGGGGTTTTCTCTTACTTTTCTGACCCCTTCCTTGTTTTGTTTCATTGGTGTTGAATCTTCCTTTTCCTCTTTTTCTCTCACCATCACCTCTTCTGCACGCACTACCAACACCTCCCTGTAAGGTAAATATTCTAGAAGGTTTGGACCAGGCCCTTTCTTCTCTTTTCCCAGTGAAATTAATAGAATCCTGAGATTTCATTCCTTAGAGGCATCTGTATAAACGACTCCCAAATCTCTCTTCAGCTCTGACATTTCTTCTGAGCTTCAAGTGTGCATTTTTAAGCTCCTGCTGCACATTTATACCTGTTCTTTGGCTGTCTTCCTGAAGTTCATATTTAAAATTCTCATCCCTTTCCCCCTAAACTAACCTCTTTCCTCCATCTTCTCTTTTCTCATTAGCAGTAATGCCTTTCGTTTTTTTTTAGCCCATATGTATACATAAATATATGTGTGTGTCATAGTAGTTATAATACATCATCATATGTATTATATATAGTTATAGTACATTACATAGGTTATATGCAATATGATAACTGCTATTCTAATATCTAACAAAATTAACAATTCATTAATGTGATTTAATACCCCATCCATGTTCAAATTTCTCTGGTTTTCCTAAGAATATCATTTTATAGTTAATTTTGTTGGAATTAGAATCCAACAAAGCCCACATGTTGCACTTGGTTATGTCTCCTATGCCTTTTATTGCTTTTGAGTTGTTGGGGAAGCCAGGTCATTTGCCCTGAACAATGTCTCTGTCTCAATTTACTTGGTTGCTTTTCTCATATTGTCCTTGAACTTGTTTCTCTATCCCTTGTAAACTGGTAGTTCTGTCTAGAGGCTTTGATTAGATTCAGGTTGAAATTTTGGATAAAAGATATTTCACAGTCAGTGCTGTGTAACTTCTATCACATTATTTCATGAGGCAAATAATGCCTGATTGCCCCACTTTTAGCAATACTAAGATTGATCAGCCGATTCAAATAATATCTCCTAATGGCTTTAACAGCCATTGATGATTACTGCTTAGGTCCATCATTTTATTAAGAGTTGCCAAATGGCATTTTTCTAATTGTTATTCCTTCTACATTTATTAGCTGAAGGTTTTTCTATAAAGAAGAATTTTATTTACCAGCCATTTAGTTACCTTGAATTACAGGTAATTCATTTTTTTTCTTGTGTAAACAAGAAAAAAAAAAAGGAAAGGCAGGATAAATGTTTGGTACCTTCCTTTTAAAAACATCATTTTTCAGAATGAGTTGGTATCATAGCAACCTCCAATGGTCTTTTAAGTATTGTTTTGAACTAATGGATTTTTATATATTTAATGTGTTTCAATCCATTTTAATCATTCATTTGGTTGCTAAAACTGTCTCATCTTAGGCCAGTGGGGGTCCTTTCAAGTTGGCTTCTGTTTCCTTTTGTGATGATAGATTTCTTGATTTTTGGTTTGACAAGATGTTTCAGGCTCATCTTGTACAATTACAAGCCCAGTCCTGGAGTCAACCATTTCACCAAGGAACTCTAGTTCCTCTTGATGACAAATGATATTAAGAGAGCACAGTCTGAAGACTGGGTTTCCTCACTGATATTAGGTTGTCAGGTCTTTTCTTTTTTAGTGAAAAGAGTTTAGAAAAATGAATATATTTTTTAAAAAGGAAAATGAGTTCCTATTGATAGTTCAAAGTTGACTTTAAGAGTATACGCATTTATTTAACATCTTTGATTTTGTAACTGTCTCTTGTCTCCCACTCTGAAAGTCTTGGTCCCTAATGATATTAGCATAATCACTTGCATTCCCCTATAGTATATCTGGAAAATTTTCCAAAGAAGAATTCTAGTAGTACTAGCCTTCTGAACACAATTTAAGATTTCTTTGCTCTTTCTTTTGCCCTTAAACTAAATCCTACTAGGGAGATAGTCAAAGTATTGTGTTTAAAAGTCACCTGAAGTAATTTTTCTCTGTGTGATTATGCTACCAAGTTGATACACAGTTTGATTCAATTAACTCATTTTTTTCTGAATTTTAGGGGTTTTCTCTTAAATTTATTTTACATAAAACATTTACGGAGTTCCAAAGTCAAAACCATATAACAGGAGATATTCTAAAAGTCTCTCTTCCATCCTGCCTCCATTCTTTATCCTTCTTCTCTCTATAGCAATCATGTTTATTAGGGTTTAGTTTATGCATCTGTTATATGTTTGAATATTAAACAAATGAGAAGTAGTTGTTTTCCACCCTCTCTTTTTTAAAAAAAAGAGTCAATTTTTTAAAATGTTATTATTTATTAATTTAATTTTGGCTGCACTGCATCTTTGTTGCGGCATATGGGCTTTCTCTAGTTGTGGCACACAAACTTCTCATTGCGGTGGCTTCTCTTGTGGAGCACGGGATCTCCACAGGACATGTGGGCTTCAGTAGTTGTTGTACATGGATTTAGTTGCCCCATGGCATGTGGAATCTTCCTGGATCAGGGACCAAACACCAGTCCCCTGCATTGGCAGGTGGATTCTCAACCACTGGACTACCAGGGAAGCTCCGCCCCCTATTTCTTACACAATTGTAGCATGTGCTACAAACATTGCTCTGCTCCCCATCTTTCCACTTAACATTTTGGAGATTTTTCTGTCACTGTACGGGGATCTTCCTTGCTCCTCTTTTTTTAAACTGTATAGCATGCCATCCCAAAGAGGAACCAGAGTCTGCTTAACCAGTCAGTCCATATTGACAGCTGTTTGGGTTGGCTCCAGTCTTTCATTATCACAAAGGATGCCACCACAGTGGTAGAGGTGTCTGTCTTGTGGTTCTCCTAGCTCCAAGCCTCAGTGGCATCCTCAACTCTTCCTTCTGCTTCCTTTTGTACACCTAATCACTTCTGAACCCTGGTGGTTCTTCCTTTGTACTCTTCTTTTTTCTGCCTTTCTGTCTCTGTTGCTTTCTCCCAATTTCAAACATTTGTTGTCTTTGCCTAGATTATAGCAATAGCAGTAAAATCTCTACTTATTTTCTTCCCCAGTCCAGTCTGTGGTGCACACTACAACCAGTTTCATCTCTGGAAGTAATTCTTCCATCACAATCTCTTCTCACCCTACTCAAAAATCTTCAATAATTGCATAAAACCAGTTCCTTGGTTTGGCATTCAAGGGCCTCATGAACTGACCCAGATCTCCTTCCCTGATATTCATTCCCTCTGCTTTCGTCTGTAGGTACATTGCGCTGAATATGTGACTTACCAAATATCAGGTTTATTATTACCTTTACACCTTATCTCTTTTTCAGAGCTCCATTTAAATTTCAGATCTTCAGACTCTACTGGAACTTTACCCATGCTCTCTCTCTCCCTTAAGCTCCCATTCTTTGTGATATCTGTTTGAAACTAAGCATAGACTCAGCCCCTAGCCAAATGGAAATATCCTACTGGGACCATCTGGTCACTACTGTGAGATCTAAGGAATTCATTGATACATTCATGAAGCATTAACTGAATATCAAAATAGTATCTGAAGGTGAGGAAAGTGGACTTTTAGACTGGCTAGGATTCATTCATGTATTCACCAAAAGACATATACAAGAATACATACAAGAATATCCATTAAAGCATTATTTAGTACCAGCCAAATAAATAATGGAAATACCCCAAATGTCCATCAACAGTGAATATATAAATAAATTGTGGTGCATGTATACAATGGAATACGGTACAAATGAGAGTACATGCTATACACAAGAACATGGAAAACTCTTGCAAACATCATGTTGATCAAAATTAATCAGACCCGGACTTCCCAGGCAGTCCATTGGTTAAGACTCCTTGCTTTTAGCGCAGGGGATGTGGGTTCTATCTCTGATCAGGGAACTAAGATCTCATATGCTGTGTGGTCAATAAACTAATAAATAAAATAAGTCAGACCGTAAAGAAGCACACTGTCTGATTCAATTTCTATAAAATTCAGAAAGAGACAAAATTACACTATTGTATTAGAAATTAGTATAGTAGTTAACTTTCAGGAGGAAAACGATGGTCCCAGTGGGGCTTCTGGAGACTGGTAATGTTCTATTTGGGGCCCTGGGTGGTGGTTACTTGGGTGTGTTTACTTTATGCTCATTCATTGTGCAGGTATGAATGGTGCATTTTTCTATATGTAGGCTATACTTCAGCAAAAGTTTGAAATATTAATACATGCACATGATATTTCAAGCTATATACAAGAGTGTAGAGTGCAAAGGAAGTAACCCTCCCAGCCTAAATTTCCTTCCCCTTTCATCAGAGTCTATCACTGTTGCTAATTACTTGTGTATTCTCCTTGGAATGTCCTACAATAAAAGCACCATGGTGGTGTGAATGTATCCATATGTATATCTGTATTTCTTTTGTTTTTTTACAAAAATGGAAGCACACCATATACACTGTCCCTCCATGTGCTTTTTTCATGTAGCAGTATGTCTTGGACATCTTTTCCTGTCTATAGATGGGAAATACCTACCTTCTTCTCTGTAAATAAAGTATTCCATTGTGGGGATGCACTGTGCTTAAACAATCCACATTGGATTAGTGAACATTTAGGATCTCTTCAGTTTTTAAAATATTACAATGATGCATTAAATATTTAAAAATATATCACATATACTGTTACACACATATGTAGGGTACAGTGGACTTTTGCATCTTTTGTTAGATTATTTAACTACCACGTATGGTGAACATCCCATATAATCAAAAACATCCTTAAAATTCCCTTAGGAAGGCTAACATACCCTATCTTCATCATTCCAGCAGAGTCTGTTTGCCCTCTGGTATTGAAACAGATCTTTGAGCCTGGCTCAGCACCTGATGAGGAGATGAGCTTGTGGTTATGAGCCATGTTGAATGACATGTATGCATCTTTAAACACCAGAATCACAATGAGATGCTCACTCTATGAGAGGCACATGGAGATTGAGACTTACTGAGCGAGTAACAGAACCACAGCGTCCACCTTACATTCTCTCTAGGGCAAAGCAGAGTCATTGAGCAGAATTGTAGACCCAACTTGCTGCACTATTTCAACTGTTGTTACTCTGAACTGTTTCTCCTCTGTCTTAATGTGTTTGTCTCTGTCTCTTTTTCTGTCCCTCTCACACCTTTCTCCCCTCTCCCTCTCTGTATGCTGAGTGCCTACTTTTGAATTTGTATGACTCATATATGTGATTCCACTGTATACCCATAGGATCAATTCCAAGAGGTGGGATTTTGGCATGTATATATGTATGCATGTATCTTCAAATCATATATATGTGTTATATTATTTAACTACACAAAAAGATACACAAAAGCAGATAGAATTATATGTGTACCCCTAATTCCATCACCAAACCTCAAAAATGATCACTCCATGGCCATTCTTTCATGTATTCCACACATTCACTTTCCTTCATTCTGTAATATCTTAAAGCAAGTTGCAGACCTCATAAACATTTCATCTTTGAATAGTTCAGTGTGTATTTCTAAAGTGTTAGGACTCTAAAAAACATATCCACAATGCAATCCTCACAGCTCAGAATTAACAAAACTTCATTAGAATCAATGGCTATCCAGCCAGTGTTCCAGTTTCCAATAGTCTTGCAATTGGGGTAAATGGATTCTTGTTTGTTTGAATAAAGCTATAAATATGAACTAGATGCTATAATTGATTGATATGGCCTTTTAGTCTCTCTTAACCTACAGGTACCCCCTCGATCTTTTTTCATCTTGCAATTTAGTTTTTGAAGAAGATGGATTAATTTCCTTGTAGCAATATATATATATATACATACATACATATATATATATATATATAGAGAGAGAGAGAGAGAGGGAGAGAATGAACTTAGCATAGAGCTTGTCATACTCTGGATTTTGCTAATTGCATTCCCATTGTTCTGTTTAATAGACACACTAAGAATACTCAGACTTTTGTTTTCTCTAAATTAGTGTTGATTTTAGAGGCTTAATCTGATTCATGTTTAAGCTTTTTACTTTTTATTGTGTTTTGTTTTGGTGAGACTACTTCATACATGATTTTGCGCTCTCCATTAAGTGATATTATCTGGTTATCTTTTTTTATGTCAGCCACTGATGATCAAGTCTAGATTCATTCATTCATGAAGGATTGCAAAACTGTTATATTCTTATTTTTTTCCCTTCTTTATTTGTTAGATGGAGTACGTCTGTATATCTACTACTTGATTATCTGAGAGCACAGCTTATATAAGCGTGTAAGATAAAATGCCTGATTCAAAACACTGAGCTGATTCACCAGCATCTGCAAGTAAAGTCAATGAGGGATTACTTCTTAAAGTATGATGATGAATTCATGAATTTAAACATATTTGATGTGTTTTAATCCATTGTTGTTATTCATATTGAGGCTTGCATTGGGAGTTTCTTTAAAAAAAAATATATATATATATATATATAGAGAGAGAGAGAGAACTTAGCATAGAGCTTGTCACATAATAGATACCCAGAAATTCAAGTTTCCTCTCCATTTCCTGTTCTCCTCTTACTCAAGTGACAGCATCACATCTATGATCACTTAAGCTCCTATGTTTAAAGTGTGGAATGTTCTTTTTCATGTAGGGCAATTACTCAATGCACACTTAGAAACTGACTTTAAGGACAGATGAGGTCAACACGTGTTAAACGTTGTGAAAGTAGGTATTGTCTCAATGCAATTGTTTTTTAAAAAGGCATTTCCTTTATTTTTTTTAGAACACCCCGTCACAGATATTAATAAAAATCCCTTCTAACCATCTCTGCCCCACTCCTCAGAATGAGGTATGATGGTGATGCCAACTTTCAATTATGTTAAAGAAAGAAGAGAAGCTTGAATAATTGAAAAGAGTAATTCCCAGGCAGCGAGTCCCTCCAAAGTCACTCATTTCAGTTTGAAAGACATTATTTAATATATGTATAGCAGATCCCCCTTCTTAAATTACTGGTACTTACACTACTACTCAAATGGCTTTTCCTCAAGGTCACAGCAGCTAAAGAGGGTCAACAATCCAAAATGGACGGAACAAGCCACGGAAGTCAACTTGAGATGAGACAGTTACCCTGAATATTCTGCCATGCCTGTGTTGCTCTGGCACTGTCCTCAGCTTAGGATTAGAATTAAGAAATTGTCAGGCAGCCTCAGCAGCCCAGCCCCAGTAACCACAGGAGCAGCAGGTGTTGAAAAGAGCACCACCATTTGACAATTAACTAAAAGATCCTGGATAAAGGTGAAAAGAGTGGTGAGGGAAAGAGTCACCTCAGTGAAGCAGTATCCTGCAGTGGACTCACTTAGAATCTATTCCAGGGTGCATTGGGATTTTGAGAGCTTGCTGGACAATTCTTTTGCCCAGTGACTGCTTCTCCCAAAGTACCTATAGGGTCATCACATGACCCTATGCACTCAGAAGATGTTGACTTTCAAGTAAGGAAAGCTGTGTGACCACCCACCCATGGGGCCCATTCTCCAAGCTGTTGTCCTGTGGTGGGGTGGAGGCAGCTACCTGACATCCCTAGAAAGCCCATTTGCCATTTAGGGTCCCTGAGAGCTGACCTCTGGAGCTATTTCCTATTGGGCAGATCCAGGATCCCTTTTCCCATAAGTCTCAGGGTATACTCTTAATAAACACAAGAGCTTCCTCTTGGCCAGAGTTTTTAGGGGCTCTTTCCATGCGTTCTGACACCAAATCCTCATATTCAGTATGGCAGGGTGGGTGTGAGAGGCACATTTGATAGATGAGGAATTGAAGTTTCACAGAGACTCAGTGCCATGTCACATATGCTTGTCTTCTCCTGCTTTGCCCTGGCTACTCTTACCCTGGGGCTTTCCAGGTGGTGCTAGTGGTAAAGAACCTGCCTGCCAATGCAGGAGACATAAGAGATGCAGGTTCGATTCCTGTGTTGAGAAGATCGCCTGGAGGAGGAAACAGCAACCCACTCCAGTATTCTTGCCTGGAGAATCCCATGGACAGAGGACCCTGGCGGGCTGCAGTCCATGGGGTGGCAAAGAGTACAACACGACTGAAGCAACTTATCACGCACTCAGGCTCCGCTTCCTAGCTGAATTTTCTTTCATTTTAGGGACTTCACTGCCACTCAGCCCCTACTAGGAAGTAGGCAGGGGAAAGCAAATATATCAAATAAGGGAAGGTGACTGAGGTTCTGGAAGCCTCACACAGTTGTCCTCCCATTTACTCCCCTCCCCCTATCCTGTCTCTTCTGGCTGGATCTGAAATTTCTAGCCATGACATTAAAATTCTAGACCATAATCTAAGAACAAATATTTTTAGAACCTTGTCAATGAAGCCAACTATTGGAAGTGTTCCTGTCCTTGGAAACCTGGTATTCTTGGTTAACAGAGCTTTGAGTCCTCACTGACTCCTTTTACACTCTGGTCCAGTGGCCTCCCAGAAATGGTGAGGGGACCATGGGACTCACAGGTACAGTGTGGTGAGCTGCTAGCTGGGCCCTGGACAGACCACATCTGTGGTTCACATGGCTTTAACCAATTGAGCCACAGGATTTCAGAACTGATGCCAGAACAAAAAGCTGTGTCTCCATGTAAGGCTGTGGTCAAATAGAGAAGGAAGCAAACTTTCGGTATGAAATATTTAATCTGAGCTAAACAGACCCATGGAAGCATTATGTTGGTGCCAAGTAACTGTCAGAAGTAGAAATTTTTTGAACAAGCACTCAGTGTATTTAGCATTTTACTTGTTTTACTTTGTGATTAAGGATTGCAGATAAGTGAGAAAAAAATCAGAAGGAGAGATTCTACTGAGGTTTTCACCACATCTCAAAAGGTTATTTTCATCACAAGACAGTTTTATATTAAGTGGTGGTGGTTTAGTCGCAAAGTTGTGTCCGACTCTTGCGACCCCATAGACTGTAGCCTGCCAGGCTCCTCTGTCCATGGGATTCTCCAGGCAAGAATGCTGGAGTAGGTTGCCATGTTCTACTCCAGGGAATCTTCCCAACCCAGGAATTGAACCTGGGTCTCTGGCATTGCAGGCAGATTCCTTAATGACTGAGCTACAAAGGAAGGTGCTTATAATTTGGTCATAACCATTATTAAATAGAACCAATTTTCTTTTATAAGAGAGTTCAGTTAAGAAACATTTTCTTTGGGAATAACATTAAACATTGCATTTCTTAAATTGAAGGATAGTTGATTTACAATGTTGTGTTAATTTCAAGTGTATAGCAAAATGATTCAGTTTTATATACAGTAAGTCCCCTTCAAGTTGCAAACTTTCAAACATGTGAATGTGTGTTCACCACCTGGGAAGCCCACAATGGACTATTATTCAGACATTTAAAAAATGACATAATGCCATTTGCAGCAACATGGATGGACCTAGAGATCATTGCCCTTAATGAAGTAAGTCAGACAAAGACAAATAAGTACCATGTGATATCATTTAAATGCGGAATCTAAAATGTGTCACAAATGAACTTATCTATGAAACACAAACAGACTCACACATATAGAGAACAGATTTGTGGTTGTCAAGGGGGAGAAGGGTGAAGGAAGGACTTGGATTTGGGGGTTAGCAAATGCAAGCTATTATATATAGAATAGATAAATAAGAAAGCCCTACTGTATAGCACAGGGAACTATATTTAATATCCTATGATAAACTATCATGGAAAAGAATATGAAAAAGAATATATTATGTAAAGCTGAGTCACTTTGCTGGACAGGAGAAATTAAATACAACATTGTAAATCAACTATGCTTCAATAAAATTTTAAAGAGTTATTTAATTATTTAGATACAAGTACCTTATCAGGTGTATGATTTGCAAATGTTTTCTCCCATTCTGTGAGTCATCTTCTCACTTTCTTGATTAGTTCAATATGCAGGTATTAAACAACACATTTCTAAATAACCCATTTCAAGATAAATTAGAAAATGTTTTAAACTAAATGGAAATGATGACACAGCATTACAAAATCTGTGGGGTGCAGCTAAAACAGTGCTTAGAGAGAAATGTTTAGTATTCAGTATTTAATTTAAAAAAGAGCAATGGTCTAAGGTCTAAGCTCCACTTTAAGCAATGGTTTAAGCAGCTGTCTATGAGGCATTATGAGAGTGGCCTCCAAAGCAGTTATACCAAGTTTAAGCTTCCAGCAACAGGGTGTGTTCCCATCATCAACGACATTCCTGATACTGTTAGACTGTACCATTTTTCCTAATAGGTGGGTTTGAAATGTGTCTTCTTGCTTTAGTTTATATTTCCCTGACTACCAGGGATTTGACTAACTTTTCATATCTTGAATGGTCTTTTCGGTCTCATCCTCTATGTAGTTCATGTTTTCTTTTCCACTTTAGTTGGGTTGTTTGTCTTTTATTTTTTGATGTGAGAAAGTTTTAAGGTGTTATAAATGCAAATATTTGCCAGTTATATCTGTTGGAAATATCTTCTCCCAGTCTGTAGGTGTCTTTGAACTTCATGTTGTCTTTGTTGTATAAATGTTTTAATGATAAAAAGTCTAATTTGTTAATATTTTATGGCTTGCTTGTGTTTTCTTCTTAAGGGATCCTACCTTTCTTTTCTTTTAGTGGTTTAATGTTTTATTTTTACATATTGCTTTATAATTCACCTGGAACTTATTTATGTATAGGTATTTCCTTTTTTTCACATGGCTATCCAATTCTCTAAGCACCATTCGTTAAACAGTCTATCCTTTCCCTGTCTCTCTACTGTACAACCTTTGTCATATACCAAGTTTCCCTACCTTTCAGCTTTCTGTTCTATTTCACCAGTCTGCTTTACTTTGCTCCTATGCTCATACCACATAGTTTTATTACTGTAGGTTCATAATAAGCATTGCTTCCTGATAGCAAGTTCCCTGCTTATTCTTTTCTTCTTCTTCTTCTTCTTCATGTTTTTACTATCCCTGCCCCTCTGTCCATGTAAATTTTATTGTCAGCTTGTCAAGCTTGATGAAAAAAAATCTGTTGGGATTTTTATTGAAACTGAAATGAATTTATGGGTTAATTTTCGAAGAACTGTGGTCTCTGTAATTCCAAGTCTTCTCTCTTGTGAAAAGAATGTGTTTTAGAGGGATCTCTTGAAGCCTCTGAAAGTGGCCCACCTCCAGGAATCTAACACAACAAAAGCTAGCTAATCATGCTTATGCTGAAGTGCCTTGAACTCTGTGTAGAATTTAGTCTAAGTGCTATGTTCCATAATGGTCAATTGTGCATAGAAGATCAACCCAGTGGTGTTTCTCAACTGTGTTCTTTTATGTTTTTGTTGCCACATCTGTTTGTTTTGTTTCTTCCAGGTCCTAGGCACTCAAGGACTTAGCACAAAAACCCAGGCTGGAGAAGAACAAGGAGTGTCTAAAGAGTTCCACTTCTTGGTCTACACCCCCTTCCTCTGCCTCCAGTGGGAAAATCATAGGATGTCATGTAGTTAGTATAGATTGAAAGGGAACATTTTGTAGTGTTTTTATACATAGAATGACAACTATCCTCTGAGTTTCTGGTTTGTTTTGCTTTTTCTATTTTCATGTGTTCTAGGGCTGTTGTTTAGATACATACATTTGGGCTCCAAAATCACTGCAGATGGTGACTGCAGCCATGAAATTAAAAGATGCTTAGTCCTTGGAAGAAAAGTTATGACCAACCTAGATAGCATATTGAAAAGCAGAGACATTACTTTGCCAACAAAGGTCCGTCTATCAAGGCTATGGTTTTTCCAGTGGTCATGTATGGATGTGAGAGTTGGACTGTGAAGAAGGCTGAGCACCGAAGAATTGATGCTTTTGAACTGTGGTGTTGGAGAAGACTCTTGAGAGTCCCTTGGACTGCAAGGAGATCCAACCAGTCCATTCTGAAGGAGATCAGCCGTGGGATTTCTTTGGAAGGAATGATGCTAAAAGCTGAAACTCCAGTACTTTGGCCACCTCACGTGAACAGTTGACTCATTGGAAAAGACTCTGATACTGGGAGGGATTGGGGGCAGGAGGAGAAGGGGACGACAGAGGATGAGATGGCTGGATGGCATCACCGACTCGATGGATGTGAGTCTGAGTGAACTCCGGGAGATGGTTGATGATGGACAGGGAGGCCTGGTGTGCTGTGATTCATGGGGTCACAAAGAGTTGGACACGACTGAGCAACTGAACTGAACTGAACTGAAATGATGGTTCAGACAGTAAAGAATCTGCCTGCAATGTGGGAGACCCGGGTACTGGGTTTGATCCCTGAGTCAGGAAGATCCCCTGGAGGAGGGCACAACAACCCACTCCAGTATTCTTGCTTGAAGAATCCCATGGACAGAGGAGCCTGGTGGGCTACAGTCCAAGGGGTCACAAAGAGTCAGACACTTTCACTGAGGCAACTAACACTTTCACTTTCAGAGTTGTTGTTTAGACACATATCACCAAAGACCATGACTACATAATGCCCATAGAAAGACATTCCTAAGTATTTAGATACAGGATGAAATTGTCCAGTATTTATTTGCGTGTGTTGATGCCAACATTTAGCCAGGGTTTCTTGCTTTTCTGTCTGATATAGAATAGAAGCTTTCCAGACCTACACTGCTTCTTTCCATATCTGAACACTTAGGCCTATTTATTTTCTTTAACTTGTAGACTTTTGAGGGAGCAGTTTTAGGTTTACAGAGAAATGGAGCAGAAAATACAGAGAGTTCCCATATACTCCCTCAGTTTCCCCTATTACCAACATCTTGCATTGGTGTGGTACATTTGTTACAATTAATGAACCAGTGTTGATATGGTATCATTAACTCAAGTCCATAGTTTACCCTCGGGTCACCCTTTGTATTATACAATTTTATGGTTTTTGGGCAAATGCATAATGTTATACACCCACCATACATCACCTGTGCTCCACCCGCATCACTCCCCACTTCCTCTCAAACCTCTGACAACCAGGGATCTTTTTTTTTTTTTTTGCCTTCATAGTTTTACCTTTTCCAGAATGTCATATATGTTGAACCGTACAATATGTAGTCTTTTCAGACTGTGACTTTCATTCTTTTCATAGCTAAATGACTCCTTTCACCTAGCAATATGCATTTAAATTTCCTTATGTCTTCCCATGGCTTGACAGCTCATTACTTTTAATTGCTGAATAGTATTCCATTGCCTGGATGGATCACATAGGCCTATTCTTAATCTGTGCTCCTTAATGTGCCATTAACTATAACAGACAACCCCGAATTCTAAATTACAAATTCCTCTATGCCCAGTTGTAGTCAAGGGCCTGTTTGAACAGCCAGTGTATTTTTTTTTTAATTTAAAAAATTTATTTATTTATTTGGCTCTGTCAGGTCTTGGTTGGGGCATGTGGGATCTTCTATCTTCATTGTGCATGTGGGATCCAGTTCCCTGACCAGGGATCAAACCCAGGTCCCCTGCATGGGGAGCACAGTCTCAGCCACTGCACCACCAGGGAAGTCTCAAGTCCATTTAAATTAATTCCCTGGCCAATTCAAACAACTGATCACTGGGATCTGAAAAGAAATTAGCCTAATTAATGGTCACTGACTTGACCAGACAATTCTGTAAAGATGATTGGACTGGTGGGACTTATGGGTCTAGTTTGAGAGGTAAGCAGGGTGATCCAGTCTGAGGAGCCTGGACCCAGGAGTCAAGAGCTCTGGGCTGTACTCACAAGTCTACCATCAATGTGTGCCAACCACTCCATCTGTGGACTCTAGGCTTTGAAGGCCTTGTCTCCTTTACTGAGGACAAGTGCTAGAAGGGCTGCAAGTCCTATCTTACTGCTCAGCCCTCTGACCCATGATATGAGATGTCATTTGCATGTCAGAGTACATATACCTGGGCAACGGGACCAAGGACTCACACCCTTTGTCCTTGCAGAGATTTAGTTTCTGACCCTCAGTGGACATGAGTTTGAGCACACTGGGAGACAGTGAAGGGCAGGAAAGCCTGGCATTCTGCAGTCCATGGGGTTGCAAAGAGTCCGACATAATCAAGCAACTGAACAACAACTTCTGACCAGGAGTGTGGCTCCTGCTGCCTGGCCCTGAAGGCTTGGAAGAACTTTTGCAGGAAGGGGCTCATGGTACATACTCAGCCTGGGGCCTGTTGGTGATAAGCCAAGGGTGACACTCTGAAAGTTGCATTTTCCTTGGCCTGGTAAATGCCTTTTCTTCCTGTGTTGTTAGACCAAAACAGATGCAAAGCTGATGATGATTCATGCTGCTAGATGGAGCTGGTTCACTGTGGATCCAGAATCTCCTTGGCTTCTGCGTGTTTGTGGAGATCACTGTGAGCTATTGCCCTTCTGAAGTTGCAACTCCTCTTTGCCCTCAGGAGCTGAAGCTTTACATTTAGATATTGGCTGCTTTTCACAACAAAGTCTCTCTACTTTTCATTCCCTGCCTCTTTGGGGAGGGAGAAGCTCTTTCTACAGGGTTAAAACAGAAATTTAGCATTCATTCCTTCTTCTGCAAGTTAATTTGGTCCACAAGCCTTACCCGAGAGACTCCTAAGTCTATGCTGGGCCTTTGGCTCGAGCTTGGCAGTGGGAACTGTGGAAAGAATGGAAGTGCCTCTGACCTTGGGGAGCACACAGGGCCAGTTTCAGGTCATGGCCAGGAAGCCCACAGTAGCCCCAGCTGCCTCACTCCCTCAGCCACTACTCACCACTTGGCTTCTGGGCTTCAGACTACTTACATCTTACCCAGATGCTGGCAAAGCCCACTCTCTTGTTTCCACAGCCAAGGCCTAGTGTTCAGGGTCCTCCTCACCCCAGCATTCTACTTTCTTCTTAACTTTCTGAGATCCCTACCACCCCTTCCTTTCCCCAAATCTTCATGCTCCAGTCATCCAATACTTGCTCAGGAATCAGAGCCCGGTTGTCAAAGCCCTCACCCCAAGCCATCTGGTGAAAAGAGTATTTCCCTGGGCCACCTGGAGTCTGCAGGAAAGTGGGCTACCAGGTTCCTTGCTGAAGCTGCACCCACCCTCTTCCGTGATGAAGGAGGTCCTCTTTGACTGCAGATGATCTAGGGAGGGAAGGCCCTGGAGGCAGGCCCCCCCCCCACCACCACCAGACCTGTCCTGAGAGAAATGGGGAGCTGGCCTCCCAGGCCGATATCCTCCCAGCCCACACGGGGCAACATTGCCATCAGCAACTCTTGACTGGCCATTCACTGGGCACTGGGCACTGGACACCAGGCTGTGCTGGGCTCCTGCCCTCAGGGAGCTCATGGTACTGCAGGGAAGACAGATCTATATAAATTGGTGCATTCATTTGCTAGGATTGCTGTAATAAAGTACTATAGAGCAGGTGGCCTGAACAACAGAAATTGATTGTCTCCTTCTGAAGGCTGGAAGTCCAAGATCAAGGCGTTTTCAGAGCTGCTTCCTTCTAGGGTTGTCAGGAAAGGATCTGTTCCAGGCCTCTCTCCTTCATTTGAAAATGGCCCACATCATCACAGTATCTTTCCTCTGCATGTCTGTGTCTCAATCTCTTCTTTTGATTAGGATACCAGTCATATTGGAGTAGGACCCACTCTAATAACTTCATTTTTTTAATTTTACTGGAGTATAGTTGCTTTACAATGTTGTGTTAGTTTCTACTGTACAGCACAGTGAATTAGCTATACATATACCTGTAATGACTTCATTTTGACTTAATTGCCCTTTTAAAGACCCTATCTCCAAATCCAGTCACATTCTAAGGCATTGGACTTCAACTTATGAATGCTGGGGGACAAGTGTGTGCGTGCTCAGTCCTGTCTGACTCTTTGCAACCCTATGGACCATAGCCCACCAGGCTCCCTGTCCATTGAATTTCCCAGGCAAGAATACTGGATTGGGTTGCCATGTCCTTCTCTGGGAGATCTTTCTGACCCCGGGATCCATCTTGCATCTCCTGCAAAGTGAGTAAATCAGGTTCTTTACCCACTGAGCCACCTGAGAAGCCCTTTGGGAAACACAGTTCAGCCCATAACATGGCTAGTGGAAGTTTAGGCTAGTAAGGGCCATGAGTGGATGCAGGTTCTATGCAGAATGGTATTGGGACATGGAGCAGCGGTGCTCATTCTGGCCCAAGCTCTCTTGCCCACACTGCACGTTGGCAGTCAGGACTACAGCTACCAGGCCTCCTTTGAATAGAGCAGACTGCTAGTATGAGGCTGTCATGGATTTAAATACACAGCCATGTGCCTCCATGTGGTTCCTTGTCAATTCAACCTCGGAGTTTTCCAGTTGAGAAACCCAGGCCCCTTGTTTCCCCTTGTCTGGCCCAGATCCTGTTTGGAAGAAGAAGAGATCATCATAAACCTCTTCCTATTGCTCCCCTTTCCTGTCCACCTCCATGGAGAGTCAGGAATATAAGCTTAGGGCAGAGAGAAACCTGAATTCAAAATCACAGCTGGGCTACTTATGGCCTTGTGAGTTTGGACACTCACATCATATCCCTTCAACAGCCTCAGCTCCTTCTCCCATAAAATGGGGTGATGACCTTCACCAGGCATGATTATGGCACTAAAAGGAGACAATCCAGGGGAAATCTGGAGCCAGCTGAGCCAGGAATGTGAGTGAGAGTTGGTGAACTTTGAAGAGAGGATATCTGAGATGGAAGGTCCAGTCGTGGGGAACGCCTTTTTGGGAGGTGGCCTTTCTCCCATCTCTTCTATTGCAAACAGGGCCTAGATCTCTTCATAGCTCCTCTTTGCTGGAGATATTGTCATCCATGCCATCACTTTCTTCCCCCTAAGCCCTGGGAGGGGCCCCGCCTCAGGACAAGCAGCAAGAGAGAAAGAAGGTAACTGATCCACTCCTGAGCTCTGTGGCCCAAGTGTTGGAGTCAGCCAGGAGTGTGAGGAGAAGTGCCATGAACCCAGGTCTGGCAGCCTGAGTGCTGGCCCCAATTTTGCTTTGGTTTTGTCTGAGTCCCGCCCCCCCTTCTCTTGCCTCAGATTGAGGACATTGACACATCCCATCTATGAACTCCCTTCCCACCCAAATCCTCCCTGCATCCAGACCTCTATTTAAGCTCTGGGATCAGTGAGCTGACAGGTTTTCCAGTCAGGATAGGAAGCATCCTGCCAGCCTAATATACAGTCATACTACCCCAATACACCCCATCTCATCTCCTACCAGCTTAGTTGAGGGTTTCATGCGAGTCTTGCATGCTCCTGCCTCATGCCTACTGTTTCATAAGTCCTAAGCAGATACTTGTCCACTGTCCTTAGAGACAAACTCTAGGTAGGAAAAGTATTATGCTTCTAAGCAGCCGCGCAGCAACTGGGCACCAACCTATTTCTTCACAAAGAGTGTCCACCTTTTGGCCCATCTGCTTTGAGTAGCCTGAAGCAGGGGTTCCCAAGCTCCAGGATCTAATGCCTGATGATCTGAGGTGAAGCTGGTGTAATAACAGAAATAAAGTGCACAATCCATGTAATGTGCTTGAATCATCCCCAAACCATCCCTGCCCCACCCCCTCCCCCACTCTCAGTCCATGCAAAAAATGTCTTCCACGAAACTGGTCCCAGCTGCCAAAAAGGTTAGGGACCCCTGGTCTGAAGCCCAACAAAGATGGTCTGTGTCCCAGCTGTGGATTTGGGACTAAGCCTGCCTTAAAAATCTGCCTTGCGCCTACATTTCCCCTCCAGCAATCCTTCAGTCCTGAATGACCCCAGCTCCTTCCCACAGATACTTGGCCCAATGAGAGCAAATATTTCAGCAGTTAACTCTCTCCATCCGGTCCTTCTCTCCTCATGCTAAATCCCAGTTTAGGAAGGAAAAATACTTATCACATTCTTGTGTGGCCATTCTGCATCAGATTTGCTTGGGTGACAGGCAGGAAAACTGGAAAGGAAATGCCTGGAATGTTTAGTGACTGTGCTCATCATGTTTGATTTGGCTGCATCTTTCTCGAGGCAAATACAATGTCCCACTTTATTTGCATGTGAGTCTTCTGCCACAGAGGGAGGGGTGAAAGAGCTGGCGCAGGTCCCCAGGTGATTCTGGAGCAGGGTAAGGCCTTAGTTGGGACTTAGAGCAGTTGTGGTGGGTCCTGGGTGGCTGGTGTGTGGTCTCTAGGGGCTGCTGAGAGGACAAGGTCACAGGCAAATCTCAATGGAGCACAGTCTGAGAAAGACTACAGCTCTGTTTTGCAGAAACTACTTCACTGGTACTGTTACAGAGAAGGCCGTGGAGTGAGGAGAGCACTGGGCTTGGAGTAGAATTACTCCATTCAAGTTGCTGTTCCACCACTTGACTTGGGTGAATTTCTTAACTCCTTGGAGCCTCAGTTTTCCCCTTGGTATAAGTGGGCTTAAAAATCCCTGCTCTGCCAACCCTTCACACGGGACTGTTGTGATGGGCTCAGGGGGAAAAGCATATGCAAGCTATGGTCCATTGTTATAGGAACATGATGTATTACTCTTACTATTATTCTTATTGTTATTGTTATTAGATGAGGAAGCCAAAGAGAGTGGAAAAAGCAAAATCAGGCAGCAGTTCTGTTTTGAGGTGATTTGGACTCAAAGCAACTCATCCAAAAGAAGTCCTTTGGAAGATGCTGAATTGTTCTGAAGGACTTGTGAGCCCTGGGCTTTAAGTCAGAGAGCATCCTGAATGCAGTCTATAGCCTAGGGCAGCCTGCTGCCCTCCTGATTCTCTCACTTTGCCCCATCTGTACCCTTTTGGTGTGAGGCAGCCCGCTGTCTGGTGTACACTGATCACACTTTCAAGACGTTTCACATTGCATAGGGCCTTCACCAATAAGAACTTCCACGTTGCTGTAGGCCCAGCCTTTTGACCAGAGAGCCTGTCTGCAGCTCTGGTCTACTTGAGCCAAGTGTTGGCTAGAGAACAGGCCAGTGTTGTGATCGAACACCATGAGACCTGGAGGGAGAGCCGCAGGGTCTTAGACAACAGTCCTCGAGGCCTCAGCCTTCATAAGCACAAAGAAATGGCATCATGGGGGCCTTCTTCTAGACTATTCTATGGGCAGTTTCTCCAGCCCAACCAGCTCCAGGATCAAGTAGAAAGAAAGCCACAGACTCAAGACAGTTTCTCAAAGAAACTGCCAATCAGAAGAATCAAGGTATTTAGATGGAAATTGGCATATTTCCAATGGGCCTGATTTAAATACTCAGGAAACTCATTGTTAACCATTGCCAACCATTTATCAATGGCTTATGCAACTTCACATTGGAATGCCTATTAGCCATACTTCAGGGTTTGGCTTCCTAGAAGGTTCCTCCCACCCTCCTGGTCCTCGTAAAACACAGGATCTGTGATGCTGCCCAAGTTAAAGCCATTTTGATAGAGAAGTCAGAATAGCTGCCACTCAGAGACTTCCCATTCTCAGGTATCATGCCTTCAGCCTATTGCTCTGCTTTGCCTCATGTCCCAGGAGCAGGACCTTACTGGGCTGGTGGTATTTGTCCTACCGCCACAGAAAGAACCTATGCAACATAGGTGGGCTTTTCTTGGGTCCCATTCAGGGGAACTTGTATTCTGAAGTGCCAAAAGACAGCTTCACAATGAAGCCTTGTTATCTCTACTACCTTGAGAGAGAGTAGTTAAGACAGGCCCCAGTGGCTGGACACAGTGGCTCTTACTAAGGTTGTGTTGACTTGAAGTAAAGTTTGTGATGATATCACTTAGTGCTCTGGTGAAAGCTGGCCACTGGGATCTCACTGGTGTGTGAGGGAAAGTGCATGTCTTCCAGGAAGAGCTGCTTTTGACCAATATGATTGGGTGGTGATGGGAGGCAATGAGGAGGGTTTTGTGACAGGGACCCTGTTTCATGTAGCATAGGGATGAACTCAGCAGAGCTCCCATTTAAAGCTTAATGCTTTGTCTTCTGTGGGTCTGGGGGACCAATTGCTGGTCCATGGACAGAAACCTGGATGGGCTCAGTGGTGGGCTGGCCCATGTCCTTAGCAGGTTAGGCTGCTTGAGACAAGGAGGCAGATGGGGCCATAGAGACAGGTCCCTTCAAAAGCCACTGAGAGGGCCTAGGTCTTGCCAGAGTGGTGAGGAAGTGTGGGTGTGGCTTTGCAGGTGTTGGCATCTGAGACAGGGCTCATCTTGTGAGTCAGTGTGGCAGTGGGGGCCTGGTGACCCTGGAAGTCTGGGCCGGGAGGTGTTTTGCCAGATGCTGAAAACTCTGCAGCAAAAGTTGGCCAGCAGCTGGTGGGGAGAGGGGCTGTCTGTTGCCTCTGTGGAGGGTCTGGACAGAAGCTGGGCAGGGATCCCAGCACCCTGGGGCTCAGCAGAGAACCTGAGGCAGAAGGTCATCTCTGTGGACCTGGCCAATGTGGCTGGGGCAAGGACAGGCCAGAGTGGAGGGGGAGGCCCAGACACCAGCTGTGAGTGCCACGTGCCAACAGAAACTGAATGGTTGGCTGACCCTGTTAGCTCTTCACTCTATTTATTTTCACTTGGACACCCTTTTAAATGTTACTTGGCTACATTTTTCCTCATTCATTCAACCAATATTTACTTACTGGGCACCTGCTCCCGGGAGGCCCTCTCCTGGGTTCTGAGCAGACTAGTGACACTGAGCCATGGCTCTCTCCTCACAGACCTCCCTCTGTCTACTGTGGTTGGCAGATAAGTGGACAGAGAAAGCACAGTGTGGCCAGGACGATGAGAGCCTGAAGAGGGCAACCCTGGAGTCCTGAAGGGGGCTCCCACCTGGGGGAGGCAGCTCCCTGGAGGCCCGAGATGGCTCACTAGCAGACTGCTGCCACCATTTCAGTAGCAAAATTGCTCCCTACCTCTTCTCTCCACCTCCTTCAATAGGCACAGGCTTCTCAAACACAGAGTGTAGGAAATTGTAGACTCCTCACCAGGCCTGGTTTGATTTCATTCTCACAACTGAGACCAGAGCCTTGGGGAAAGAAAGCAGAAATAGGCAACTTCTTTGGTTGTAATTTTCTCCAAGTTAGCAGCAAAGTCTCATGGGAAAATGAAACTCTCATGGAGGCTTAGGCAGCTTTTCCCTCTGGTATGGGGGGTGGGCAGGCAGTTTCTTATAGAGAAGGCTAGTGAAGGCCCTAGATCTTCCTGGGACCAATGATTTCTCTTCTAATGATCCAGGGGCTGGGATTTTATTTTGCAACAGAATCAAGAATGGTAAGCATAGCTTGCCGGACACTGAGAACCTGTGGCCCCTGGAAATTCAGGACAGGACAGTAACACCCTGCGGCTCAGGCCCCAGTGGAAGAAGAGCATCACGGGAGGATGCTTCCAGCGCAGGAAATTCACCAAAGGCAATAACAGAAGTCACTAGTAGGAATGGCTGTTTTGCTTTTAAAAATGGTTTGACAGGTGTCGGTAGGAAAATTATACTGCACCAGAACTAAAGAAGAGGCAGCTCTCAGTGGGCTCTTTGGCCTCTTTCCATCCTAAAATGTCCTATTTTTCTATATAGAATAAGAAAATGCACTTGTGCCCCCCTGCCTCCCTCCCTCTCATTTTGTTCCAGTTTTATAAGTCATTGTGAGGAGCAGCCTTGCTCCAGCCTCAGGAATCACACGTCCACCTCTACAGCCACCTGCTCGTACTATCTTCTGCTAGCGACCCACTCAAGCCAATTTACTTGGTTGGCAGGACTCTGAGTGCCACTACATTCCTGGGCACTGCTGTTATTTTTAGGAGAGCTCAAAGGTACCCTTGTGTATCCCCACTGGAGAACACTTCCAACTGCTAATCCCAGGGAAGACCAGATTAACAAAATCCCTCTGAAGCCAGCATTCTCTCTTCTGTTATCACTATGCCTGTTTTACACATGAACAGAGGGATGTCTAGGACCATAAAGACTAGGATGTCTTAAAGGCTGGTGGCACCAGACTGCACTGGCATCTAAATATGTGCACACATGGTTGTTGATTGTGAGGCAAAGTGCGAGGCTCAGCCAGCAGCAATTAATGTGACTCATCTGTGTTCATCCTGGAGTGATAGGAAGATTGATAAATTTGGATGAATTTGTTCCCTTTGCCACAGACTAGCTTTGTGGCCTTGGGAAGCTGGTCATACTTTCTGGTCCACCATTATATCATTAGTAAAGGGATGCTAAAGCATCTAGCTTGTTCAGGATAAAATGAAGTAAAGGAGGTGGCAGTCCTGGAAAGTGGCAGCAGGCTCGCCTTCATCAAAACCCCCATTACTAGCTGGAAGTGGGTGTAACATGTTCATAACATCTGTGGGACTTGCCTTTGGAGCTGACCAGCCATTCCTAGAACAGCTCTTTATCATTGGAGGGTGGGTTTACCCAAAAGGTTTTCTGAGAGAATATGGAGAAGATGGATGGTTAAACAAAGAAAGGCTGGACTGGGCTACAAAGGGTGGTATAATTCACAAACTGTCTCCAAGGGCCACGTCTACAGCCCCACAGGGTTTGAGCAATAGCAGCTGTAAGAAAACATGTAGAGCCTCTCAAGGGACAACTTTGAAGGGAGACATTTCCTTGATGGTATAAATTCTGGCTCCTTTGCTTTAAAAAAAAGTCTTGTTATGATTTCCGGTATAAAATAGTATCCATGTAAATGTCTAGTCAATTGCATCCTATGAGCCTCCATTTTTCAATTGACCATGGCTACTAGGGAGTTGATAGTCAGTAGAACTGCTTCCAGTTCTGATGTGTTCCTGTTATGACTCTGCTTCTGGGGACATGGCATGATGACAGGAATTTGCCTCAGTAGCAATCACCACAGGATGCTGGGAATAACAGCAAACACTTATAGAGCCTTACTTTTCCCACGAGGTAGGCACTGTCATCACCCCTATTTTGCAGATGAGTAACAAAGAAACAGAGAGGAGTGATTTGCCTAGCGTCACACAGCACCTAGGAAGTGGTAGATCCAGGACGCAAACTCAGGGAGATTGGTTCCAGAGTTCATGCTTTACTCTGTGGGAAGGGGTCTTGTGAGCTGAGGCTTCCAGAATACTCATCCAACAGAACTGATGTGAACACGCATTGCCTAGGCCAGAATCTCTCTTTGTCTGAGGGCTGCCACCTCTCTTTGTCTGTTTTGGCTCCCCAAAACACAACAGCTCTGAGGAGCATAGAGTGCTTTGAGTTGTGTCCCCTCACCAAAGATACACCCACCCAGAAGCTGTGAGTGTGATCACATTTGGGAAAAGTGCCTTTGCAGATGGAATTTATTTAAGGATCTCAGCATGCAATCATCCTGGATTTGGGATGGGGCCCACACCCAATGACAGGTGTCCTTATGAGACAGAAGAGGAGAGACACAAAGAGAAGACAGCCATGTGAAAACAAAGGCAGAAATTGCAAGGATATGGCTACAAGCCAAGGAGCACCAAGGACTGCCAACAATTGTCCAAAGTGAGGAGAGCATCTCGGACACATTCTATCCCAGAGCCTCACGAAGGAGTGTGGTCCCACTGACACTTTTTTTAAAAGTTTTATTTATTTTATTATTATTTTTGGCCATGCAGGGTCTTTGTTGCTGTGCAGGCTTTTCTCTAGTTGCAGCAAGTAGGGGCTACTCTCTAGTTGCAGGGCGCAGGTGGCTTCTTTTATTGCAAAGCATGGGCTCTAGGTCCTCGGTCTTCAGTAGTTGTGGCTCCTGGGCTCTAGAGCACAGGTTCAATAGTTGTGGCGCACGGACTTAGTTGCTCTGGAGTGGCATGTGGGATCCTCCCAGACTTGAATTTGTACCTCCTGCATTTGCAGGCGGATCTTTAAGCATTAGACCACCAGTGAAGCCCTGCCTTAACCCTGCTGACACCTTTGTTTTGGACTTTTGGCCTCCACATTGTGAGTGAATACATTTCTTTAAGGCACCTACTGTTGTTGTTGTTCAATTGTCAAGTTGTGTCCGAGTCTTCGCAACCCCATGGACTGCAGCACACCAGGCCTCCATGTCCCTCACCATTGCCCAGATTTTGCCCAAGTTCATGTCCATTGAATCAGTGACCAACTTTGTCACCATTTGTATGGCAACCCTAGGAAGTGAATACAGGGAGTGTGCCCCCACGAGGAGCACCATTGCTCCTCAAATCAATTTTAGGGTCAAAGTCAGTATGAGCCTAGGTAACAACACCACCAACCCTCAGAAGTATCCAAGAGAGTGAAACTGGTTGCTTCCTGGTCCACAGCCCTGTCTGCTGAGAGGCTTCCAGCCCAGTGCTCAGAGGCCATTATGAGTGGCAGAACCATCTGCCTGCTGAGCTGCTCAAGAAAGGCCTTGGTTCCCAGCGGTATCCAGGAAACCCCGAGAGTGGCAGTCATAATGGCCCTCAAGAGGGTTCCTGCATTTGGCTTAATTTATCTCTCAGCTCGCTTGAGCTATATTTCATCCCTTCTGGCATATTTTGTTTTGTACCTGATAAAGGGAGGAAAGGGAGGGAAGCCAGAAGAGGAGTATGTTTGTTTCTTTCCTGGACATTTTGACATTCTTGGCATTGGCATCGCTCTTGCCTGGGGATGTTTTGGGAACAAGGGTCTTCCATTAATGTTCTCAAGATCTGAGGGCAACAGAGTAAGGAGTGTGGTCACTTACTAAGTTCAGCCGTGCTTCCTGGCTTCCCTGGTTCCCACTGAAAGACTGAGCTGTGGGTGCTTGGAAACAACAAAAGGATGGTGGAGGGCCCAGGGGTGGAAGCCCAGACATCTGGAACTCAGCTCAAACTCCACACACTGGACGCACCCTTAGGTCAGGAAATCCGAAGCTCTTAGGTCACATTTTGGAAGACCGTCCCAGGGATCAGTAGGGACTCATCCTTGTGCTGTCTGCCAAGCTGGCACTGGGGAAGCAGGCTTTTTCCAGCCTGGGTTGCCAGGCAAGCTCAGACCCTCTTCCTGGTCATCATAGAATCCAGGCCTGGGGCAGACCTCCTGAGTTATTTTTCTAGCTGCAAGTCCTTGTCTCTCCCCAAATCCTCCAGCCTAGCACCATGCTGTCCCCAGGGTACTGTGACCACATTGCACTTAATTATGTAAGTCCCTGCCTTGTCTCCTCTGCTCGACCACAAGGCTCAAGGTCAGGTCTTAAGCCTGCTTTGTGTCTGTTTTCTCCCTGCTCCTTCGACGGCCCATGCAGGACTTGTGGAATAGGAGCTCAGCACATTTTTACTGAATGAATGAATGAAATGGATATGATAACAGTAAAAAGTCTTTTGTACTAAACTACATATTAAGAGTGAATTAGAATGAATTCATTTTATATTAAATTGCATTAGAATTGCATTAACATTTCAGATTTTAGCAGAGAAGAAACAGGCAAATTCACACACCTTCATTCCTCAGTGATGGCTAACCTCTGAAGATTTAAAGGAGAGACAGTTACTAGTGTCACTCTGTCTGTCTTTCCTTCTCCTTTGCTTCTTGACAGAACTGTGATACTATGCGTATTTTGAAATGCATTTTCTATTATTTCAAATCCCGTACAGCAAATCCATAAAATTAACTGCTGACCTTTTTCTTTCTGCCTTGCTCTGGCATCATGTGGTTAATGCATCCTTTTACCATATTTGAAAAGCCAAGTTCACTCAATGACATGAGCCCACATGGGGCTCCCTAGCTGGCTTCATGGGCTCATGTGCTTAGCCAGCTGTCCTGCATATAGGGTGAGCAGGGCTTGGGGTGGACCTGGGCTTGGGCCTGGCAGCCCTGGGTGTGGCAGACCAGATATGGGAGGCCTTCAGTATGGCCTCAAAGCAGGAGGAGGTGGGAGGGTGGCTTGCATCATGAAAAGGCCTCTCTCTGGTAGGCCAAGCAGGAGGGAGGCTCCCATCCAGAAAGGTGGGGCAGGGCTGGTTGGGACCATGTACAGGGACTCATTCCTGGGTTTTTGCATGGCCATGGTCTTCAGTAAAGCAGGTTCAAGCCAAGCCTGACGTTCAAGAAGCAGTTGAGGGGAGCAATGCAGCAGGAGCAATTAGAACCTTAGGCTCTGGGCTCCCCCATTTCTTAGCTAAGATATCTTAGGCAAGTTACTCCGTGTCTCTGAGCCCAGTTCCCTCTTCTGTAGATGGGAGGCAATAGCACCCTGCCACATAGGAGCCTAATATCTGTGTGTCCTTGGCACAGACCATAGCCCATGAGATGGTAGAGAATCTGCGTGCAATGCAGGAGACTTAGGTGCCATCCCTGGGCCGGGAAGATCCCCTGGAGAAGGGAATGGCAACCCATTCCAGTAGTCTTGCCTGGAGAATTCCATGGGCAGAGGAGCCTGGGGGTTACAGTCCATGGGACTGCAAAGAGTCAGACACAACTGAGCGATTAACACTTTCACTTTTTCTTTTGCTGGCCCATGAGAGACACCCTACATGTGAGTCCTAGGGGACAGGCAGTGGTAGAAGATGGGCGTATCATCATGGTGTGGTGACAACAGCTACTTTTGGAGTACTTTCTAAGTGGTGGGCAGAATGACTGCCCTCTTCTCACCTGGAAATGCACTGTGAGAGGTGACTGGCCTTGCCACGGGTCCAGTGAAGTGACAGAGGCCCCTTCTCTTCCAGCCTGTTGTTCAGCTGGTCTTGATTATCACTGGGGTTTCAAGGACAGGTTTTCCTTAAAATAGGGAGCTCGGTAGGCTGTCAGTGAACTATGTGGACCATCAGCCAGCAAGATGTCATGGCTGGGACTGTAAATTGTGTTTGCTTGAAGAATGGGAAAAAGGAAAGGAAAAAAAAAATTATCCCTTTCAGACCTTCGATGTCAAATTGACTTAAACCAACCACGCAGCTGGCTTATCACAGTCTTCAGCTGAGGAAGGGAGTTTGGAAGCATTTTCTAGGTGAGAAGAAATCAGTAGAGAGTCTAGAGAGGAGAAGGGAGGCAGGCAGCCCTCCAGGCAAGGGGCCTTGGGGTTTTGTGACTCCCAAATCTCAATGAGGTCACACATGCATCTTCTAGGAGTAGACTGGGCTTTGTCTGGTATTTCAGGCAGGGTTCTTTGAAGGAGATAAATCAGGCAGGTGGAAAGTGGGGGATGGAAAGGCCTCACAGGAGGGAGGCCATGCTGTCAGCCGGGTGAGAGAGACTGAGCCTTACACACAGACGGACGGGAGGGGATGGCTCCTCTCAGGCCCCACCTCTCTCTGGAGGCATGATGCTGTGGGCTCTTCAAGGAGCCAAGGCACCGTCTGAGCAGGCTAGTCCCCTCCTCCCAACTCTGGTATTTTCTCCCACCTTCCTGGCTCAGTTTCCTCATCTGCCCAGGTGTCCAAACCAAGTGTCTGTGTTTCTCAGTGAAGTGTGGGAACACAAGGAAGGCCCTGGCCTCAGGATAACCCTCTTGCCCCCAAATATGTTGAAATGAGAGGAAAGCTGGGCCTGGGCTAGTATCTGGTTTGTCCAATGGGCACACCAATCTTCAAGTTCCTTGGTCCTCCATCCTTGCTGCAGAGAAGCCCTCCTGGCCTTGATGCTTGCCTGCCCTCCCAGAACGCAGTGCTGCAAAAGTGAATGCATATGTCACAGTGCCACAGCCTATAAGGCATATCTGTTAACTTTTGCTTTTTTTAAACATTCTTAAAAATATGCACTATTTTAAAGTCTTTATTGAATTTGTTGCAACATTGCTTCTGTTTGATGTTTTGATTTTTTTGACTGTGAGGCATGTGGAATCTTAGCTCCCTGACCGGGGATCAAACCTACACTGCTTGCAGGTGAAATCTCAACCACTGGACAACCAGGAAGTCCCTTGTTGACCTTTGTTTTTAATTCCCATGAGCCCTGAGGAATTGTTTAGGGATGAGACCCATGGATACCCTTCAGGCTTCGTGGGTTCTGTGTTTTCCCTCCTTCCCTCGGCAGTCTACTCCTGGTTCAGCCAGTCCCAGTTGCGTAGAAAGTTTCTGTTTGAGTTGAAACTTCTCTCTGAAGCATCTATCCACCTGTCCTGGCCTGTCCACAGTGTGCACTCGCCCGTAGCATTTCTGGCCATAGGCGAAGTTGGCAGCCGTGGATCCTTCATCTTCTTTTCTCTGGGCTTATCGTTCATTGCTCTTACGTCGTGATTCCAAGAGCCTTTACCAGCCTGTTCTCCATCTGTTCATTTCTAGTTTCTCTCCACACAGCTATTTCTATAACCTATCAGGAATAAATTGAATTGTTCAAGGAGAGGTAAAGATTTAAGTGGATTTCCCCTTGTATTCGCATCCGAGTTCCCCTAGAGCACTTGCTAAATAAACTTTGATTTCCCCGAGGTTCTCTTTCACCTGGTTCTTTGCTCTTTCTAAAGTAGATTTCATACATGGCTTTCCTTTCCCTTTTTTTGCCCTCAGATCCTGCCTCACTCTCTTATTGCAAGTGTAACTAAGTACCACACTTAGTGGCTTATAACAATATACTTTTATTATCTTACAGTTTCCGAGGCCAGAAGTCCAAAATGAGTCTCACTTGGTTAAAATCAAGGCTGTATTGCTCCAGAAGGTTCTAAGGGAGAGTTGGCCTCCTAGGCCTTTTCCGTTCTGGAGACTTCCCCATTCCTTGTCTCATGGCCCCTTCCTCCATCTTCAAGACCAGTAACAGAGCGTCTTCAAATTCCAATCTCTCCCACCCCTCTCTCCTTAACTGTGTTTCCATTATGGCCTCTTACTAAGAGCCTTGGTGATTACACTGAACCCACCGAGATAGTCCCCCAAAATCTCCCATCCCAAGATCTTTAATTTAATCACATCTGCAAAGTACAGTTTTCCATTAAAGGGAACGTATTTGCAGGTTCTAGGGATCAGGATGAGATGGTTGGATGGCATCACTGACTCAATGAACATGAGTCTGAGCAAACTCTGGGAGGTAGTGAAGGATAGGGAAGCCTGGCATGCTGAGTTCATGAGGTGACAAACAGTCAGACACGAGTGAGCAACTGAACAACAACAACAACAAGGGATCAGGGCGTGGACAACTTTGGGGGGTCATTTTCTGCTACCACAGACTCCTGACTGCAAAGTCAAGGTATTAGCACTTATCAGGATGAGCTCTGTTGAGTGTGGATAGATTCATCTGGGGCTTCCATGCCCTTGTGCCCACCCAGGCCCCAGCCTCCCCTCCCACAGGGATACTGTGCAGCTCCACAGCCCAGAACAGTCCCACATGTGGTATTCGAAGCATCTAGCTCCCAAGAACTCTTCTTTCAGGTCCTTTATGGGCCTGACATGGATAAGAATTCAGTGAGTGCTGACTGATCTGCTGTTCTACCCAACATGTTCATAGGACCTTCACACAGCGTCCATCAGCACATGGTGGCTGTCTCTTCAGAAACAGTCAGTGGCGCCCCGAGTGTACAGATCCCACCCCAGACTCCTCAGCCCAGCGTATGTGTCCCCAGCTTACAGGTGTCTCACCAGACTTATCCATGAGCCCTGTCCTCTGGCCCCACTAGACTGATAGGAATAATAGCAACCAGCACAGACAGGGTGCTTGCCAAGTTCCAGGCCCCATTCTGAGGGCTCTTCCTATATCAACTCATTCAGTCCTCACAGCAACCCTATAAGCAAGCACTATGACTGTCTCCATTTTATAAAGTAAGAAACAGGTGTAGAGCAGGGCAGTAACTAAACCTGGTCCACGGTGAGTTACCTGCAAGTGAGCCCAGATTCCAACTTGGGCACTAAGTTTCAGAGCCCATGGTTTTCACCACTGGGTTACACTGCCTTTCAAAACACCCTATGCTGCTCTGTCCTAAGTCCCTCTGGGCCATAGTCCTTGCTTTGACCTTTAGGAACTGGTTTGTATTTCAAGGTGCAGTCAGCTATGCTGGAACTGTGTCCTGCCCTCGCCGCCTCTTGCCCACCCCACCTCCTGCCCACCCCGACTCTTCTTGCCTCTTGTCTCCACAGTCAGTGCACCTTTGGGTGGTTCTGGACTGCAGTGTGGGCTGCTCCCATGTCAAGATCTCTCGGGCTCAGCTCAGGGGTCCCGTGGATGCTGGGATTCTTACATCTCACATCCCATGATCTGTTGGATTGGCTCTGTGTGGGTCCCACATGAGACAGGGTGGCTGATTCTTGACTAAGCTCCACACCATCCCCACCCAAGAGGGAACCCTTGAGATCAGAGGTTCTTAAACTTTGGTGTGTCATGGAACCAATGGAGCCATGGGAGCTTCTCCCCAGAAAATGCTCATTAATACACACGTGGGTCATATATGGGGTCTTGGAGTCCATCTAGGGCCCCTGGTTAAGAAGCCCTCCCCATGGGAGGAAAGCCGGCATCACAGAACCCCTTGTGTGTACCAGTCGTATTGCCAGGAACTTTCAAATCCGTTGTCTCATTGGACCCTCCCAGTCCCCTGGGAATAGGCCTTTCACCGCCTACCCTAAGTCACACCACTGGGAAAGGGGTGTGGGCACTGTCACCCTGCTACCCCCCACTTCAGTCTCTAGAATGCTTGGTTCCCCAGCCTTTGCTTAGAAGCTGACAAGCCATTCACACAGGCCCTGCGGATGAGGAACTAGCCACAACAGGACAGTTGACCCTGGCTATCTCCTTGGAACTCGGAGAAGGAATCTGGGAAACCACTCTGGTTGCTGGGTAGGACCCTGGGGACCCGGTGCCTAAGCTTTGGCCCCAGAGTAGCATGGCTAGGGGAGGAGCTGGTGGCAAGTCTGTCAGAGCAGAGGGGCCTGGATGCTGGCAAGAAGCAGATAGTGGCCAGAGTGGGATTTCTTGAGGTGCCATTGAGGGCAGGAAGAGGCCCTGGGCCTCGCCAGGTAGTAGTTCCAAGCACACAAGTGCCAGTAGGGGGTGGGGGGGTGGCGCTGCAGTACCGTCTACCAGGGCCTCACTTGTTCTGGAGTTACTGGACTCAGCTTGGCTGGATTGGAGGAGGTCGAGGACTGCACAGGGTGCAGGGTAACCTAAGGTCAAGAGGTGTGAGGTGCGGGGCTGGCTCTGTCCCTAGCTTGTTGGTGACTTGGGGTTGTCCCTTCCTGTCACTGGCTGCAGGCCTATATCTGTCTGATACCTGGGCCATCTCCTAGGGCCCCTTCATAGCTGTGGCTAGGAAACTCTAAGATCTCTGTCCTTGCCTCTGTCGAGGATATGGCACCATCCTAACTTTCTTGAGCCTCCAAGGCAGTCATCTGTGATCAGGCAAAGGTATGTCATTATCAACTGAACATACATCTACTGAGGTGGTCTGCATACTGCACTGGGCAGGGTGCTGAGGCTCTGGCAAGGAGGCCAACCCTGCCCCAGTCTTGGAGGCTCCCAGATGGGCAGGGACAACTGGCCTGTAAAATAAGCATGGAGCAGCTGCCTGTGCACCTTGCTCATTTCTATAGAGCTCCCTCTCACGTGACTATCACTCCTGTTGGAGACTTTTGTGCTGCGAAGCTGAAGCGAGAAGCAGTGTTGAAACAACATACACTGCAAAGCTCTCATGGGGCTGGAAGGAGAATTTCTTTATGTGCCCGGGAGTTGGTCAAACCCGATGCTCGACAAATGATAGCTCTTATAGCCCCACTTTACCAGCAAGACAACAGAGGCCCAGTGCGGTTTACAGTTACTTGTCAAAGATCACAAAGGCACTTACTGGCAGAACTCAGATTCTCATCCAGGCTGGACTGGCTTTCAACCCATGCATTTTTCCTCATGCCGCTTGGCTCTGCATTACTTTGGGCTGGTTCTGAAATCAAAAGTCTCTCATTCAAATCAAAGACTTGCCAGTATTTGTCACAAATATATATGGGTTGTGAGCAGTTCCTCAAGATAAGCTTGTTTTAGCCAACCCTTACTTCTGAGAGCCTTTGGTCCATGCCCAGCTTGAAGCTGGTGCCACACTTCTGGGTAGGGTGGACTTTCCCTGCATTCATACATGTGTACATGCATGCACTCACACACACACACACACACACACACACACACCACCCTGCTCCCTGCCTTCTCTCCTTGGCAGAGAGTAAAACAATGCCTGTTAGCTGCAATGCTCTGCCCACAGCCAAGGTAGTCAGCTTGACATGGATGCACCAATACCCATCTGACTCCTTTCTTTCTGTTCTTGGTGACACCCCAGGCCCATGGTCTCCCTCATTCCCTAGGAACATCACTGAGGATCCTAACCCCAGCCACTGCACATGTCAGGCAGCCCCAGGTGAGCATTGGGAGAAGCCTCTGCAGGTCATGGAGGGGAGGGCTAAGGGCCCAGCCCCAAGCCCCAGCTCTGTTCCCAACACCTGGCCTGACATTGGGCAAGGCTTTTCTCTATCCTGGGCCCTGGATTGTGTTAACCAAGTGGCTTGGACATGTTCACTGGCATTCCCAGGATGGTACCTTGGGGGAACAAGAGGCCAAGGATATGCTTCTGCAAAGAAGACTCTTCTTTAGAAGACTGAAAACCATTGGACTGAATGACCTCCAAGGGTGTCTCTATCCCTGACATCCTGTGATTGTGTGTGTGTGTGCGTGTGTGTGTGTGTGTAAGAGGGAAAGCTTGTGACTTGTTCTGGCACATGTTTGTACTGAGAGATTACCCATGTGCTGTGGTTGTGCCAGTGTGTTAATGTTGTGTCTCGTCCCTTGAACCTCATGACCAGGACTGCCAACCCCCAACCCACCCCGCCATGGTCACCAGCATATAACCTGGATCTTATCTTCACAACACTTATTATGAAATTATCATTCATAATGTTTATTATGAAATCACTGTGTATTCGTTGACTTCCTTTTCTCTCTTCCCCGTCTAGAATGTCTGTTCTCAGAGAGCAGGGCCTGTGGCTGTCTTGGCTGCCAATTTGTCCCAAGTGCCCAGCAAGCTAGCTCCTTTGTAGTTGGTGTTGACTATGTGTCAGGCGTGCCTCTCTGACTTTGGGAGGGAGGGATGCTGAGTGAAAGGGTTGTCAAGGGACTGCTTTCAACATAGTAAATGTGATCTTGATGTCGGTCTGAATCCTGAGCCAATCCCTAGTCCTGTTGCTGCCTGGTCCCTCAGGGGAAGGTTCCATAAACTGAGAGAACAGCAGGCAGGGGAGAAACCAGGAAGGCAGAGGAGGGAGGTAAAGGGGTGAAACTTTGCCCACTCACACCCTGCCATTACTGAGTTAGGGGTCCCACACTGGACTTTTCTTTTGTGCTCTGCATTAGCCAGTCTCCAAAGCTATGATGAGTTTGAGGGCCCTGTGGCTTCAGCTTGTAGGGAGTGGGGTGGGGTTTATAATAAAGAAAAGAGTCCTTCAATGTGCTGTTACTTTGGTTCCCCCATGTCACACCCAGCATGTCTGGACACCAAATCTCAGGCCTTTGTCCCCAGCAGGTGGCTTTAGAAGTGCCTTCATGGTGCTGCCCAGCTGGCTGTCTGAGGCCTGCACTGCTGAGCCGAAATCCTGTTAACAGACACAACATGGGCTTGAGACGTGCTGCCCTTTTCCATTCAGACTAACATGGCCTCCACAAGTAACTAATCAGACTGCTAGACATGTTCAGGGGCCCGGGGAAGGTCTCAGACAAACATCTTTTCCCTACTTCCTGCTGGTGGCCCTGGAAAGGGCAGGAGGACACTGTACTTCCAGGGTTTTCTCTAAAGATGGCGTCACTGAGTGAGTAGGTAGCATTAGGGCCCTTTTGGTTACAAGCTGTGAGGCCAACAAGCAATCTTGTTTGCTTTCCCCAGTGTGCATTCCTATAGGCTACCCCTTGTAGGAGAAGGCATGCCAGCTCCAAGCTCCAGAGAAAGACCAGGACGGGAATGCAAGTTCAGCTCTGTGAGTTTGGGCCACTCCCCTCACGTCTCCAAGCCTCCATTTCCTCATTTTATAAATAAGAATAATAAGGCATGCCTCTTGGGGCTGTGTTTGATGATTGACTCATACATATGAGATTTATGTAACCCAGTGCAGTCCTGGACAAGGCCAGAGTTGACATGTTGGGCCAGTTTGATTGTGGCAGCAGATCTCACACTCAGAGTTGGCACTAGTACAACTGTGCCAGCTGTTGTTATGATCAGGAGTAATGAGTATCACAAACACAAGGAAGTATCTTCAAGGCTCCCAACCTTGGTCAGAGAACAGAATTCCACAATTTGGGGGGCTCATCAGCCAACTGGTGGGGTGATAGAGGCTCCTTCATAATATAGTCATGAGCTTTGTGTGTATCAAGTCACTCATATATGTGTATATCAAGCCCTTGTAGAATAGCCCAGAATAAAATCATCTTGTCTACAGCTTTCATTAAAAACTGTTAAAATGAAAAAAAATTAAAAAAAAACATCTGAGGACTTCTAGCTTACCAATTTCCCATTACTTAAAATTTTCACTCTGTGTACATGACAGTGCATCATTACCTGGGGTGGGAGGAGCTGGTAACAGTTTTTTTGGTAATGATATAATTTTCATTGTTAAGAAAGCAAAGTGAGTGATTTTAGTTTTGATCATCACAATGGCAACTCTAAGTAGATGGCTTTCCCTTTTAGAAGCCACTGGAAGCTAAATCAGAGGATTTGCTCCAAGGGCAGTGGTGCTACAGATGGTGTTGAATCTTGAGCTTGAATCCCAGTTCTGTCATTGGCTGCTTTTTTTCATCATATTTTACTGTCGCCTGGCTGTAACACGAGCATTGATCCCAGTGAAAGCATGAGGGTCAGATCTCTTAGTGCTAGAGCTGAAATGTGGCCAATTCTTGGGCACCCACCTAGGATAGCAGTTGGAAAAAAATATTTTGTTTGAAATATTGTTGATGTTGTGTTAGTTTCGGGTGTATGAGATAATGACTTGGCATTTGCTTGTATTATGAAATGATCATCACCATGATAGGCTAGTAACCATCTGCCCGCATATGAAGTTATTACAATATTATTGACCATGTTCCCTGTTCTATACTTTATATCCCTGTAAATTGAAAGTGTTAGTCACTCAGTCGTGTCCGACTCTCTGCGACCTCATGGACTGAAGCCAACCGGGCTCCTCTGTCTGTGGAATTCTCCAGGCAAGAATACTGTAGTGGGTTGCCATTTCCATCTCCAGGGGCATCTTCCAGACCCAGGGATTGAACCTGGGTCTCCCGCATTGCAAGCAGATTCTTTATTGTCTTAGCCACCATGGAAGCCTTTGAGAGTTATTTATTTTGTAACTGGGAATTTGTACCTCTTAGTCCCCTTCACCTATTTCACTCATCCACCCCCACCCCCTCCCCTCTGGCAACTACTGTTTGTCCTCTGTATCTATGAGTCTTGTTTCATTTTGTTTTGTTTTTCTGTTTGTTTTTAATTTTAGATTCCACTTGTAAGTGAGATCGTGTTGTATTTGTGTTTCTCTGTCTGACTTAAGTCAGTTAGCAATGACGCCCTCTAGGTTCATCCATATTGTCACAAATGGCAAAATTTCCATCCTTATGGCTGAGTAATGCTCCATTCATTGTCTATATGTACCACATTTTCTTTATTCATTCATCTCTTGATGGACACTTAGGTTGCTTTCATGTCTTGGCTATTGTAAATAGTACTGCAATGAACATGGGGGTACATATATCTTTTTTAAATTAATTAATTAATTTATTTTTTTACTTTACAATATTCTATTGGTTTTGCCATACATCAACATGCATCCGCCACGGGTATACATATATCTTTTTGAATTACGTTTTTCTCTAGATGTATGCCTAGAAGTGAGATTGCTGGATCATATGGCAACTCTATTTTTAGTTTTTCAAGGAACTTCCATACTGTTTTCCACAGTGGCTGTACAAATTTACGTTCCCAACAACAGTGTAGGAGGGTTTCCTTTTCTCCACACCCTCTCCAGCTTTTACTGTTTGTAGACTTTTTGATGATGGCCATTTTCACTTTCACTTTCATTCTAAGGTGGTACCTCATTGTAGTCTTGATTTGCATTTCTCTAATAATTAGTGGTGTTGACCATTTTCCTATGTGCCTCTTGGGTTTTCTTGGCTGTGCAAAAGCTTTTAAAGTTTAATTAGGTCCCATTCATTTAGTTTTGTTTTTATTTCCATTACTCTAGGAGGTGGGTCATAGAGAATCCTGCTGTGATTTATGTCAGAGTGTTCTGCCTCTGTATTCCTCTAAGAGTTTTTCTAGTGTCCAGCCTCACATTCAGGTCTTTAATCCATTTTGAGTTTATTTTTGTGTATGGTGTTAGGAAGTGTTCTAATTTCATTCTTTTACATCTAGCCGTCCAGTTTTCCCAGCACCACTTATTGAAGAGACTGTCTTTTCTCCATTGTATATTCTTGCTCCTTTGTCGAAGATAAGGTGCCCATAGGTGGGTAGGTTTATTTCTGGGCTTTCTATTTTGTTCCATTGATTTCTGTTTTTGTGCCAAGAGGAGTTAGAGAACTGGAGAATTCATTATTGTCTAGGAATGCCACAACATTTGGTGTCAGACAAAACACACACTAGACTCCTTGAAGTTTGTGCCATGCATGCGTGATTTGAGGTCAGCATAAAGTTGGGTGTAGTTTAGACATAGGATTGGAGTCTCTTTCTGGCTCTTATATAGAGGGGCTTGCTCCTTACTATTCAGGTGCTGTGGTTGCTCTGAATGCTATACTCCAGTTCTTCAATCTCAAAAGGCTGCAAGTTTTCCAGTAGAGTTTTAGTTGCCCTGCCTGGTGCCAAGTGGGTTATGTCTTCAAAGCTCAATGTCATACAGCATAGGGAGAGTGACCCAGTGGCATCTTCTTCTTCCCAGTGTTTGCTCCCCTCTAGTATCTGCCTGCTTTCAATCTCTCCTTATAGTCTTCAGGTAATTCACTTTTGTTCATTTGTTTGTACATTCATTTTGTTTTGTTCATTTGTTTGCATATTCTCCAGGTTTTTAGTTTTAACTGCAGTAGTATTGGTTCAATAAGAATTTGCCTGTCCATTGGTGGAAGTAGACTCTATAGCTTTTTTTAAACTTTTAAAATCATTTTTGGTGAATTGTGAGTCCTTTAAATCCACTCAGCACCTTGCATTTCTCTTCTGGCAGCATTCTTTGCCTGGAGGAGGTGCAATTTCAGAGGAACTTCAAAGAAGGGTAGAAGGAGGTTTTGAGACAGCCCTCTTGATGATGCTACAAGCTGAACTACTGTGTCCCTGCCACAGCCCCTGGGGTGAGCCCAGGCAAGCCCTTTTCTTCTCTGGGCCTCTGTCTCTTGACTGAAAAAGAGGGGCTTGGACTAGCACGTGTCATCTGGCTACGAATCTCCTGCAGGACTTTTTCCACGTGGGTCTGGAGTCTGATATGCTTGGGTGATGCTGTGCTGTCTCTGGAAGAGTCACCGTGCCCTTGGCCCATCACAGGCCCTGGAAAGTCGGGCAGTCAACAAAGCTTGGTGACTTTCCTCCATTCAGCTTTACTCAAACTTTTGTCACCACACCCCCTTCTGGAGCTGAGCATCTATTAGAATGTCGTGGCACCCCTATGTGTGATGCCTGCTTTGGGAGATACTGGAGTGGATGATTACTCAGTGCCAAGGACTTCCCTGTAGCTCAGACAGTAAAGAATCTGCCTGCAATGTAGGAGACCCGGGTTCAATTCCTGGGTCAGGAAGATCCCCTGGAGAAGGAAATGGCAACCCACTCCAGTATTCTTGCCTGGAGAATCCCATGGAGAGAGGTCACTGGCAGGCTACAGTCCTTGGGATTGCAAAGAGTCGGACACAACTGAGCAAATAACACTATTACTGTGCCACTCAGTTCAGTGGGGATTCCGCTGAAGTGTTTGAGGGGAGATGATGACATCTGCCCCAGACCTGCATCTGCTACAGGAGGTGCTCAGGTGATGGGCATTCAAGACCCGGTGTAATGAGAAATGGGTAGATTGGATGCAAAGAGAAGCTACTTTGGATGCAGACAATAGTTTCCCAGCCACAAGAGGAAAGCAGGTTTTTCCCAGGAAGAAGTGAGTACAAGCCTTGGTGGGGACTTCTGAGGTCCACGTGCCCGCACAGCCAGCCGTGTCAATTCAAGGCCATTCTCAACTGGCAGTTCCTCTGGGAAAGTTTACTCGGATCGGGGGCTGGTGGGAAGAGCAGTCGCCCCCACTCATGTTCCCATGATTGCATAGAAGACACCACTGGCACTGGTAAATGTCGACTCTAAGTAGCTCTGCTATGAAATCAGCTTTTAAGTCTCTGGCCTGTGTCCTGGACAAGCCAAAAGGCTGCGTGGCACTGGGCAGGGGGCCTAGCCAGTTGTATTCCTCAGCTGGGCCTTGCATTAGCTCTGATGGCCAGCAAGACTGTCCGCCCAGGGCTGTGTTTTTCTAATCAAGTGGCCTGTTAGGCACTCGGGAGAGACTAGTCAGCCAGGCCACATTACTTTCCCTTCCTGGTAGAAATCACACAGGCAGAGACTGTGGAAGCTTCTATGACTGGCTTTTCAGGCAGCCCTCCATGGCGAGCCTGTCCTTTCCCACCACCGCAGGGCTCCTCACTTGCAGGCCTTCCTTTCCTGGGGCTGGTGGAAGAGGCCAGCCTTTCTGACCTGCTGGTGTCTCCCAGCATCTCTCAGTGCCAGGAACAGAGGAGGGCAAAAAACATTTCCTGATCCCCAAACAGGAAGACTCAGGTTTTGTCTACTCTATCAGACTCTCTCTTTGGAAATATTTCACTTTCTACCTGGTTTTAGTAATGCAATGCCACTACGCATAGCTGGGATCTGTTGACCACTGACTTGACTCCAAGGCAGGCACTGTTCTGTAGGCTTTCCCTGCCCTGACTTACCAACTCCTCATAACAACTCGACAGGGCACAGTACTGATATTACTCCTATCTTGTAGACAGAGTAACAAGGCCCAGAAAGGTATATAAATTAACCTGCTCAAGGCCATGCAACAACCAGAAGTCCAAGAGGGCTCCCAACCCAAGTCTGCCTGGTTTGCAATGCACCCACTCATGACTGCTGCACCATATCACATCCTTATTTGGCTCCACCTGAGATGGCGGGCTCTTTGAGGGAAAGGATCACTTCTGGTTCATGGGCAGACCTGGCACAGGAGGTGCTGAAGGGAAGAGCAGTCAGTGCAAGGCTGCCTGTGTCAGAGCCTGTGGTCCCCTCATCAGAGTGTGGGGAATGTTCTCAGCCATGTAGGCTCAGAGAAACAAGCACATCTGCTCCATGCTTCCCAAGGCTGCCATCCCCTAAAGATAATTATTGTGGACTCTCAGCTGTTGGAGCTCAGAGTGTATTCCACATTGGTTCAGTCTGTTTCCCAAAACAAGTTTGCATTGTTTTGAAACCATGGTGCAAGGCACCCAGAGAGCAAATAGAAGTTGATCCCCACACAACAGGCAGTTACTAAGGCACCAGGAGTGCGTGGGACAGATTTGGGGAGGCCGAAGGGGAAGGCTGACCTGTGTGGAGGGCACATATATTGCAGAACAGGGCCCAGCCCAGGGGAAGGCAATCCAGGCCACTGAAGCAGGAGCCCTGGGACTGCTCTTACCATTTCGCCCGATAATTCTCCGTCCTGAGAGTTTATTCCTTAGGAAGCATTTCAACAGAATTGAGAAGATACATGCACGAAGATGTTCATGACGAGATTTTCTGTAGCAATATAACACTGGGAACAAATGAATCGCCCAACAATACAGGGTCGTTAATTAAATTATAGCATATTCATTCCATTGCATATTATGAGGTTATTTATATACCCACTCTGAAACCTGCAGCAGGCTGAGGGACATGCGGAACAGAAGACTTTGTAAAGGAGAAGGTACCGTTATATTTACATTGTGATCTTGTAAGTGTGCAACTTACAAACATTTTTTGCACAGCAAACTCTCAAATGTAAAGAGCTCTATTAGGGTGATGGGATTCATGTGATTTCTTTTTAAAAAAATGTCTTGATCATAGTTATACTGTTTTCATACTTCCAAATAGAATAGTGTGTGTGTGTGTTTGGGGAAATCAGCAAATAATTTCTCCCCAAAGTTAAATCTATTTGCAGTGGATTCTTACATCTACTTGAGAATAACAGTATATATATATATATATATATATATATATATATACATATACACACATATATATACATACACACACACACACACACACACACATATGGAACAGGGACAAGAAGAAGACAGGTGCTGGCACCATTTGATGCCTAATCAGGACCATGACATGTTATTAAAAAGAAGCCTGGATCCTTCCTCGGTACAGCTGGCTATTCATGAACCTTTGAAATGGATAAGGCAGGAGCATCTGGCCCATTGTTGCCATTCCGACATCACCAGCCATCCTTCATCTTAAGGCTTTAATTTGCAAAAGCTTCCTGCCTATCAGTGAGCAGGGGTGAATCCAGATCCTTTTTCTCAGATGAACCAAGGAAGTGGGCATTATCCCCCTGAGAGGATAAGGAAGTTTGTCCCAAGTTCCCTGCTTGAACGTCCTGTCAGGGCACCTGTAGTCAGAGAGCTCCCTAACCCGCACTATCAGCCAGGGTCCCCTTGAGCCCAGAGGTAGCAGAGGATGTGACAGAGCAGTTGTTGGAGGCAACAGTGGTGATCCCCATCTCAGGCACCGTCCTTGGGTGCTGATGCTTTGCTTGGCCTGGAAAAAGCCTTGTGCCACTTCCCCCACCTTTAAGCCTGACATGGCGAATTATCCTCAGGGACGGTGTGCAGTGAACTTAGCTGAGGTTCAGGGCATTTGGCTTCCATACCTCCCCACTTTCCCATTCCTGCTACCTGTTTCATAAGTGGCACCTTTTCAGATATTCAGCTTGGAATAGCTGGTAGGCAATCCCTCACATCACCACACTAACTCACACCTAGAAGCATTTAATAAAACCCAGGGGTGATCAGATGTGGAGGACCAACTGATTGCCTGAAATTGAGATCTTTGGTGTTCCTATCTCAAGACTTTACTGCATGGGCCATTCTTAAAGGCTGGATTTAGATGTAGAAGGATATAGATTTATAGATATATACATTCTGTCTTTCACTGCCCCTCTTAGCCAGGGCTAGTAAAAAGGAGACTAATACTAAGAGGTGAAATGACATGACATTGCTGGTGCCTTAATTCAGGTCCCTAGCCTTCCTGTCTGTTGCTTTATGGTAGGTGATCCCTGGGGAATATGCTCTGACTTAGGCATGTCTCAATGGCATGTGCTAATGCTATCAATGAATGCACGAGCCTTAGATGAGTATGCTGCATCCCCATCCCTGTGCTGGGTATGCGATGGGGAGCACTTAAGAAGATGCACTGTCCATCTACCACCAGCAAGTTCAAGGATTTCCTTCAAAATACTTCACAGGCCCAGTGCCACAGTCCCTGCTGCCTGTTCTGTTCAGCTCTCAACTCTCCTGACCTCATCCTCTGCATCAGCCTCAGCTTGTCATTCAGTGAGCTTTATTGCTCTTCTTTTAATGTCTTTAGTTGTAAAATATAATGGACAGACAAAAAGGTACATAGTTAAAACAATACAGATTAACAAATTACTCTAAACACTTGTGTAACGATCATCCAGATCAGAAAGAGAATATTGCTAGTATCCCAGACACTGTGCCCATGTCCCTTCAATTAGGAAAACTTTAGCCTGGCTTTTCCCACAATCACTTCCTTGCTCATCTTCCTAGTTTGCTTAACTGGTAACTTAAGTAGGGATCCTTAAGCACTATACTTGAGCCTTGCCTATTTTTTGTTACTTAATGAAATAATGCAATATGTATTCTTTTGTGCATGGCTTCCTTCCGTGGTTTGCAAGATTGATGACTATTGTTGGTATAGAACATTTCTGTTACCTCAAAAAGCTCCCTGGTACCCTTTTGTCAGTTGAACCCCTCCTGCCACAGCCCCAGGCAAGAACTCATCTGCTTAGTCTTGCCTTTTGTAGAATTTCATATAAATGGAACAATACAGTATGTGCTTTTTTGTCCCATGCTTCTTTTGCTTATCACATTTTTTTCTGAGGTCATTCATGCTGTTGTGTCTATTGTACGTTTTCTTTCCCCCCAATGCTGTGTAGTATTCTATATTGTACATAAATTGATACTACAGTTTCTTTATCAATTCACCTCTTGATAGCATTTGGTTTGTTTCCAGTTTTTAGCTATTTAAAATGAAATTGCTATGAATGTTTTTATACAAATATCTGTGTGAAAATATGTTTCCATTTCTCTTGGCTAATATTTACTAATGGAATTTCCAAGCTGTGCAATTAATATATGCTAACTTTTATAAGAAACTAGAAAAGGATTTTTCAAAGTGATGTACCATTTTGCATTTACAAAATGCAAAGCTTAACAGGTCTAGTTGCTCCATGTCCTTGCCAACACTTGTTATTATCCAACTTTTACATTTTTGCCATTCAAGTGAGTGTGAAGTAATCTCTCTTTGTGTTTTAATTTGCGTTTCCTTGATAACAAATGATGGTGGATACATTCTCATGTGTTTTTTGGCTATTCGTATGTCTTTTGTGAAGTCTCTATTTAAATTATTTGCCCATTTTAAAATTTGGTTCCTTGTCTCGTTATTAAACTGTAAGTGTAATTTGTATATTCTGGATATAAGTCCTTTTTCAGATATGTGATTGGCTAATTTATCATGTAATTTTCTTTTTTTTTTTTTCATGTAATTTTCTTAGTGACTTTTTCACAGAGCAAAATTTGATAAGACCCAATGAATCATTTTTTAATATGGTAAATTCTTTTTGTGTCCCATCAAGAAAATGTTTGCCTATCCCCAATTTGCACATACTTTTCTAATTTTCTTCTAAATGTTGAAATAGATTCAGCTTTTATGTTTAGATTTATGTCCATTAAAAGTTAATTTTTATATATGGTATATGATAAGGATTCAGATTCATTTTTCCCCATATAAATATATAGCTGTAATTGCACTTTTTTAAAATATTTTTTTAATTTAAATTTATTTATTTTAATTGGAGGCTAATTACTTTAAAATATTGTATTGGTTCTGCCGCACATCAACATGAATCCACCATGGGCGTACACGTGTTCCCCATCCTGAACCCCCTCCCACCATTTTTTTTTGAAGTCTGTATTATTATCCACTGAATTTCCTTGGCCCCTTTGTTGAAAGTCAATTGTCTAAATGTGTGTGAGGTTATTTCTGGATTTTTTATTCTTTTACATTGATTTTTTTTGGTCTCTTTTTATATCAATACTACACTTTTATGATTATTCAGTCTTTATAGTGAGTCTTTAAAAGTCTGTCAATATAACTAACTCCTACAATTTTGCTCTTCATTTTAAAATTTTTATTTGTAAATTAACATTATATATATATATATATATATATATATATATATTTCTGTGAATTTTACAAGATATAGATTGATGTAACTACCAATACAATAAATACAGAGAACAACGCAACCTAGGGGCAGCCTAGGGGAAGATCCAGAGAAATTGGATCACTCATATGTTGTTGGTGAGAACAAAATGGTACAGACATTCTGGAAAATCGTTTGGAGTTTCCTTAAAAACTAAACATGCAACTACCATGCAATCTAGCAAATGCACTCTTGGCATTTATCCCAGAGAAATAAGAACTTATGTCCACAGAAAATCTGTATACAAATGTTACAGCAACATTCTTCATAATAGCCTAAAATTGGAAATGATCCAGATGTCCTTCAATAAGTAAATGGTTAAACAAGCTGTGATACATCTATACCATGAAATACTATTCAACAATAAAATGAATAACCATCAGTGCATGCAACAACCTGAATGTCCAGAGTGTTATGCTAAATGAAACCTGACAATCCCATTTATGATTAGCTTTCTTATATGTATGATTCCATTTATATAACATTCTTAAAATGACACAATTATGGAAATAGAGAATAGATTGCTGGTTAACAGGGTGAAGGATGGGGAGGGGAAGGTAAGGCTATAAAAGGGCAACATGAGGGATCCGTGTGGTGATTTCTATTTTTTTAAAATTTTATTTTATTTTTAAGCTTTACATAATTGTATTAGTTTTGCCAAATATCAAAATGAATCCGCCACAGGTATACATGTGTTTCCCATCCTGAACCCTCCTCCTTCCTCCCTCCCCATACCATCCCTCTGGGTCGTCCCAGTGCACTAGCCCCAAGCATCCAGTATCGTGCATCGAACCTGGACTGGCGACTCATTTCATACATGATATTTTACATGTTTCAATGCCATTCTCCCAAATCAAGGGACATCTTAAAAAGAGATAACCGAGTGGTGATTTCTTTTGACCTATGGCTATCCAATTTCTCCAGCAGAGTGTGTATTATTGCTCCCTTGTATGTAATGTATATTTTTTTCTCCTAAATTCTTTTGAGCCTTTCTCTTACCTTTCATTTCCAGTGGCTTGACTATGATGTGGCTAGGCATGGTTTTCTTTGTATCTATTTTGCTTGAGGTTCACTGAGTTCCTTAGTTTTATAAGTCATAATTTTCCTGAAATGTTGGGCAAATTTGTCTATTATTTTTAACATATTTTTCTGCTTCATTCTCACTCCCTTCTCTTTCTGAGACTACAATATGCATGCATATTATACTGTTTGATTTCTCAAGGTCCATGAGGTTCTATTTTTTTCATTTTTTTCCCTGCTCTTCACATTGGATGAATTCTGTTCATTTGTTTTCAAAGTTATTGAATCTGTATTCTGTCTTTTTCAAACTACTATTCATCCCACCCAGTGAATTATTCCTTTCCATTATTGTTCTTTTTTCAGTTCTTGAGTTTCATTTGGTTATTTTGGATAGTTCACTCATCCATACTGTATTTGCCTTTTATTCTTAGGACATATTTTTTTCATAGTTGCTTTATTGTCTTTGCTAAACCCAACATCTGGACCGTCTCAAGGTTGATTCCTATTAATTGCTCTTTTCACAATTCCATGGTTCCTTGTATGTTTAATAAATTTGTATTGTATGTGTTTGTGTGTGTGTGTGTGCACTCAGTCGTGTCCAATTCTTTATGATCCCATGGACTGTAGCCCACCAGGCTCCTCTGTCCATGGAGTTTTCCAGGCAAGAATACTGGAACAGGTTGTCATTTTCTACTCCTTTTATTATATACTTAACATCAGAGATGATATCTTGCCCTGTCTATTTATAGCCCAGAATCAGCCAAAGACTTTCAGGGGATCTCACATGGACTCTTTCTTATATGTTGAATTGTGTTCTTTCTAAGTTTGCATGTTGAAGTTTAAACCATCAGTACCTCTGTGTGTCACCATATTTAGAGACAGGATCTTTACAGAAGTGATCAAATTTAAGTGAGGTCATGAAGGTGGGCCCTCATCCAATACAACTGGTGTCCTTACAAGAGGAGGAAATTGGGATGCAGAAATATCTGTTGATGGAAGGTGATGTAAAGAGACATAAGGATAAGATGTCCATCTACAAGCCCAGGAGCGAGGCCCAGAACAGATCCTGCCCTCATAGTTCTCAGAAAAGACCAACTCTGCCTACACCTTCATTGTAGATTTCTCACCCCGAGAACCGTGAAACATTCTATCGGTTTAAGCCACCCAGGCTGTGGTAGTTTACTCTGATATCTCTATCAAACTGATAAATGGACTTTCTGTGCTTCCTCCCACTTGACGCTCTCTCCTCTCCAGGATCCTATCCCAAAGATCACAAGCATTTTAGCTTCCCTTAACTCTGATCTCTGCTTCACCCCCTTAGTACGACCACCATTCTCTGCTGGGATTTCAGTTTGCTTCTCTGCAGTTTGGGGATTTTCCCCATGAAGAGAACTGGAGTAGTTGTGTAGCTCATCCTTTGCCTTCAGGGACTGAAGTCTTGTGCTGTTGTCTAAGGTCTAATGTTAAATCCATAATGCCTGAAAGCAATTGCCTTCTATATTTTGTCCAATTTACAGTTGTTTACTGTGAAGAGGGCTCCTCTGCTACCTAATTGGTTGCACTTCTAGAAGTGAAAGTTCCCCAGATATTTTCATCTCTAACTGTGGCCACTTCTTTCAGTACTTTTGCATCATTTCAAAGTAAATCCCAAACATCATATAATTTAATTCTGACTGTGTTTGATATTTTCTGTTTGTCTTTTATTTCAGCAGTTTTACTGAGATATGCCTCAGGATACCATCTTTGTTTAGGTCTGTAGGCCTTTTGAATCTGTGGTTTGGTGCCTTATATAAGTTTTGGAAAATTTTTAACCACTAACTCTTCAGCTATTTCTTCTGCTCCCATTTTCTGCTTTTCCTTTTTCTTCCTTAGACACCAGTTACATATACATGAGATCTTCTCATTCTATCCTCTGTGTCACTTTTAGTTCAATTGTTTCTCTGTGCATATTCTATTTTCTTAACTTATATTCCAGTTCATTCATTCTTTCTTCAAAAAATCATCCAGATTTAGTTTCTGTTGCTTTAAGGTAAGAGGCCTGAATGATAGAGGACTATAAATCCTTGTTGAGAACTTGAATGGATATATATCCTTTCCTATTCTCTCCACAACCTAGTCATCCTTTGAAGTCCAACACAAATCTCTCTTCTAAGAACCACAGTCTAAGTACTCCATTCATCCTAACCACATTTCTCGCATATTTGTTTTGAGCCAGGCACTGTGCTAAGTGCTGAGAATGTAAAAATAAAATGTAGACCTTGTTCATTTGCTCAGAGAGTTCCTATTATAATGATAAATGGACTATCAAAAAGAAATGTGATAAGGGCTATATTAGAGGCTTGCTGAATCCCAGGCTGCCTGACCTTGATGGGAAAATCAGAGTTGAAACGTTGAGGCTTCCACTTTTGATAGTGGAGGATTTCTCCCACTAAATAGAAATAAAAATCCTAGTTAAAAGTCTAAAGAACAATTTCTCTAAAATATTAAAGATCTAATAAGATAATAGGGATTACTGGGGTAAGATCTGAAAGAACACGGAATCAGAAGAATGAGTGGAACATGTGAGGCCTTTAGATAAAGAAGTTTATAGGAAGGATACTGAGTAGCTCACAGAATTGCTGGGGGGATTAGAGAACCCGGCTTGCTAACCATGTGGCTAGATCCACAGAAAACATCATGGTCCAAAATCAGTCTAATAAGGACACCTCTGTTGGCACCACTGAGCAGCAGACCTTGTAGCTTGTCTACTAGCATCAGTTGCTCCAGGAATTGAGATGTTGTAGCAGATCCTTTGCTGGCCCTGCTTCTCTTCAACATTAGCACTGACCCCAAATCTCTAGCTTCTACAGGAAACTAGGAGAGTAATTGGTGCTTTCAGCTTCCTCAGACCTGGGAATGGAGTTAAGATGCTTGGCAGCCAAAAAGAGCTAGATAACTCCCACAGGCCCACACCAGGATTGTGTGGTCTTGGTGCACTTGGCCCATCTATGCCTATCTGGCCCGCAGGCCAAAGGTGGGCATAGGCGTGGACGGGGGCAGCTACGTATGCCTATGTCCTCCCACGCCATCCAGAAGGACCTGTTCTCTCATGTTTGGGCCTCATATGGAGAGGCTGTCCTCATTAGTCCCCATGTCCCCACCATGTGTCTTGCCATATCTGAACATCTGCGTGCCCCTTCGGGTTAGGAGGCCAACTTGCCTCAAGACTTAAATACAGAGCTCCTTGCCCCTAGTATGAATCCTAGCTCACATCCTTGCTGGTGTGCCTTTAGCGCTGGCAGTGCCTTCCTAGGGTTTCTCCCCAGTGTCTAGGGCTGAAGCCAGGAGCTTCTCATGTAGAACACCAAGTCCCAGAGCAGTTGTTTTGTGAAGACTTGGAAGGCTGCAGAACAGGGCAGACACTCAAAATCCTCTGTTCCTTCCACGGCAAATGATCACAGCCAACTCTGGGGCTTTGGTGTTTACATGATGTTTATGTCATTATTTGATTTCTTGGCATTCAGAATCCTCATTAATATACATTTGTGTCTCCCCGTGGAAATAAAGAAGCGTGTTTGTGTCTATCCTCACATTTCTTTCTTTAGCCTGGCACCTGCCTTCCTCCCAGCATGTTAGTTTAGCACCCGTGCTGTTCCCTTGCAAATCTCCAGAGCTTACAATGCTTAGAGAAAATGATTTGTTTCTCTCTAGGAAGATTTCCCTCTGTCCCCTTAACTGTCCTCTAGGGCAGGAGTCCCCAAATCCCAGGATCTAATGCCTAATGATCTGAGGAGAACTAATGTTATAATAATAGAAATGAAGTGCACAATCAGTGTGTTGTCCAAAACCATCGCCCACCCCCATCCACCCCCGGTCCATGGAAAAATTGTCTTCCATGAAACTGGTCCCTGGTGCCAAAAAGGTTGGTGAACCCTGGTCTAGGGCTGAGTTCTTACAGGTTGGTGAGCTATGCCAATGGCTCCAGCAGGTGGGGCCACTGAGCACCCCTACCCTGGGCAGAGGGAGTGTCCCAGGCCAGAAAGACTGCTGCTTCCATAGACTCTCCTCTATCGAGCCCTGAAAGTTTCCATGGCTGACTCATTGCCAGGATTCCTGTCACCTGCAATGGGCCATCCGGGCTCCAGGCCAGCTCTAGGCAAGAGGGAAAGTGTCACCGGAGCATTCCTGGGTGGTTGCTGTGCACCAGCCCCTAAGAGAGTTTCAGGAGGACCTGAGACTGCTTCTAAATAACCTCTGGGAGCTAGGCCCCGAGCCAGGGGACTTCCTGCATGGATTACTGGCCCACCAACTGGGTGCTGGGCATTTGGGGTCATTCCTCACAAGCATCTCCTGGGGGCTGAGGGCAAGTTGTCAACCTGGCCACTTGTTACAGTCATCATGTCTGGAGGTCACCCAGACGGGACAGCATTGACGGGTTGTATCCAGCCAGGTCGCAGAGTCAGCCAGACCTGCAGCTTCCAGCTTCCCCGCCATCTCTCAGCCCGATGTCCTCATCTAGAGAAGGGCAGGGCAGGTGGAACCAAGCTGCTTCAGAGGTCTGCAGTATGGGTGGCCCCAGGGCAGGCCTGGATCTGTATGCCCATGGCATCTCTGATGTGGAGCCTTTGGGCGTGCATGGGCCTTCCTTTCCTTTGTATGGCCCCACCTTGGGGCAGGCTTAGCAGTGATGCTTCTAAACCCCTGCCATCCCTGGTCAGTTCCGAATCCAGAAAATTGACAATACTGGTCAGAATCTGGCCCCATGGTCCCTGTGTTCCAGATGCCAGGAAGCTAAGAGCCAAGCGTATTTTGATCTCAATGACCTCGAACCCAGGGCTCAGTGAAACTACTCCTTTCTCTGAATGTTTCTGACTGCTTTCTTAATGGCTTAGTCCCACTGCCCTCTTTAATCTGTGTCTTCATTGTAAGCCACCTCAGATCTTCACAGAAATATTAAAAATAATAGTGTTTTTCTTACTGCAACATCGGTGGAAAAAAAGGTGTTTCTTTGACTTATAAGTTAGGTGGATGAGCAGGCTGGAGAGTCGTCACAGGACATGGCCAGTCTGATGGAAAGGGCCTCAGGAATCGAGTCTAAATGTTTAGGTTTGATTCCTGGCTTGACCATTGACTAGCTATATAAAATCAAGCAAATCGCTGTATTGCCCCAAACCTCAATTTTATGATCTGTCAAATGGAATAATAATCTTGCTCTTCCCACTTCAAGAGGCTTTTGTGGATTCAGATAAGATTTTTTTTAAAGAAATAGCTAATGCTTTTATAGTCCATAGTGTGAGGCGGACACTGTTCTAAACACGGTATATGTATTATTTCCTTGAACCCTGACAACAAACCTAAGGAAATAGGTTCTATTATCATCCCCAAGAGGCTCAGAGATTAAGAGACTTGCCCCAGCTCACACAATGAGTAAGTTTCCAGCTCCAGGGGTCTGGCTCCCAATTACTAGCTCTTATCCACTCCTGCCTCTCATGGTGGAGTGAAAATTCAAGAGATGGTGAAAAGTTTTCTAAATCTTGAGGTACAACCCAAATTCAAGGGATGCTGCCTGTATTCATTTGTTCTGGGACTCAGCTTGCCCATCACAGAAGGGCAGAGTTTGGCCTTAAGGCCCCTTAGCATCTCTGACAAGCTTTCATCTTCATATGTCTCGCGGAATATGCAAAAAACAGATACACAAATGTGTTCCTTATCCTACTTCTTAAATGATCATATTTGTTACCAGGGTAAAGTGATAGTCATGTTAGAAGTTGGAACGCTGTGTGTATTTTTGGCTGCATGATTTGATCATGAGACAAAAATCAAAAAATAGCTTGGCACCAACCAGAACATTCTAGATGTGTGTGAGGCCCATTCCCCAGCGACCTATCAAAGTCTTGCCTCTCTCAGCCCATAAAAGCATGGGTTGCTACCAGAGAACAAGAGCTCATGCCATCTCAGGGTTGTGCCAAGCCTCTTGTGAATACCAGCTCCTGTGGGCTTGCTGGGGGTAGCGGAGGGGTGCAGTGCTGCCTATGAATGACCTCCCCCCAGGCAGGAGCGTAAAAGAGATGGCACTTCATTCCCCACAAGGGCCTGTCAACTTTTCAATGGGAGTGCCTGTGAGGAGTGCTCGTTAAAAAAAAAAAAAAAAAGGCCTTTTTAGGAAACGGCATGAGGTTAAAGGCCCTTGGGGTTCATCCTCAGTATTTTCTAGAGCCTCAAGCCCTGCCAGGCTCCCAAACCCCCCAGCCTCCCCATCACTTACGCTGAGGCCTCTTCAGCTCCACCTACAGGCTGCTCTCTGTACACGTGCCCAGGCTCTCAAACCCTCTCCCCTGTCACTTTCAACCGGGACTGACAGATGGCCAGATGGGGCTCCCAGTCACGAGGCCCTGGGGCTGACCAGCAACCTGCTGCTCAGGAAGTCAGCACCCGGGAGGCAGAGGTTTGGGTGCTGAGCAATGGCAGAGAGCCTCGGATGGGAGACAGGGCAGGAGAGGGAGGCAAACACCTAGCGTAGGACCCAGTTCTTGAGCTTGCTCCTTGCCCCTGCTTCCCTGACTACCAAGACACTCGGTTCGTGCTGTTGGGCCCTCAAGTCTCCCTGCAGGGCCTGGTCTCCTGAGACCCCACCTCTGACCCTGCCTGTACCTGGGCCTCCAAGGAGCATGACCTTAGAGTTATCTCCTCCCGAGGCAAATTCTCTGGAATGTCCACAGGAGCCAGGGCTACAGGGTGCATTCAGTTTGCCCCTGGAGCAGCAGCCCAGCTCAGGTACAGAAACCAGATGCCTTTGGTCCCACTTGGTGTGAACTTGGCCCTAAATGTCACAAGAGGAACCCTGCAGTCCGAGTGAGAACTCAGGCCCTTCCTTCAGCAAGTGGAAGTTGCAGTCAGCAGTGACCTAGGGGCTCTCCAGCGTCACTCTTCTGCCAACAGTGGCTTGGCTGTGACAGTGTCCTCCTGAGGTGTCCAGGCAGCCACCAAGGCGGCCTCTGCTTGGCTCTTCTCCCCTGGGAGTTTCGCAGGGCTCTCAACTCCCAGGGCGTCTCCTCCATCGGCCCCATAGAATGATCCACTCAAACCTGTTCCTGATTTTCTGCTGTCTGTATTGTTCAGCCCAGCTCACCCTGTATTACTCCCTCACTCAGACGGTTCCATGGCCCCTGCACCCCAGAGGCTGGAGTCCAGATGCACCTTCCAAGGCCCTCTGTGATCTGTGTTCAGCCTGTATGCCCAGCCTGCCCTCTCTTGAGGTTACCTGTTCCCCTGCCTACTTGAGACTCCTTAGTCACATCTCTGAACCGCCGTGGCCAATCTGTGCTTCTCTTCCGAGGTCTAATTCAGCCTATGCTTCTCTTATGCTCAGAAGCTCTGCTTTGTAGTGAGGCCTTCACTGATCCAGGTGTAAACTAGGTGCTTTATATGTAACTTTTTATCTGACCAGTTCCCCGTGTCAGCCCTAACACATGAAGACAGTTCAGTTCAGTTCAGTCACTCAGTCGTGTCCGACTCTTTGTGACCCCATGGACTGCAGCATGCCACGCTTCCCTGTCCCTCACCAACTCCCAGAGCTTGCTCAAACTCATGTGCATTGAGTCGGTGATGCCATCCAACCATCTCATCCTCTGTCATCCCCGTCTCCTCCTACCTTCAATTTTTCCCAGCACCTTGTTTTCTGAGCAAACTGAGGCCCAGAAAGCTTAGCTGCACACCTGCAGCTAACACAGGGCCATGCTGAGATTCGTATTCAGATCCATCTGACCCCCCATCCCCTCTTCTTTCCACTTTGCACCACTTTCAGGTGCTAGGCCCACCTCCCACCCTCCCCCTGGGATCACTGTTTCCCCTTCTTTTCTCCCTTCTCCCCTACTGCACTGGTTCAAAGTCCTTGGATGCCAGCATTCCTGCTTGGCCAGGCTGGGGCTATGCCTTTTGCTCAGCTTATGTGAAGGGAGCTGTGTTTAGGGCGTGACCAAATCCTCAGCAAGAAAAAGCAAAGTGTACAGAAAGGAAGCGCCCATTGTTAGGACTGGGGAGGCACGGGCTGCGGCAGGGCTGGGAAAGTTCCAGAGCTCTGTTTGGGTCTGTGGAGATTGGACATCTGCTCTCTTGCATGATAGTAGCCGGCTATGGATAGTGTGCCCAATTTGACTTTCAGTTCAGGTCAGTCACTCAGTCATGTCTGACTCTTTGCAACCCCATGAATCGCAGCACACCAGGCCTCCCTGTCCATCATCAACTCCCGGAGTTCACTCAAACTCATGTCCATGGAGTCGGTGATGTCATCCAGCCATCTAATCCTCTGTCGTCCCCTTCTCCTCCTGCCCGCAATCCCTCCCAGCATCAGGGTCTTTTCCAATGAGTCAACTCTTCACGTGAGGTGGCGAAAGTATTGGAGTTTCAGCTTCAGCATCAGTCCTTCCAGTTTGACTTTAAATAGAATTAAAAATCCAGTTCCTCAGTTGCACCAGCCTCACGCCAAGTGCTATGGAGGCACAAGTGGCTAGTGCCTACTGGGGGGATAGCTCAGATCTAGAACATTTCCTTTATTGCAGAATGCTCCCCTGGATAGTGCCATCCAGGCCCTTGGAAGCTGAGAGGGCTCCCTCCCTAGATACCCATGCCCATTCGCCCTTTTCTGCCCAGGTTCCTCTGTACTCAGGCACCACCTGTGAGGCTCATTTACAGCAACCAAGTGGGACTCATTAGAAGCCCTTTGGGGAGCTTTCTCCTGATGGTAGTGATAAAAAGTCGGTGGAAATGACTGCCCATGACTCTGAAAAGCTAACTGAAATCGTGTCAATCCTCCAGAGGTTGTCAAAGGGGCTCTGGCCACCCTAAGAAAGAGGACCACAGATTAGTTGTTGCTACTGTTGTTGTTTGCTTGTTTTTGTAGCCAAAAATATTGTCTGGCAAGATGAACTCAAATCACTTACTGGTGTTTAGAAATTTGGGGAGAAATGAAGATGAGACTTGACCATGGATGCTGACAGTCAAGAGCTGGTCTTCCTGATAAATGACAGGCAGTGGAAATCGCAGGTGTCTGTGGGGACTTGGACAGAAGCAAGTTTCCCATAAAAAGCTAGTGATACCTGATGCCCATGTTTCAGCCGGGTGGACCCTTTTGGCTGCCAGGGCAAACAGCTGCCTGCTTGGGGGTTCTGGGGTAGTCTCTGATGCAGGATGATGTTGAGCGATTTAGTGGCCTCCTGTTCTTCAAATGCCAGGCGGTGGGCACAGGAGCAGGGGTGGCTTAGGAGAAGGCCCAGGAAGAACGAAATGGGTCAAAGGGCAACATGGGCTACTCAGAATTCCCTTTCTCCATAGCCTTGGATGCTCCAAAAAGCTGCAATTTCAGCTCTGGATCAAGCATATGAGACCTGCTGGTTCCCATTTCCCCTGTACTAGCATACATACATACCCCACCTCCAGACTCACTTTCAAAAATGAGATTGGTCTCCCTGGGGGTCAAGGGTACACGCCATCTCTCTGTGTTATTTCTTACAACAGCATGTGAATCTACTATTAAATGAAAATTAAAAGTTTCATTTTAAAAAAAGAGAGATGAGAGGAAGTCAGTTCCTGCCTAGGGGCACCTCAAGCCAATCCTGTCCTCTGGACCTCAGTTTCCTTCTCTGTAAAATGGGACTGACAGAGTAGCCAGTCTCTGAGGGCACTTCCAGGTCTGCTGGGGCCAGAAAGTCAGTCAACAAGAAACGAGGGGGCCCAGGGTGACAGGTCTTCTGGGGGCGGCCACAGGGTGGTCTAACCAGGAGCTCCATCTCCATTTGACAGTAGGGAAGGCGAGGCTGGAAAACTCATTACGATTGCCCTGGGGTCACCCACCTGTTGGCACAGGGGCTGAGTCTGCAAGTCAGGCTCCGCTGCTCCGGGTCCAGGCTCCCCGCTCTCATGTAATCTCCCATCCAACGGCCTGGTTAGGGAGGTGTCATGCCACAGGGGTTTTCTCATGAGGCTTCTCTCCTGCCTCATCATTGGAGATGAAGGGCAGATGAAGCCCAGAAAGTTGGGAGGTGAGCAGGACAAACACGCTGAAAGGCAGGATAGCATTATTCAGTAGCAGGGTTGTCCCTGGGGTACCAGAAACCTGCATATGGAGACCAGGGACTACCTCCCTGATCTCACTCAGTGCTGGCTGTTGGCAGTCCTAGGGCCATGGGCTCACTTTCCTGCATCTCCCTCAAAGATTCTTTCATCTGCTGCTTCCCGTTCACCTCGTGGGGGATGGCTGCCCGGGATTGATTTATCTGGGAGGAGGTGAAACCAGCCAGGTCTAGGGAAGTTGCAGAGCAGGTGCATTTTAAGCCCCTTGTGGAGGAAGGAAAGCAGAGCAGCCTCACATTCCCCTATCACAACCAAGTCTTTTAACACAGAGGCCTCACTGTATGCCTATGATTTTGCTGTGCAGCTGGAGCATCGTTTGGCGATACTCTCTGAGATGGTCCTGCCCTGCCTGTCTCTGCAGCAGGCGGGCTCAGAGATGTATTTGTGAAGATGCTTGAACATCAAGCTGCTCAGAAGTCCTCAAGGAAAGCATCGTCCCTCTGTCCCGAGATGAGATAGATGGGAGGGCCCATGAAGATCCCCTGGAGAAGGAAATGGCAACCCACTCCAGTATCACCTGGGAAATCCCATGGACAGAGGAGTCTGGTGGGCTATAGTCTCTGGAGTCTCAAAGAGTCAGATATGACTGAGCAACTGCACACAATGGGTCCGGGGGGGGCCGCGGCTCAGTGCCTGGGAAGCAAAGGCCCCTCTACTGCCCTCACAAGCCCCTGGGCTGGGGCAGCTGGCAGGGGACCCGGTACTTGTTCCTTGCCAGTGGGGCCTGCAGCCTCTGGGACCTGGGCAGGTGGGAAGATGCAGGCTGGCCTTTCACCAAGGACACTTTCCTCTGCATAGATAACAATGGAACTCACCTCCCCCTGCCCCCAATGCAAAGCAGCTGATTTCACAGAGGCTAGCATGATGTCATCCCTCCCTAGGGGACCTCCACGAATTCGGGCTATTTTTGTCATCGACAGTAAAAAAGCCCCTGCATGAGTCACACCATACATAGAAATCTGTCTTATTTCACTCCTGAATCGTAGCCTATGAATTCGACAAACGGAAGGTGGCCCTAGAGAGTACTTCTGAATTGGACTGCTGCAGTGGCCAGGACTCCACCCTCCCGCAGCCCCTACTCCCACTCGCTGGCTCCCTCATCTCATCCATCATTTCATGTCCCCTTGTCTGTGCCAGGAGCTGGGGGCAGAGGCCTGGGGTCTGTCCTCCAGGAACCTACCACCTATGGGGGCAGGTCTTCAAGTAATCTTCATCCAGTGCACTGAGGGCCAGGATGGGGCAGGGCTGCTCACTCAGCCTGAGGCAGGTGAGTTGGAGAGTTCCTGGGAGAAAAGACCACATGGGCCTGTGTTTGGAAGGGTGGGGCACGGGTGAGTGAGGCCAAGATGTGCCTGCGAAGGTGGAGAACAGGAACTTTAGAGGGCCCGGAACCGAGGCCTGGTGAGGTGACAGTGCAGGACCAGCTCAGGCAAGGCCTCGTCAGCCCCACGGGGTCCTGGGCCCCAGCCCTCCTCTGGGCACTCCTGTCTCAGTCTGTGTCATCTCTAGGATGGCAGAAATGCCATCTTGAATGAAGGGGATGGGGAGGACTGTGCTTTCTAACCCCTGCTCTCTCAGGGCCTGGCCAACAAGACTCAGGCTTCTGAACACCTTCCAGTCCACAGAGTTCTCTCTAGATTGGGGAGGCACAAGTCTAGACTGAGGCAGTCTGATCCCAGTTTAAGGGCCCTGAACCCACAATAGGACTTTTAAAAGCAAAGAATCTTGGTTAAAGAGCAAACATTCTTCCAGGTCCTGGTAGCTGCATGATAAACTGCTTATGTTAAGAAAGAAAAGGCCAGTAAGAGTCTGTTGACGATGAACATTCAAAGAAACCTTTGGGATTATCTCCGGCCCAGATGTACCCTGCAAGGGCTGAGTGGCTGGGAGCCAGGGCTACACTGCCCCACAGGGGTGATGACTGTCCTTACCACAGGCCAGCTCAATTGGATAGCTGCCAGCAAGGCTCCCCGAGAACAAGATCCCCCATGAGTACCCATCACTCTTCACCTGGGCTGTGTTTGATACCAACTGGTTCAATTCCAACCCAGACCTGGCAAGGATATCATCCAGTAGCATATCCCTTCTTCCTTGCTTATTTGGTATTTTTGATGAGTTCACCAAGGAAGAAAGTGCATTCTCTGTAATGTTTCTGAAGGCAGCCTGTCATCTAATAGCAATGGTAGGCACTAGTCACAGCTGGGACTGTTATTCTTTCTATTAATACAAAGAATTTAACTACAGCCCTGACAACATCCCTAAGGACTGTGATTTTAAAGTTTTGAAAATAATATTTTAATTGACATAAATAAATATATTCAAATTGGACATTATTTTAGAGAAGCTGTTAAAAGCAGTACAGAGAGTTCACATCACTTTGCTCAGCTGCCCTAATGGTAACATCTTATGTTACTTTGGCACAGTTATCAAAATCAGGTAATCAATGTTGGTGCAATACTATTTATTAACTAAACTATATATCTGAAAATTGTGATTTTATTTTGCCATTTTACAGATGAGGAAGCTGAGGCCCAGAGGAGTGAAGTGACTTTACCCAAGGTCCCAATTTCAGGAAGCAGAGGAATTGGGATTTGAACCCAGGGTTGCTTGCCTACCCTGTCCACTCTAGCACATTTCTTCTACCAGTGACAGCTGTTCGTTGATGTTTAAACACCATTAGCCACCGTATCCATTTCCTGTTGCCACTGTAGCAAATTGCCTCACATTTAGTGGCCTAAAAACACCTTTATTATCTTATAGTCTCAGAGGTCAGAAGTTCAAAATTAGTTGCACTGGGCAAAAATCAAGGTGCGGGCAAGAGTGTGTTCCTGCCAGTGGCCCTTTCCAGTTTTCAGAAGCCACAGCATTCATGGACTTATGGGGCCTTCTTCCATCTTCAAAGCCAGGCAAGGCATCATTCTGATCTCTGCATCCATCATTACATCTCCTTCTCTGACACTTTCACATTATAAGGACCCTTGTGTTAACATTGAGCCCACTCAGATAATCCTGGGTCATTCTCCATCTTTTATGATCCTTAACTTAATCACGTATAAGGTAACCTATTCAGAGGTTCTAGGGATTAGGATGGGGGCATCTTTAGGAGGTCATTATTCAACCTACCTGAGCTATATAAGAGCTCAAAGTCAAGAAGAAGGATGTCAGAGAAACAAGGCATCTCACGACTGGCCAAGGCTCTCCGCTGAGGCCTTTTGGAATCCTTAATGGCACAAGCTGACAAGAGAGGAAGAAAGAAGGAATTTATCTTGTGGCTGCTAATGGCATATGTTCTTTGTGAAGAGAATACTGATTTTAAAATGTGTTAACTGAAAAGAGAGTGAGAAAGCAAGCAAGAAAGTGGAATTGCACCATGGCAGACTTACTTTACTTAGAGAACATTTAAAAAAAAATTTTTTTTGATACTGCCACATGCATGTGATATCTTAGTTCTCCAACCAGGGATCAAACCTGTGCCCACTGCAGTGGAAGGGTGGATTCTTAACCACTGATACTACCAGGGAAATCTCAGACTTGCATTATTTAGTGTGATAATCTCTAGGTGAATCCATGTTGTCATCAGCATGTCCCCAGTGGGCAGAGGCTCCAGACCGATCTGACAACTGCAAGGCCTCCACTGTTGCTAGGAATCCCAAGGCTGCCTCAGGCTTGCAGAGCCCTTCGGAGCCTGTTCTGGTTCTTATTACACATCATAAGGTCAGCCTAGACTGTCTTCCCCAGGGGCCTGGGATAGGGCCTGCTACTTTTGCCTGGAGAATCCCAGTGATGGGGAAGCCTGGTGGGCTGCCGCCTATGGGGTCGCACAGAGTCGGACACGACTGAAGCGACTTAGCAGCAACCCTTTCTCTGGAATGGATTGGGTAGGGCCACCAAGCCCACAGAAAGCCCTGGAACAAGATGACTTGCAGAAACCCATGGAAACCCCGCCTCACTGCAGGAGGCTGCAGAGCCCCAAAATGACAACCAGCCAGGATCTGAGCAGTCCCAGCTTCCCAGAAAGGGTGGCCCCATAGCACTTGGCTTTGGCCTCCTACCTCTGGGAGGCCTTCCCTGGCACACAATGGTTTAGTCTTTTTTGGACCCTCCCGTATGATGAGACATTCTCTCTTCTGTGAGATGTGTGATTAGAAGCAGGCTTCCATGGCTGTAGCTTCTATCAGCCAGCGAGGGATGCCTAAAATCACTCAGATGCAATCAACGCCCTCTGCCTTCACGTGAAAGGCCTTTGGCTGCCTCAAGCCAGCTTTGGTGCCTGTCCCCACCCATCCCCACCGTGCTGAGTAGACACACATTTTCTGAGCTGAAGCAGTGAGGCAAATATGGAGGTGGCCCATCCAGAAAAGGCCTGCAGGGGCCCAGGGCGGGCAGATTGTAAGCACTGGCATCCAGTGGAATGATGAGCTTCTTTCTCCTGCTTTCTGTCTCCTCCGTGTCCCCTTCCTTTTTGAGATGTACACATATGATTAGAATCCACTGGTTGCAATAGAATTGACAATGAAGGAAGAGGAATTGCTAACCCTAGCTCGAGAGTCATCTTCTCCAACACTTTGCAACAAGAGAGGTATCAGACCCCACAACATGGCTTGACATGCCTCAAAGTGAGAGCAAGCAGAGTCACTGCTGTTTTCTTATTCTTGCCAGCCTGCTGGCCTGAGGGATACAGTCTGGCCTCTGCCTGCCCAGTACAATTTGCCCAATTTGCAGCAAACCTGATGTTGAAAGCTAAAGTAAAAGTGATAGTCACTCAATTGTGTCTGACTCTTTGTGACCCCATGGACTGTAGCCCACTAGGCTCCTCTGTCCATGGGATTCTTCAGGCAAGAATACTGGAGTGGGTAGCCATTCCCTTCTCCAGAAGATCTTCCCGATCCAGGGATCAAACTTGGGTCTCCTACACTGCAGGCAGATTCTTTACCATCTGAGCCACCAGGGAAGCCACCAGGAACCTGATGTTAGCCATGGCTGTTGTCTGTGGCACTCTCAGCCTTAACTCTCCAAAAGTTCTGCTTTGCCCAAGTGTACTTTGGCCACCTCATGCAAAGAGTTGACTCATTGGAAAAGACTCTGATGCTGGGAGGGACTGAGGGCAGGAGGAGAAGGGGACGACAGAGGATGAGATGGCTGGATGGCATCACTGACTCGATGGACATGAGTCTGAGTGAACTCTGGGAGTTGGTGAGGGACAGGGAGGCCTGGCGTGCTGCGATTCATGGGGTCACAAAGAGTCGGACATGACTGAGCGACTGAACTGAACTGAACTGAAGCCTTGGATGGCCTTTGAAACGAGCAAATGGTCTGGTGACGTAACTCCCATCAGCTTCATGGATATGGTTATTGGGAAGGGGGGGTCAAATACAGCAATTTGACCCTGAAGCGAGTCCCATAGGCTTGGGATGCTCACACCAGGTCTGCTTGAAGAAAGTTCCAGGTAAATGTTATTACTTGACCTGTCAGGAAAGTGTAAGGGGCTGGTATAGTGATGCCTTGATGTTTCTTTTGGAAAAGGAGCACTTAGTTGGGACTGTCAGTCTCTGAAGAGAGTGAGAAAATGTGTGTTGAACTGACCTGATTCTCTCAGCCTCAGCAGGTATGTTTGTAAAACAGGGGTTGAGGGAATGTTTGGGTTTGATGGTTTCTAAACTTTTGATGGTTTATGGTTAGAGCCATGTTTCCAAAGGGCATGCCCTTACCTGGGAGTATCATTTTTTATTGAAGTATAGCTGATTTACAATGTTGTGTTAATTTCTGGTGTATAGCAAAGTGATTCAGTTATACACACATATGGACATTTTTTTTTTAATATCCTTTCCCATTGTGGTTTATTCCAGTATATTGAATATAGTTCCCTGTGCTATACAGTAGTACCTCGTTGGTTATCCATTGTCTATATAATAGTTTGTATCTGCTAACCCTAAACTCCAATACATTCTTCCCCCTACTCCACCCTTTGGCAGCCACAATTCTGTTCTCTATGTCTGTGAGTCTGTTTCTATTTCATAGATAGGTTCATTTGTCATATTTAGATTCTGTCATATTTAGATTCCACGCATAAGTGATAACATATGGTATTTGTCTTTTTCTTTCTGACTTACCTCACTTAGATGATAATCTCTAGGTCCATTCATGTTGCTGCAAGTGGTGCTATTTCATTTTTTTCTATGGATGAGTAGTATTCCATTGTGTATTCCATGTTTTCTTTATCCATTCCTCTGTCGATGAACATTTAGTTTGCTTCAATGTCTTGGCTATTGTGAATAGTGCTGTTGTAAACACTGGGGTGCATGTATCTTTTTGAATTGGAATTTTGTGAATATATACCTAGAAGTGGATTGCTGGATCATATAGCAACAGTATTTTTCATTTTTTGAGGAAGCTCCATACTGTTTTCCATAGTGACTGTACCAACTTACATTCCCACCAGCTGTGTGGGAGGGTTCTACCTGTAAGTAATTTTTGACTGGTCAGGTGAATAGCATCCCAGATGCCAGGCCAAGGCCTCATGGCCCTGGCCTTGCAGTCACCATTGACTAAGGACCCAGGCCTCCTGTCCCTTGCTCTGCCCCCTCCCTTGCATTCGGTTTTCACAACCATGCAGAACACTATAGTAGAAGGATTTCCTCAATTTAGAAAGAGAGTGAAAACTCTGCATCCAAATGCTTGAGCAGTTTATTTTTATGACAGTGAGGATTTCTGTGGAAAGTCACAGGGGAGCTCTGTGGGCCTCATAACCCCCAAAGGAGGAATGGGCAGGTGATTGGAAAGACCCAGCATTCTCTGCAGGATTAGGCATTCGGCTTAAGTGTGTGTGTCCCATCCCCAGCCAGGCACAGGATCACCACACCTGGAGGGTGCAGAGGCTCAGACATGCAGCGTGTGTGAAGTTATGTCAAGATTAGGTTTTCCTGTGGGAATTAGATACTGACTGGGAGGACAGGCCTCTTCAGCCCTCGAGGAAAGGACACCCGTTCAGGGCGACACTTGCAGTGGGTGCTGTGAGGTACAGACTGTCAGCAAGTTGCCTCTGTCCTCAAGCTTTAGTTTCCTCAGCCATAAACTAAGGGAGCCCAGGTAATGTTCACTGACCCACAGCCAGGCCCATCTGGGAGCCCATCTTTAGTGCTTGGTCATTAGTTGTCTCTCCTCTGCCTCCTGATGCTGTCCAGGAAGGTGACCAAATGAGGCCACACAATTCTGTTTCCAGAAATACCTGGCCAGGTCTCAGGCTTTCTCTAGTGGAGAGTCCTAGCATGTGGCCTCTGGGTTCAGAGCGAATCAGGAGCCTGAACCAAAGGCTTGGCTTCCCAGGCCTGCCCACCTTAGCCCAGGGAGGCCTTCAGTACAGAGTTCCTTGTGCCTGGCCTGCCTGCCCTTCTCCAGTAAGGAGGCCTGTTGTGTATCTACCTGCCCAGACATCACTGAAGGGGAGGGTGGTCCTGGGGTGTGGGTCTGCCTTTTCACTAAAGGAGGGAGAGGCAGTGCTCCCCATGCTGCCTGCTTGCAGAATGAACCTACAGGAAAAAAAAAAAAAGCTGTCTTTGCTACCAGAAGGTTCAGCTAGACATTTCATGCTGATGACTCACTTTCTCAAATTCAGCTTCTTTATTTCTTCCCAAGTAAAAGCTTCCCTCCTTTTTAATGACTTAATGACCTCCAAGCTCCAGCAGAAGGACGTGACCCCTCAAGACACAGTGTGTGGGCTCACCCAAGGCCCAGCAGACAGCTCAGTCAGCAGACACACTTCTCCCTTTTTGACTCCCCAGGATCGAGAGTGACAAAGGCCCAGAGACAGAAACCTCCCCGCTGGGAGGGCTTGCCCCTTAGCCAAGCTGATCCCCTAAAAAACACCTGGGGCTTGCTGAGGCATTTCTGTAAATGGAGTCGTATCTGACCCCATTTGGCCACTTTTTCTGGAGAGCAGTTATCCCTCTCTGAACTCCTGTTGATAAGTCTGTAGCTTCTTGGAAGAATCTACAAGATGCTGATGCAGCACTCCCCACCACTGTGGGCTGGGACAATCACCTCTGCACCCTAGGGAGGCTGACCCATCCTCTATGACACAGCAGACGCTTCTCCTGCATCACTTCTGTCAAGCCTCATAGTACAGTGAAGGAGGGAAGAGAATTGTCTCCATCCTTCATGGGAGAAACGGAGGCAGCTCTTCAGAGGCAGAGCCAGGGTTCGAGTTCCCATGTAGGAAGGCTGCTCCCACACCTCTTGACTAGCCTGGGGAGCTGCCCCAAAGGCCTGGATGGCTTCTTCCTAGGCCTTGTTCCAATATTCCCAAGCTTGCGGAGGCCTTTGTTCTCACAGACAGCATCCTTCTGGGCTCCCCCTCACTTGGGATGGAGTGGGGGCTGAACAGCATCTGAAGAGTGTGATCTGGCAGCTCTGCTGACCCTTCTGTCCTGAAGGGCAGGGGCTGGGAGTTTGGCTAGCCTCCAGCAGCACGGGCTCAGGGCACAGAAAGGCAGCGGCCAGTGGTGTGATGGTGAACGGATGGGAGGAGGGAGCCATCCCTGAAGAATGGCAATAGGGAGGCAGAAGGTGGGGCTCAGATGACCTACTCTAAGCAATGCCAAAGAATGCTCAAACTACTGCACAATTGCACTCATCTCACACGCTAAAATAATGTTCAAAATTCTCCAAGCCAGGCTTCAGCAATACGTGAACCATGAATTTCCAGATGTTCAAGCTGGTTTTAGAAAAGGCAGAGGAACCAGAGATCAAATTGCCAACATCTGCTGGATCATGGAAAAAGCAAGAGAGTTCCAGAAAAATATCTATTTCTGCCTTATTGACTATGTCAGAGCCTTTGACTGTGTGGATCACAATAAACTATGGAAAATTCTTCAAGAGATGGGAATACCAGGCCACCTGACCTGCCTCTTGAGAAACCTGTATGCAGGTCAGGAAGCAACAGTTAGAACTGGATGTGGAACAACAAACTGGTTCCAAATAGGAAAAGGATCATGTCAAGGCTGGATATTGTCACCCTGCTTATTTAACCTCTATGCAGAGTACATCATGAGAAACGCTGGACTGGAAGAAGCACAAGCTGGAATCAAGATTGCCGGGAGAAATATCAATAACCTCAGATATGCAGATGACACCACCCTTATGACAGAAAGTGAAGAGGAACTAAAAATCCTCTTGATGAAAGTGAAAGTAGAGAGTGAAAAAGTTGGCTTAAAGCTCAACATTCAGAAAACGAAGATCATGGCATCTGGTCCCATCACTTCATGGCAAATAGATGGGGAAACAGTGGAAACAGTGTCAAACTTTATTTTTCTGGGCTCCAAAATCACTGCAGATGATGATTGCAGCCATGAAATTAAAAGATGCTTACTCCTTGGAAGGAAAGTTATGACTGACCTAGATAGCATATTCAAAAGCAGAGACATTACTTTGCCAACAAAGGTCTGTGTATTCAAGGCTATGGTTTTTCCAGTGGTCAGGTATGGATGTGAGAGTTGGACTGTGAAGAAAGCTGAGCGCTGAAGAATTGATGCTTTTGAACTGTGGTGTTGGAGAAGAGTCTTGAGAGTCCCTTGGCCTGCAAGGAGATCCAACCAGTCCATCCTAAAGGAGATCAGTCCTGGGTGTTCATTGGAAGGACTGATGCTGAAGCTGAAACTCCTATATTATGGCCCCCTAATGCAAAGAGTTGACTCACTGGAAAAGACCCTGATGCTGGGACAGATTGGGGGCAAGACGAAAAGGGGACGACAGAGGATGCGATGGCTGGATGGCATCACCGACTCGACGGACGTGAGTTTGGGTAAACTTCGGGAGTTGGTGATGGACAGGGAGGCCTGGCATGCTGTGATTCATAGGGTCACAAAGAGTCAGACACGACTGAGCGACTGAACTGAATTCAACTGGAGGAAGCAGACTATGGAGCTTGGAAAGAAATTGGCTATAGAAGCAAAGTAAATGGGATATATGAGATGACCCTGAGATGACTCATAGTTTTCTGACTCAGACCTTGGGGTGCTGGTGGTGCCATTTTGTAAGAAAGGGAACGCAGAGGGAGCAGTATTAGGAGGTAAAGATGGAGTTTTGTAAAGTTTGTAAAGTTCAAGGTGCCAATAGGGCACCCAGATGGAGGAGCCCATTAGACAGTTGGGTATTCAAGACGAGGGCTGCAGGCAGAGGGGTCTAGGCAGGAGATGTCTATTTGGAAGTCACTGACTTCTAGATGTGTCCTGTCCAATATAGTGGCTACTAGCCACATGGACATGTAAACAAATTTTAATGGTCAAAAGCTGAGCACAGACCTTCTGTGTGGGATGATGAAAGGCTTTTGGAACAGATAGTGGTGATGGTTGCACAACACTGGGAATGTAATTAATATTGAAATGTATGCAAACAGAGGCTAAAATGCCAAATTATATATACGTGTGTGTGTGTGTGTGTGTGTGTGTGTGTGTATATACATACTTCCCTGGTGGCTCAGACGGTAAAACGTCTGCCTGCAATGTGGGAGACCTGGGTTCAGTCCCTCGGTCGGGAAAATTCCCTGGAGAAGGGAACAGCAACCCACTCCAGTACTCTTGCCTAGAAAATCCCATGGATGGAGTAGCTTGGTGGAGGCTACTGTCCATGGGGTCGCAAAGAGTCGGGCACAACTGAGCAACTTCACTTCACTTCCCCACAACTTTAAAATAGGAAATAAAAGCTATTCATTATGATTTAAAATTCTGATCCTCACTCACATGAATCATGGATCCAGTAGCTCAGTAGCCACATGTGACTCAGGGTACTGTGTTGGACAACACAGATATGGCTCATTCCTATTGTCACAGAAAGTTCTATTGAGCAGCACTACTGTGGCAAGTGACTGCAAGACTGCTGGGTAGTGAGGAAGGAGAGGAAAAGGAAAGCAGGTGGGACAGCCCTGGGAGGAGCTCAACCTTTGAAGGTCAGGCAGGAGATGGTGATGGGGACTTGGACAAGTGCTGATGGAGAGCTCTGTAGAGTGCTAAGGGAGCCGAAGAGACAACAGTCAACCACATGCCAGAAAATATGACTGACCTGCTGTTTCCTCTAATAGTCCATGCTTTCCTACCCCCAGGCCTTTCTCCATGAAATCCCTTCTGCTGAGAACACTCATTGCCACCCCACCCCTGTCCAAATGTTGATGGCCTCACATTGCTTTTTTTTTTTTTTTCAGATTGGGACATGCAGAAAGATTTTCATGAGGAAGTCAATCTATACATTGGTATGTGGTGGAGCACTGTGTTCCAATCTGGAGGTGCCAGCCTCTGGAACCCAGGAGAGAAGACCTGCATAGTGGCCTTGGGGATGCTCAGAGAGAATAAAAGAGAGAGGGTTAGGCGATGAAACGTCCCAGGGGAGAGTTCTGCAGGCAGTGGTAGAGAAGCAAACACTGACTGGGAGGGCAGCATCCAGCCCAAGAAGGCTGCTGCCAGCTGCCTATCCCTGGGGGTGGAAGGGGCCAGGACAAGGATGCCCAGCTGCACTGTGTGTACGTACATGCTGGCCTGTGCCTGGGGCTCAGCTCTGGGGAAGTCTGGCCAGCGGCCCTGCCCAGGCAGCCCTGATCCAGGTGGGGTTTCTTTGTAGAGCTGTGCTGAGCACAGAGGTGGGCTGGTCCTGCGGGTTGCCCTTGCTACTCTAAGATGCAGCCTGCACTCTCTGGGAGAGGCCTCACTGAGCCAGCAGGCATTCAGCTACTTGCCCAGTGGGCTCCGTGTAGACCTGGACTGAGCCTCCAGCTGGTGCCCTGGTTCAAGTGGAATCAGCCAGCGCCCCCTGGCAGCACCTCCTCTGCTCTGCCAACCCAGGCTGTGCATCCAGGAGAGGGGCACGTATGGGTCCGCCAGGTGCTGCCAGCATCTCTGCTTCCCTCACTTTTAAACTGCAGTCCCTTAAGGAGTGCCAAGCTGTGTGGACACAGGCTGAGTGTCCACAAAGATCCCTGGTTGAGTTCAGTGCAACCAGTTTTCCCTTGCACTGGCTAGTTCTGTGTTGATTCAAGTAGAGACAGTCCATGCTTGTCAGGAAGAGCCCGGGTTCCCCGATAACCATTTGGCAAGCCTTGCTCTCTGCCGATCCAGCTTGGAGCTGTGCATTCTCCATGTAGACACAGGCTGCAGGTCCTCCAACAGTCCTGGACCAGCCATGTACTGGATGCAAAATACAGAGCCGGATGAAGCACAAGCTCTGGGTGGAGACACGGCTGGGTCTGCACAGAACCAGACCTTGCTGTCCACGTAAAGATGAGGAAGCCCCAGAGGAGATGGTCTCTTCAGATGAAGCTGTATCTGTCTTGAACATGGTTATATCCACAGAGATCAAGGCTCTGTCTACCCAGAAGGAGGTTGCATCTGCAGAGAACTAGCCATCTAGGAAAGAACATTTCCTAGAATTTTTACTGATATTGAACTGAATCTATAACTCAATTTGGAGAGAATTGACATTTTAGCATATTAAATGGTCTTCCCAGTGGTCACATACAGTTGTGAGAGTTGGACCTCAAAGAAGGCAGAGCACCAAAGAATTGATACCTTTGAACTGTGGTGCTGGAGAAGACTCCTGAAAGTCTCTTGGACTGCAAGAAGATCAAACCAGTCAATCTTAAGGGAGATCAATCCTGAATATTCACTGGAAAGACTGATGATGAAGCTGAAACTCCAGTATTTAGGTTATCTGATGTAAACAGATAACTCATTGGAAAAGTCCCTGAAGCTGGGAAAGATTGAGGGTAGAAGGAGAAGAGGTCATCAGAGGATGAGATAGCTAGATGGCATCACTGATGCAATAAACATGAACTTAGGCAAACTCCGGGAGATGGTGAGGGACAGGGAGGCCTGGTGTGCTGCAGTCCATGGGGTCACAAAGAGTCAGACGTGACTGGACGACTGACCAAAAAAAAAAAAATTCATATTTTTTACTGTGGAAGTCTCTCACATGTTTTCACAGGTTTGTCCCAAGTATTTCATGACTTTTGTGCTATTTCTTAAAGCAATTTTTAATTTTAATTTCAGATTGTTCATTGGTAATAAATAGGAATAAAACTGATTTTTATATGTTGACCTTGTATCCTATAACTTTGCTAAACTTACATATTAGTTTCAGTAGCTTTTTTGTAGATTCCATCAGATTTTCTACATAGACAATTTACTGGTTGTGAATGGGCAGTCATATTGCTTGTGATCGTAGACAGTTTTGCTTCTTCCTGTCCAGTCTCTATTGCCTTCTCTCTCTTTCTACTCTCTCTCTCTTCTTTCCTTGCTTTCTTTTTTTTAATCTTTTTTTTTATTGCCCTAACTATAACCGTTTTTAAAAATCCTAGGCCTTTTCTTAGGATAGACTTGAAATTTAAAACTTCATCTATTTTTTATGTGGCCTGCATGGTATGGAAAGAGTTCAAAGAGGCGTAAAACCAGGGCTCTGGCCCTACTTCAGCTGCTGACTCACACAGGGATCCTCTTCCTTCTCTGCCTCAGTCACTGCCTTAGTTTCTTCATCTCTAAAATGGGGATCATATTTTTAACAGTCAGGAAATGACTTTGAAAACATCCTAAGTGCTGTGAAAAGGGTTGCCCAATTCTGAGCAGCAATATGGTCCCAATATCAGAACCCTCATGTTTGCCCTTCTGTAGCAGTAGTGGCTTATCCGTTTGTTTGTTCAGACCTTGAGGTGGTGAATGGGCAAAGAGAAGATGTGGCAAGGCAGGAGAGAAGATAATAAGCCCTTCCTTTTTCTAAAGATCTCTAAGAAGCTCTTCAAAGGATAGTGTGTGTTGTTAAGTTACTTCAGTCATGTCTGATTCTTTGTGACCCCCATGGACTGTAGCCTATCAGTCTCCTCTGTCTATGGGATTCTCTAGGCAAGAATACTGGAGTGGGTTGCCATTTCCTTCTCCAGGGGATCTTCCTGACTCAGGGATTGAACCCAGATCTCTTACATCTCCTGCACTGGCTGGTGGGTTCTTTACCGCTAGCACCACCTGGGAAGCCCCAAAGGGTAGAGAACACAGCATTATCTCCAGCTGTCCCAGTACTGCTGGGTGCTGAGCCTGGGGACTTCTTTCTTCCTGGGTCTACTGAGGAGTGAGATACCACTTTGGATGAGCTGCCTACAGCCTCAAGAAACTTAGAAGTTGGATAAAGGGGACCAGAGGCAGAGTGAGGAAGAATTGGCCACATCTGTCGACTGTCATAAACACCGCAGCTGTATAACTGACTCACTCTGCGTCCCATGGAGCTAAGAACTAGTGCTTATTAGCAATCCCTCAGCAGGAACAGAAGACATGTTTGTTTCTTATGCTACTGTGTCTGAAAATTGTGGGAAACTACAAGCATTTTCTGATGCTGAATAAATGGATGAGCAGAAGGCTAAAAGGTAGACTAACAACAGTAAGATGATGGACTAGGAAGCCCTCCACCCTCCTTCCCCTCACAAACACACCAATTCAGCAACTGTTCAGGGGCACATTCCATTTGTAAGAAATCCAGAAACCAAATAAAATGCTTCTGCACCCCAGGTGAATATAATACAAGACTCACCAAGAAAAGACATATATGCTGAGAACTATAAAATATTGATAAAGGAAACTGAAAATCATTCAAAGAATGGAAATAGACCCCATGCTTTGGGATTGGAAGAATATTGTTTGCATGGCCATGCTACTCAAAGCAATCTATAGCTTTAATGTAATCCCTGTCAAATTACCCATGACATTTTTCACAGTACTAGAACAAATAATCCTAAAATTTATATGGAACCACAAAAGACCCATAACTGCCACAGCAATAGTGAGTAAAAAGAACAAACCTGGAGGCATAACCCTCCCAGACTTCAGGCAATACTACAAAGCTACAGTAATAAAAACTGCGTGCTATTGGCACAAAAACAGACACATAGATCAATGAAACAGAATAGAGAACCCAGAAATAAACTCACACACCTATGAAGAAATAATCTTTGACAAAGGAGACAAGAATATACAATGGGAAAAAGACGGTCTCTTCAGCAAATGATGTTGAGAAAGCTGGACAACTGCATGTATAAATAAATAATAGTGCATAATTATTAGTAATACATAATTATCAATAATTTAATAAAATCAACAAATCAATGAAGTTAGAATACTCCCTCTCACCATACACAAAAACAAACTCAAAATGGCTCAAAGAGTTAAACATAAGACATGATACCATAAAACTCCTAGAAGAGAACATATGCAAAACATTCTCTGACGTTAATCGTACCAATGTTTTCTTTAAGTGAGTCTCCAAAAGCAAAATAAAAGCAAATAAAATAAAAGCAAAAATAAACAAATGGAACCCAAACTTATTAGCTTTTGCACGTCAAAGGAAGCCATAAACAAAATGGAAAGACAACTTACAGACTGGGAAACAAACACAAAATTGTAAATCAGCTATATTTCAGTTAAAAAACAGACTCAGCAATACCAGTGGGGAGATTTTGGACACTCTTGCCAGAGTCCCTGACCCCACCGCAGTGCGCTGATCAGAAAGCATCTGGGGGGGAAAGCACTGAGTAAGGCAGGAAGATGGAGCAGCTGGAAAAGCCCAAGTTGTGGGCTGGCCTCAGGCACATGACTCTGACATTTCCAGGCCTCCGGTGGCACAAATGGGTACTTGGGGCAATGAATCCTGCAGATTTCAAAGATTGGGGTGTATACAGTGCAGAGACACTTTAGTTATTCCAAGGTCATTTAGCTGGTGACCTAATAGAATCAGAAAGTCATCAGCCTCAGAAAGGCCTCTAAAGAGCTGTCATTGTCCTGTCTCCTGCACTTCCTTCACCAGAGAGCTCTGCAAATTTTGCACATGGTCTGTGGCTTTTCCATTCACATGTCTAACAAGGTCTGCTGCTAAGTCCCTCATCCTGTAGCACATAGAAGCAGCAAATAGGACCAGAGCTACTAGAAATGAGACTGACAGACATCAGAAATGGCATCTGACAGTGAGGGAGGAGGCAGCAATATTGTACAAAGCAGATTCTAAAGAAGAGGTTCAGCCACTTGGGATCATTTATCATAGGAACAAAGAGTATGATGATGCTAGATAAATGAGGTGTTACTGGACTTCCTTTGCCAACTGTGATTTTCCAAGTTACCTCTTGAAACAACTAAGCTTATCTTTCTGGACCTAAGCACTTTGTTCAAGATGAGTATTAGGGTTTAAGGAGCAGAAATCATTTGCCATCATATATACAGGGAGATTATGCTACTGATCTAATATTAGAAGGACTATGAACTCCAGTGTTTTGACTGAAGTGAGGTTAGGTGAATGCTTCACATTCTTTAATCCAGCCCTACTTTTAAATTACAGAGTTTAATGGGGGAGCCAAATGGCCTCAGCTAGAGCTGTGAATCAGAAGGTGAGCCGTGCATTTCCTTGCCTCAATCAGGAGCACAGCTTACCACTAGGCCCATAGCCTAGTGCACTCAGTTGAGTACTGTCCCCCCACCCTCTCCAGCACTGCAAAATACATGCCTATCCCAAACTGGTGAATGTTGCCTTATTTGGAAATGGAGGCTTTGTAAATGTAATTCTTTAAATTAAGATGAGGTCACACCAGATTAGAGTAAGCCCTACTCCAATAACTAGCATCCATCTAAGAAGGAAATGTGAAATGCCAGGCTGGATCAAGCACAAGCTGGAATCAAGATTGCTGGGAGAAATATCAATAACCTCAGATACGCACATGACACCACCCTTATGGCAGAAAGTGAAGAAGATCTGAAGAGCCTCTTGATGAAAGTGAAAGAAGAGAGTGAAAAAGTTGGCATAAAACTCAACATTCAGAAAAGTAAGATCATGGCATCTGGTCCCATCACTTCATGGCAAATAGATGGCAAAACAATGGAAACAGTGACAGACTTTATTTTTGGGGGGGCTCCAAAATCACTGCAGATGGTGACTGCAATCATAAAATTAAAGATGCTTGCCCCTTGGAAGAAAAGCTATGACCAACCTAGATGGCATTTTAAAAAGCAGAGACATTACTTTGCCAACAAAGGTCCGTCTAGTCAAAGCTATAGTTTTTCCAGTAGTCATGTATGGATGTCAGAGGTGGACTATAAAGAAAACTGAGCACTGAAAAAATGATGCTTTTGAACTGTGGTGTTGGAGAAGACTCTTGAGAGTCCCTTGAACTGCAAGGAGATCCAACCAGTTCATCCTAAAGGAGATCAGTCCTGGGTGTTCATTGGAAGGACTGATGTTGAAGCTGAAATTCCAATACTTTGGCTATGTGATGCAAAGAACTGACTCCTTGGAAAAGATTCTGATGCTGGTAAAGATCGAAGGTGGGAGGAGAAAGGGACGACAGAGGATGAGTTGGATGGCATCACCGACTTGATGGACATGAGTTTGAGCAAATTCTGGGAGTTGGTGATGGACAAGGAAGCCTGGCGTGCTGCTGTCCATGGTGTCACAAAGAGTCAAACATGACTGAGCAACTGAACTGAACTGAACTGAAGAAAGAAAAACAGAGACACAGAAACAGGGAGAATGACACCTGAAGATGGAGGCAGAGATTGGAACATCAAGGACTGTCAGGAAACAGGAAAAGGCAGGAGGAAGAAAGACCCTTCTCTAGAGCCTTCAAAGAGAGCATGGCCAGTGAACACCTTGATCTCCGACTTCTAGCCTCCAGAAATGTGAGAGAAGAAATGCCTGTTGTTTTAAACCACCTCACTTGTGGCATTATGCTACAGGCTATAGGCAGCCTGTAGCTATAGGCAGCTATAGGCAGCTATAGACTATAGTAGCTATAGGCAGCTACTACAGTCTGCATTTTTAAAAAATCAGTGCAAGGTTCAAACAACACTACTGAAAGACTCCTGAGACCTAAACGAACCTGGACCACTAGCTACCATGGGTTTTAAGTTTACATTTTGAGACATTACTACCAAAACACGGCAACTATATACTATAAAGAGACAATTTAAAAGGCATAGCAGTACTAAAAAAAATAAACTGCATATCTCAGTGGACCAAAAATGGAGTATAAACACACCTGCTAAGCAGGGATAAAGCCACAGGCCAGCTGAGGTCTGGATCTAGAAGCAGACAGAGACAACCAGGTGTTCTGCTTCTATGGGGTAATGAGAAGAATCTGGAATTTACTGCTTGAAATCAGATCCTAGTGTGGCACTTCTCCATTCATGAAAGAGCCACCCACTAACTGGGGCTATAGTTCACATCAAGCTGCAAACCTAGTGATGCAGGATGAACCAAACACAAGCTGACAGCCAGGACCTGGCTCAGGATGTCTGTAAATCTAGTAGCATTCCCCAAATCACAGAGGGATGGAGGCCTTGAGCAACCAACTTACAACATGATTCTTGACTGGGGACTCTAGGATGCTAGTTGGACACATTAGCAAGACTGCTAAACAGGAGGGGATGTGGGCACAGAAAAGATGAAAATGCACTACTACATGAGATGAACCAAAATTTCAAAACACATCACAAGGGACTTCCCTGGCAGTCCAGTGGTTGACATATTGCAGGGAGTGCAAGTTCAATCCCTAGTCAGGAAACTAAGATCCCACATGGGGCACAGCACGGTCAAAAAAATAAAAACACATCATGAACACTAATGCAAGGTGTGTCAGTTTAAAAAAATCAACACTAATGAGATGAATTTTCTACCAACAAAATGAAAATAATACTGCAATCTGAAAATGACTTAGTAAAAGATATGTTTAGGATCTTCAAAGAAATAACATCTATTTTTTTTAAAACTAAGAAATTCTGGACCAAACTAGACATAAATAAAAGAAGAACAAGTAGACATGAAAAAAAAAAAAAAAACATTTAGATATTATGGAAATTTCTTCTTATATTTGCTCCTCTCCTTATTATCAGATCTCTAAGATGCTTGAACTAGCTCATCTAATCCAACAACCCTATATCATTTTCTTAGTAGTGTTTATCTTTTGCTTACCTAGACCCACTTCTGCTCTGGCAGACTCCTTAATTTGTGGCTAGAACTGGTTTAAGGATCAGGTAAGCAAGCAACTAATCTATAAGAGTTGGCCAAACATCATTGGATACACTGTATGTTGACACTCTCTCTGTCCCTCTCTCTCTCTCTCTCTCTCTTTAGTCACTAAGTAGTGTCCAACTCTTGTGATGCTATGGACTGTAGCCTGCCAGGCTCCTCTGTCCATAGGACTCTCCAGGCAAGAATACTGGAGTGGGTTGCCATTTCCTTCTCCAGGGGATCTTCCCAACCCAGGAATCAAACCAGGGTCTCTTGCATTGCAGGCAGATTCTTTACCGACTGAGCTATGAGGGAAGCTTGTCGATTTACACACACAGGCAGACCCTCAGTGTCGTATCCCTTACCCTGCCCTTTCTTCTCTACTCATTCTCCTTCAACTCCCTGTCCTGTGTGCAGTCCTCAGAATCCCATTCTTTACCACACGAGCACCTCCCGCTTTCAGCATCTATGTGTAGTCCCTGCCGACAAACAGGGGTTCTACAGGTCCTATGATACAGTGACTAATTCCACAAGTTCCCTTTTGTGTATTCATTCATACGCATTTGAAAGACCAGTAGTTCTCAAAGTCCATTGGGTCACAAAGAGTTGGACACGACAGAGCAACTGAACCGAACTGAACTGACCAGTGGCATCACCATTACCTAGAAACTTGTAAGAAATGCAAAATTTTGCCCTCTGTCCTAGACTTACTGAGTCAGAATCTCTGGGGTGGCACCCAGAAGTTTGTATTGTAACAAGCCCTTGGATGATTCTGATGCATGCTCACATTTGAGAACTGCCCTCACAGACATTTGTGTAAGAAGTGCTTACAACATGTCAGGCACCACACTCAATGCTGGTCATACTCTCTTGGTGTTACAGCTGTTTTTTGAAAGCCTCCATGGGACCATGTAGGAGATTCAGGGACTCCCAGAGTGGTGATCAGTATGGCATGAACTAAGCAAAGGGAACTGAATTTAACTGAACAGAAGCAAAGGAAAAGAAAGAGCAACATATATGTGACTGACAGGGCTGAAGCAAAGAGTCAGTCAGTCAGTCCAGTTGCTCAGCCATGTCCGACTTCTTTGCTACCCCATAGATGGCAGCATGACAGGCTTCCCTGTTCATCGCCAACTCCCAGAGCTTGCTCAAATTCATGTCCATCTAGTCGATGATACCATCCAACTATCTCATCCTCTGTTGTCCCCTCTCCTCCTGACTTCAGTCTTTCCCAGCTTCAGGGTCTTTCCCAATGAGTCAGTTCTTCACATCAGGTGGCCAAAGTATTGGAGTTTGAGCTTCAGCATCAGTCCTTCCAATGAATAGTCAGGACTGATTTCCTTTAGGATGGACTGGTTGGATCTCCTTGCAGTCCAAGGGACTCTCAAGAGTCTTCTCCAACTCCACAGTTCAAAAGCATTGATTCTTTGGCACTCAGCTTTCTTTATAGTCCAACTCTCAAATCCATACATGACTACTGGAAAAACCATAGCTTTGGCTAGACGGACCTTTGTTGGCAAAGTAATGTCTCTGATTTTTAATATGCTGTCTAGGTTGGTCCAAAGAAGGCAATGGCACCCCACTCCAGTACTTTTGCCTTGAAAATCCCATGGATGGAGGAGCCTGGTAGGCTGCAGTCCATAGGGTCGCTAGAGTCGGACATGACTGAGCGACTTCACTTTCACTTTTCACTTTCATGCATTGGAGAAGGAAATGGCAACCCACTCCAGTGTTCTTGCCTGGAGAATCCCAGGGATGTGAAGCCTGGTTGGCTGCCGTCTATGGGGTCACACAGAGTCGGACACGACTGAAGCGATGCAGCAGCAGCAGCAGCAGGTAGGTTGATCATAGCTTTTCTTCCAAGGAGCAAGCGTCTTTTAATTTCATGATTGCAGTCACCATCTGCAGTGATTTTGGAGCCCAAAAGAATAAAGTATGTCACTGAAGCAAAGAGTATAAGAGAGGAAAGAGAAGGACTATTAGTGGTACTTGTCCAGAGCCGGGTAACAGATGTAATGGTTGTAGACTGTCTAAGATCAATAAACAGAGTCCTACAGGGGCTGGAAATCTTCTCAGATAAATACTTTTAGCCCCTGAAGCCTGGTGCTGGAGAGGTAACGGAAGAGGCAGAGAGGGTGTTATACATTTGCTGATACCAAGTGAAGTTGAATTGTGTCAGGACTATATCCATGCTGAGTAATTCCTCTTGACAAACAGTAGTTCAGCAATGGACCAATGCAGAAGGCATTTGCTGAGCTTCTCTCTGAGGATGCAGAAATGAAGTGTCCATGGTCCCTTCCCATCAACAGCTCCTGGTTACATGGGGGCAGACACAGAACCAGTGCCTATGGAGCAATGCAGCCACACACTCTAAGAGAAAGTCGTGGGGGCCCCAGGGGAAGGCTTTTGAGATATTTGAAGGATGGCTGAGAATCACCAGGCAGAAAAGAGCTTGCCAAGCAGAGGGGACAGCTTGTGTGACAATATATATAGGAGGGGGGTGAAAGGAAAAAAACATAAGGTTTGGGATGGCTGATGTGTGAAAGTAGGTATCAGTGAACATCAAGAGAAAAGGCAGGAGGCAGGTGGGATTGTAATGGGTTGTGGCATTGGGTTTCATCCTGTAGCGGGGGGAGTCACTAAATACTAAAGAGCAGAGAGGCGATGTGGCAGACTTACTGGGTTACCAAGATCATGTTGAGGACTGCAGAGACAGTGGCCCTGAGATTGGAGGCAGGGAGGCCAGGAAGCTCATGGGGAGGCTGTTTCAATAGTCCTGAAGAAAGCTGATATGGATCCGAGCAGGGTCATTGGCCCCAGCACAGAATGAAGGGAATGGATGTGAGAGTTCCTGTCAGGACCAGGTTCTGTGCAAGGCTCTGGGGTCACATCAGGTGAAGCAAATACATCCCCTCCTCCTTCCTTTAGGAGCTTAGCATGCAGGAGGAAGCCAAAGACAAGGGACATCATGCAAGAGAAATTGACTTCTTTCTCCTTGTGTGATGTACTACTTTCCTGTAACAAATCATCACCAACCAAGTGACTTAAAACAACATGAATGCATTATCTTACAGTTATGGAGGGCAGAAGCTTGAAATGAGTTGGTGGTGCTGTCTTCCTTATGGAGGTTCTAGGGGAGAATCCAATTATTTGCCTTTTCCAATTTCTAGAGGCCCCACAACATGGGACTTGACTCATGGCCCCACATCATTCTTACCTCCGCTTCTTTCGTCACAGTACTTTCTTTGACTCTGACCCTCCTGCATCCCTCTTATAAGGACCCTTGGATGATTAGGGTCAATCCAGAAAATCCGGGATGATCTCCCCATCTCAAGATCCTTAAGTCAATCACATTTGCAAAGTCCCTTTTGCCATCCCAGGTAACGTATTCACAGGTCCTGACGATTAGGACGTGGACAACAGTGGGAGGCCATTACTTAACCAACCACATATGAGAAGGATTCTTATGTTTTCATGAATAAATAATGAAAAGACAATGGTCCACTCTGCTGGGGGGCTTGCTATCTGCTGTCCATTTTCACATTTCATTCTCACAGGGACTCTAAGAGGCTGTGTTCTATTCTTATCCTTCCAGTTGCCAAAACAACCCAACTAGCACGTGTCAGGTTGAGGGAGTTCCTATTCTTGGGGCTCTACGTTCCGCCTCCAACAGTTCATTTCAGTCACTCAGTCGTGTCCAAATCTTTGTGATCCCATGAACTACAGCATTCCAGGCCTCCCTGTCCACCACCAACTCCCGGAGTTTACCCAAACTCATGTCCATCAAGTCGGTGATGCCATTCAACCATCTCATCCTCTGTCATCCCCTCTCCTCCTGCCCTCAATCTTTCCCAGCATCAGGGTCTTTTCAAATGAGTCAGCTCTTCACATGAGGTGGCCAAAGTATTGGAGTTTGAGCTTCAACATCAGTCCTTCCAATGAACACCCAGGACTGATGTCCTTTAGGATGGACTGGTTGGATCTCCTTGCAGTCCAAGGGGCTCACAAGAGTCTTCTCCAACACCACAGTTCAAAAGTATCAATTCTTTGGCACTCAGCTTTCTTTATAGTCAACTCTCACATCCATACATGAGTACTGGAAAAATCATAGCCTTGACTAGACGGACCTTTGTTATCAAAGTAATGTCTCTGCATTTTAATGTGCTCTCTAGGTTGGTCAAAGCTTTCCTTTCAATGAGTAAGCATCTTTTAATTTCATGGCTGCAGTCACCATCTGAAGTGATTTTGGAGCCCCCAAAAGTGAAATCAGCCACTGTTTCCCCATCTATTTCCCATGAAGTGATGGGACCAGATGCCATGATCTTCATTTTCTGAATGTTGAGCTTTAAGCCAACTTTTTCACTCTCCTCTTTCACTTTCATCTAGAGGCTTTTTAATTCCTCTTCACTTTCTGCCATAAGGGTGGTGTCATCTGCATATCTGAAGTTACTGATATTTCTCCCGGCAATCTTGATTCCAGCTTGTTCTTCGTCCAGCACAGCATTTCTCATGATGTACTCTGCATATAAGTTAAATAAGCAGGGTGACAATATACAGCCTTGATGTACTCCTTTCCCTATATGGAACCAGTCTGTTGTTCTATGTCCAGTTCTAACTGTTGCTTCCTGACCTGCATAGAGGTTTCTCAGGAGGCAGGTCAGGTGGTCTGGTATTCCCATCTCTTGAAGAATTTTCCACAGTTTATTGTGATCCACACAGTCAAAGGGTTTGGCATAGTCAATAAAGTAGAAATAGATATTTTTCTGGAACTCTCTTGCTTTTTCAATGATCCAGCAGATGTTGGCAATTTGATCTCTGGTCCTCTGCCTTTTCTAAAACCAGCTTGAACATCTGGAAGTTCACAGGTCATGTATTGCTGAAGCCTGGCTTGGAGAATTTTGAGCATTACTTTACTAGCATGTGAGATGAGTGCAATTGTGCAGTAGTTTGAGCATTCTTTGGCATTGGCTTTCTTTGGGATTGGAATGAAAACTGACCTTTTCCAGTCCTGTGGCCACTGCTGAGTTTCCCAAATTTGCTGGCACATTGAGTGTAGCACTTTCACAGCATCATCTTTTAGGATTTGAAATAGCTCAACTGGAATTCCATAGCCTCCACTAGCTTTGTTCGTAGTGATATTTTTGAAGGCCTACTTGACTTCACATTCCAGGATATCTGGCTCTAGGTAAGTGATCACACCATTGTGATTATCTGGGTCATGAAGATCTTTTTTGTACATTCTTCTGTGTATTCTTGCCACTTCTTCTTAATATCTTCTGCTTCTGTTAGGTCCATACCATTTCTATCCTTTATCGAGCCCATCTTCACATGAAATGTTCCCTTGGTATCTCTAATTTTCTTGAAGGGATCTCTAGTCTTTCCCATTCTGTTGTTTTCCTCTATTTCTTTGCACTGATTGCTGAAGAAGGCTTTCTTATCTCTCCTTGCTATTCTTTGGAACTCTGCATTCAAATGGGTATATCTTTCCTTTTCTCCTTTGCTTTTCACTTCTCTTCTTTTCACAGCTATTTGTAAGGCCTCCTCAGACAGTCATTTTGCTTTTTTGCATTTCTTTTTCTTAGGGATGATCTTGATCCCTGTCTCCTGTACAATGCCTCCATATCTGGTCCTAAACAACCAACCACTGTGGTTACAAAGCTTCGTGCTAATGTTTCATCTTCTACTTTTCTATTTTTGAAAATAGCTTTATCTTTTTTGCAGAAAAAAAAGATACATGCCATTTAAAAACAGCAAACAATACTGAAAGTACAAAAAATAAAAAATAAAAATCACACCCAGATCTCATTTTCCAAGGATAGTTATTCTTAACATTTGGTATACATACTCCAGACTGCTGTGTATGCATCATAGATATTGTTCTAGAAAGCATTTTATCTCCATTCTACATCATGAATATCTTCCTATATCAATACTTGTAAAGTCCTCAAAATGGGCTTGTTGGGTCAAAGGCTGTGCACATGATACTGCTGATATACATTGCCCAATAGCCCTCAAAAATGCATGAATTTATACTACCAGAAGTGCAAGAAATTCATCAGTTTAGTCAAGACTTTAAACTTTTGGCAATTTGATAGGTGAAAAATAAGATATTTTCTTGGCACTGCTTTGATTATTGGTGATAATATCCTTCCACATATTTATTGACCATCTGTACTTAATCTCTTGGGGAATGGTGTTTTCTGGGCCTTTGCCTGTTTTTCTTTGGGATGTTTGTTCTCTGCCTTATGGATTTCTAAGAGCTTTTTGTAGGAAGGACTTTAAATCCTGTGCCATATCTATTCGAAATATTTTTGTCGCATTGAGATATGACATATGTATTTAATACATTAATACATAGAATAGTCTATGTAGCATATAGCATAAAGATACATACTTAAAATACAAATGCATTACATGTAATATATTACATATGTATATAATATTTATATTTCATATAACATATCACATTTATAATAAATATGATAAATTATAAATATTACATATTGTTTATGGCATTTTTCCCTAAAAGATTTTTATTTATATGTAGTCAAATTGGTAACCTTTTTCTATATGACTTCAAGGTGTTTTTTTAAGCTTTTTATTTTGTATTGGAGTATCAGTTCATATCAGTTCAGTCACTTGGTCGTGTCTGACTCTTTGCGACCCTATGGACTGCAACATGCCAGGCTTCCCTGTCCATCACCAACTCCTGGAGCCTAATCAAATTCATGTCTATCGCTTCAGTGATGCCATCCAACTATCTCACCCTCTGTCATCCCCTTCTCCTCCCACCTTCAATCTTTCCCAGCATCAGGGTCTTTTCCAATGAGTGAGTTCTTCACATCAGGTTGCCAAAGTACTGGAGTTTCAGCTTCAGCATCAGTCCTTCCAATGAATATTCAGACCGATTTCCTTTAGGATGGACTGGTTGGATCTCCTTGCAATCCAAGAGACTCTCAAGAGTCTTCTCCAACACCACAGTTCAAAAGCATCAATTCGTCAGTGCTTGGCTTTCTTTATAGTCCAATTTCACTATTGGAATATAGCCTATTAACACTGTTATGATAGTTTCAGGTGGACAGCAGAGGGACTCAGCCATACATACACATGTATTCATTCTCCCCCATACTCCCCTCCCAACCCGGCTGCCACATAACATTGAGCAGAGTTTCCTGTGCTGAAATCTGCGATACAGTAGGACCTTGTTGGTTATCCATTTTAAGTATAGCAGTGTGTACATGTCCATCCCAAATTCCCTAACTATCCCTTCCCCCATTCTTCCCCCCTGTGACATCAAGGCTTTATGTCATCTTTGGAAAAGCCTCCCCAAACCCCAAAATATAACTTATATAATATGAGAAGAGTTAATATAACTTATATAATGAAAATTTGTGGCTTCCCTCATAGCTCAGTCGGTAAAGAACCTGCCTTCAGTGCATGAGACCTGGGTTCGATTCCTGGGTCAGGAAGATTCCCTAGAGAAGGAAATGGCAACCCACCCCATTATTCTTTCCTGGAGAATCCCATGGACAGAGGAGCCTGGCAGGCTATAGGCCACTTGGTCACAAGAGTCAGACATGACTTAGCAACTAAACCACCACCAGTGAGAAAAACTCTGTGATGTGATGTGACTTATAATTTTCTATGTGAAGTGAAAGTCACTGAGTCATGTCTGACTCTTCGCTACCGTACCATGGACTATACAGTCCATGGAATCCTCCAGGCCAGAATACTGTAGTGGGTAGACTTTCCCCTTCTCCATGGGATCTTCCCAACCCAGGGATCAAACCCAGGTCTCCCACTGTGCAGGCGGATTCTTTACCAGCTGAACCATAAGGGAAGCCCAACAATACTGGAGTAGGTAGCCTGTCCCTTCTCCAGGGGATCTTCCTAAACCAGAAATCAAACCGGGATCTCCTGCATTGCAGGCAGATTCTTTACCAACTGAGCAATCAGGGAAGCCTTATTTTCTATGTAGCCATTTTGAAATGGCCATCAGCCACTTATGGAATAATGTGGCCTTTCAACACTGATTTGAAATATCAACTTCATCATATACTAAATTTGCATATATATTTGGGTATATATGGGGACATTATGCTTTAATCAATTGATCTGTTGGGTGTTTTCTCTGTGTAAGAACTTTACAATATGCTTCTCTATCCAACATGGAGAATTTGTCCTCATTGCCTTTCTTTCTGAATATTCTTGCCATGTACTTTTTCTTCTAGATGATCTTTTGAATAACTTTATCCAGTTTCAAGAATGCTTCTAGAAGTTTTGAGATTTTATTGAATGTATAGATCAATTTTTAACAATTGATGTATTTTCAAGATTGAATCTTCATATCTAAAAACAAGGCATGTTTCTCTATATACCAGGCCTCCCTTTATGCCCCCTAATGGAGCTTTGTATTTCCTATTTTTGTTGGGAAAGATTGAAGGTAAAAAGAGAAGAGGGTGGCAGAGGCTGAAATGATTAGATAGTGTCACCAACTCAATGAACATGAACTTGAGCAAACTCCAGGAGATAGTGAAGTTCAGGCAAGCCTGGCATGCTGCATTCCATGGAGTCACAAAGAGTCGGACATGACTTAGCAACTGAACAACAGCAACAAGTTTCCCAAGGTCTGTAAGACTACCCAATAAAATGCTGCAGGCCCTTGACTGAGGTGTATTCCTAGGTGCCAACCCCATGCTCACCTGCTGCCATCCACCATCAGCAGATACACCAAACTGCTTTTGATTCACTGTCCCCATGGGTGCTCTGAAAATGAAGTGAAGTCGCTCAGTCATGTGTGACTCTTTGCAACCCCATAGACTGTACTCTACCATAGACTGTAGCCTACAGCCTTCTCCGTCTATGGGATTTTCCAGGCAAGAGTACCGGAATGGATTGCCATTTCCTTCTCCAAGGGATCTTCCCAACCCAGGGATTAAACCTGGGTCTCCCAAATTGCAGGCAGATGCTTTACCCTTTGAGACACCAGGGAAGCTCCAATGGGTGCTCTGTCTGTGTGCAAAGCACACATTTGACCAGTTCACTCTGTGGAAAGTCATGGCTTCTGTTACCCACCTAGTGGAGAACTGTCCCTTGCATCTTTCATTCACCTCCTCAGGACCAGACCAAGCCTCTCCAGGGCAAAGTGAATCAAGCAGCAAGCCTTCAAGGGCTCAGGACAGTGACTATTCCGTGGTCATTGGTCCATGACTAAAATCCAAGAAGCCGGAGCTAGTACAACCTCATCATTCTTCAGATGGGGAAACTGAGGCCCAGTTCAGTTCAGTTCAGTTGCTCAGTAGTGTCCGACTCTTTGCGACCCCATGAATCGCAGCACACCAGGCCTCCCTGTCCATCACCAACTCCCGGAGTTTACTCAGGCTCACGTCCATTGAGTCAGTGATGCCATCCAGCCATCTCATCCTCTGTCATCCCCTTCTCCTCCTGCCCCCAATCCCTCCCAGCATCAGAGTCTTTTTCAATGAGTCAACTCTTCACATGAGGTGGCCAAAGTACTGGAGTTTCAGCTTTAGCATTATTCCTTCCAAAGAAATCCCAGGGCTGATCTCCTTCAGAATGGACTGGTTGGATCTCCTTGCAGTCCAAGGGACTCTCAAGAGTCTTCTCCAACACCACAGTTCAAAAGCATCAATTCTTCGGTGCTCAGCCTTCTTCACAGTCCAACTCTCACATCTGTACATGACCACAGGAAAAACCATAGCCTTGACTAGACGGACCTTTGTTGGCAAAGTAATGTCTCTGCTTTTGAATATGCTATGTAAGTTGGTCATAACTTTCCTTCCAAGGAGTAAGCGTCTTTTAATTTCATGGCTGCAGTCACCATCTGCAGTGATTTTGGAGCCCCAAAAAATAAAGTCTGACACTGTTTCCACTGTTTCCCCATCTATTTTCCATGAAGTGATGGGACTGGATGCCATGATCTTCGTTTTCTGAATGTTGAGCTTTAAGCCAACTTTTTCACTCTCCACTATCACTTTCATCAAGAGGCTTTTTAGTTCCTCTTCACTTTCTGCCATAAGGGTGGTGTCGTCTGCATATCTGAGGTTATTGATATTTCTCCCGGCAATCTTGATTCCAGCTTGTGCTTCTTCCAGCCCAGCGTTTCTCATGATGTACTCTGCATATAAGTTAAATAAGCAGAGTGACAATATACAGCCTTGACATACTCCTTTTCAGGAAGGTCATATCTCCAATCACCAGCAGGGTTGAATCTAAGTCTTTTGATCCCCTGCACCCTCCACCCCACCAGCCTTCCCCAGCATCCCTCTCTCAAAATCGCCTTGACAAAAACTCAGGTTGCAACTAACAGCCCCATTAGTGGTACAAACGTGGCAGTTAAGGGGGGGCTGACAGGAGGGTGTCAGCTTATTACAGTGGGGCTCAGAGCCAACGGGTGCAGGCCTCGGAGGCCTGGACGCCCACACCAATGGTAGCAGAGGCAGACTTACCCTGGGAGTCCTGCATCATCAGAAGGGACTCCAGTAGGAGAGTATGTTTCTATCCTTTGAGAAGAGAAGGGGCTGTGTAGGTGTGGCCATGGGGAGCTACCGTGTTGAAAAGTGCCTCTCAAGTCTGCACCCCTGGGGCCCTTCCAGAACTGGGGGACAGAAGTTTTCTGGGTCTGGAGCTAAAACATGGCTCTAGCAGGAAAGCTTAGTACGAACTTCCTTGCTCTTCTAAAGCCCAAGCAACCTGTGCACAGGGAGCAGCTGAGCTAAGATGAAGACTCCTCAGGCCCCAAGCAGACTGTGCTGCCATGATCTTGCCATATCCTGATATTAGGGGCCCCTTGCTCCCATGGTCCCAAGGCAGGACCAAGCCGCAGTGGTGGCTCCTGAGCTGCACACAGAGTGTGAGAGCCAAGAGGACAGTGTCAGCATTTTCCCTTTTCCGTCAATGTCATTGTCATCATTGTAAACAACACCCTCCCTGCAAATGCCTGTCTGCCATCCAGTGCCTGCTATGGGCTGAGAACATTGTAAACATTCACTCCCACATTGATTCTCATAACTACCCTGCGAAATGGGTATTCTATTAGTTCCACTGTACAGATAAGGAAAGCAATGCTCAGAGTGGTGAAGCTACTCACCAAAGTCTTGGGGCTTGTAAACAAGAATGACAGCTGGCTCTTATTCTGGAAACATTGCCCATCACATCTAGAGGCGTAGTGGATAGAAATGGAATCCATGCTCCCTTCCGGGAGTTGATAGGAACTCCCATGTACTGAATGTATACTACGTTCCAGGAACTTAACATGCCTTTTCCCCTTAAATCCTCACAACAGCCCCATGAAGATGGTACTATGATCATCTCCATTTTAGGGGTCAGAAAATGAAGCTTCTAGGAATTAACCAACTTGACCAAGGTATCACAGCTAATAAAAGCAGAGCTGAGATTTGAAAGACTAAAGCTAATAGTTCTGAAACGGTCTGAAATTGGTCTCAGACCCATTTGTACTCTTAAAACTTACTGAGAGTAAATCCACTGAGACAGAAAGTGGATTAGTGGTTGCCAGGGGCCAGTAGGAAGATGAAAAGGCAAGTGACTGCCTAATGGGTACGGATTTCCTTTCAGGGTGAGGAAAATGTTCTGGACCCAGACAGAGGTGTAGTTACACAGTCCTGTCAATGTACAAAACACCAATGAATTGTATGCCTTAAATAATACTATGTCATGTGAATGTCACCTTAAAAAAAAAAAAAAAGCAGTGTAACAGTGATTTAAATGTTGATTTACAATGAGGTAAATGAGGGCTTCCCTGATAGCTCAGTTGGTAATCGCCTGCAATGCAGGAGATCCCGGTTTGATTTCTGGTTCAGGAAGATCCTCTGGAGAAAGGATAGGCTACCTACTCCAGTATTGTTGGGCTTCCCTTATGGCTCAGCTGGTAAAGAATCCACCTGCAATGCGGGAGACCTGAGTTCAGTCCCTGGGTTGGGAAGATCCCCTGGAGAAGGGAAAGGCTACTCACTCCAGTATTCTGGCCTGGAGAGTTCCATGGACTATATAGTACATGGGTTCACAAAGAGTCAGACATGACTCAGTGACTTTCACTTCACTTACAATGAAGTAAATGAACAACATCAACAAAGTTTGTTGAGGACTCCAAAGAGCTTTTGTTTATGTGGCTTTTAGCTCATCATGTTACCATACTCAAAATAAGATTGTTAAAGTATTTATTTATTAATAGGATATTACAATAATAAAGTGATTTCATGTATAAATATAAATAATGGAATTAAAATAAGTGTATTTTTCCAAACAAAAAGGTGTGTTGAAGAAATTTGCATTCCTTACATTTTTTTAAATTTCTCTAGTATCTAGCTTGATATAAGACAACTAGAGTCTCCCATGTCCTTTTCTATTCAGTTATTATGGTTGTTTCGGTTGAAATATATGAAGGAAATCTGTCCTCATAAAGATATGTAACTAGAAAAAGGAGGATTAAGGACTTCTCTGGCTTCCAGTGGTTAAGACTCCATGCTCCCAATGCAGGGGTCCCAGGTTCGATCCCAGGTCCAGGATCCCACATAGTATGTGGCGTGGCCAAAAAGAAAAAAGGAATATTTCAGTCGACATTTCATGTACTTGTGGACATTCTTCTTTGGTATGAGACAAAAACTCAGCCAGTGGTTGTTTCTTCCAGGTTAAGTGCAGTGTAGAGTGTGAAACCATATTAATGAAACTTCCACTGTTGACCCCACCGAGCCAAGTCTCTTATCCTCTGAATGGATCAGGAGCATCATGCACTGGTCACTGGAAAGTGGTAGTCCCTTGACTTGGACAGACCTTCCGTGTGTTGACACATTTCATTCTACATCAGAACATCACATTTGTTACTCTCACCACCCATCTCATTGGAAAAAGTCATTAAGTATTGGAAAGCTCTCAAGTTCAAAGTAGTGCCTTTTCAAAATTCTTAATGTTGCTTGAAATCTTAAATGTGAGCATTGGCAAAAATACTGTCAGTTGTTTTCCTTGAAGTGATGAGCTCACTTCGTTCATTTACAAGAAAATGTCTGCCAGATCTCCAAAACGGAATAACATTAGTTAGTCATTCTTTCAAGTAAATATGATGTTCTCTGAAAAATCAGCCAGTTCAGCTCACAACTCAGAATTGTCGCCAGAGTGCTCTGCCTTGACTCAAACTTGCACTTGAGTTTCTAGCAGAAAGTTTCTAAGTGTATTTCCCATTTTGTCACAAAGGATTTTTAAAATATGGGTACTCAAGGGTCAATATTTATAAAGTTAATTATTACTGCTTCTCTAACAACCTTTTTATGTGAGTCCAGCTTTTTGTTTCTCCACTGCAAGCTCGTGCTGATGAAGGATCCATCAATGGCTAGGAAGATCTGATGCCACCATTGTTATTTGTGCTCAGACCCCTTCTGTCTCACCCACCACTGCTTTTGCACCATTGGTGCTAATGTCAACCTGGTGGAAAAGTCCAAGAACATTTTAGCGGTGCTGTGACATCAAAGAGTTTTGATGTCATGCATCTCCTAAAAGGGTGTTAGGGGCCTCCATGGTTCCTCAGGTCTCACTCTGAGAACAGCTGCACGATGCTCTGCATATATCTGCTCATGCCACCTCCATTAATCATGACCTTGGATGGCTTCCGATTGTCTGCAGAATCAGGCCTGACCTCGACTCAGGATGACTGCACAGGACACAGTGTTCCAGCCAAGTGGGTCACTCGCCATTTTCCCAGATTGTCCTTCCATGCCCTGGCAAATGCTCTCCTCTCATAGAGAATACCTTCCTCGCCAACTCCTCACCAATACCTTCCTGACCATTGCCGTACTCTTACTTTTCAAGGTCCAGATCAATTACTGCCTCTTCCAGGAAGACCATCAAGGTTTTTAAGTGCAAACCATCCTGTTTTCCTCTGAGCTTCCTGAACCCACTCTCAGAACATCCTCTTTAGCACTTAGCCAGCTGAGTGTTCTGCGAGGAAGTATTTCCTTGTCTGTGAGCTCCCCAAAGGCAGTCACCAAGTCTTTCCTTTTCCCCACAGTGTAGCCATGTTCATCCCAGGCGTGGGGGATGTTAGTTGAATTGCACTGGGTCATGTGGCCAGCACCCACAATCTCCAACTGGAAAATGCTGGGTGGCTACAGCTGTGCCTGCTCAAAGCTAATAGAGCACATTCTGACATTTGTGAGTCTCCATGGAATGCTTCCATTGGTATTGATATTTGTCCATGCTTCTTAAAAATGATCTTATTTCAGGGATAAGAAAAATGGGCAACACTTCCAAACCACTGCAACTCCAGGAATCACCACTCATTGAGCTAGGAAAAATTCTTAAAGGAGAAAAAGCCCCCTAACTTCAGGCTTCACTAAAAATGCTATGTCTCTTGCCCCCCATTTTACAGATGCCCCTGTGGGAAGGTTGTGTGCTGTGCCATAGGGAGGCCCTGATGCCCCCCTCCTGGTTTCCATCAATGGCTTGCAATCCAAACTGGTTCCTGCTAATGGCATCCATAGATCAGCCAATCCTCTGCACCCATGTGCCCAGTCCAAACTGGGCTGAAGGACTTTATCTCATTTAAGGGCTCATTTTGGAAGGTTGCAAGATCATAGTTGATGCCTGCGGAGATGCACTTGTTTGTTTCAAAGGCCGATTTAATTTTGATGCCTTTGGCCTTGATAGTTGTTTCTTGATTTCCAGGAATTGTTCTCAATTTAGCGGTTGCCAGCTCATGGCTCCGTGCACCAATGCTTTGCTCGCCTGCTGTGCTCTAACTTTACTCAGTAATCATGTTGGCCTGCAGAGGCTGAAGCAGGGCTCAGTTGGAAGAGGGGACCTAGGCAGTGGAGACCAGGCAACTCTGAACTAGGGCCCAGAAAACACAGGGAAAGACATGGAGATGGGCAAGAAGAGTCAACTGCTCATCATGAATTGGTGTCACAAAGGAGGAGCCAGATAGACAATCAGGGCCCTGGGCCGTATCAACAGAGGCAAAGTATTCAGAGCAAGGGAGGTGAGTGTGCTGCTCCCCTCTGCAATTTAGTGTGTAAGGCATGGGCTCTAGAACAATGTGGTCTGATTAGACTTTTGACTCTACTGCTTATTATCTTTGTGACTTTTGGGAAATGACTTGACACCTCTGAGACACAGATGGCCTTTTTCATCTTTTCAATGATTGTGTGCATGCTCAATCACTTCAGTCATGTCCGACTTTTTGCAACCCTATGGACTTCAGCCTGCCAGGCACCTCTGTCCATGGGATTCTGCAGGCAAAAAATACTAGAGTGGGTTGCGAAGCCCTCCAGGGCATCTTCCCGACCTAGAGATCAAACCCATTTCTCTTATGTCTCCTGCATTGGCAGGTGGGTTTTTGACCACTAGCTCCACCTGGGAAGCCTAGGCCTAGCAGGATTCAATGCGATACTAGGTTTCAAATGTCTGGCAGTATCTGATGTGTACGGCTTGCCTTGGCTCTGCTCTGCTTTCACACAAACCAGATATTCTGGCTATTTCTTGGACCCATACTCAGAAGGACCTGACAAAGTGGAGCATATCTGGAGGAGAGAAGGCTGGGTGCCCACTGGGAGACAGGGCATCTCCTGATGTGGCTGGTAGCTTCTTTGAGGACAGGGATGGAGGTACCAGAAGTGACTGAGATGCAGCTTCCCATGCCATGGAGGGACTAAGACATCTCCAAAAGTCAGTCATACTAGTACTGGTTGCTTCAGAAGGAAGGAAGGTAGGTTTCTGCTGGTGGAGGCCTACCAGAGGGTGAGGCAGCCACAGGACAGAAGTGTTAGAGGATAGCAGGGTGTGGAGCAGCACCCAAGCCCAGGCCTCTGGGCTGTATGGAGCTTACCTCAGTCCTGTTTGTACCCTGGCTGCCACTCTGAAAGCTTTCTGCCCTGGTTTGGCTCACTGTGAGAGGAACATTCTTTCCTATGGACACTCGAGTCCCAGGCCAGCCAAGGGCATACCTGTTGGAATTGCGAAGGGGATGCCACCAGTGTATTCGCTCTTGACAACCTGAGTTCTCTGGATCCTGGAGCTGCCCTCCACCCAGCTGATCACAGCCCTCCCAGAAGCAATGGTCCCCATGGCCTCCTGAGCAGCCATGGCCTTTGGAGCCTAGAGAAGCCCCTGAGATCCTTCTCTAGTCCTCTCCTGTCAAGCTGAGGGAATAAGGCTTCCCAATGCCACACCAAGCCATAGAAGTAGAGTCACCTTGTGCCAGGGAGCCCATAGGCTTGCGCCCCTTGCAGGTGCCCATGCTGTGTGAAAGAGTTGGTCCTGGCCCTGAGAGCAGCAGGCTTATCCAGGCCATAGGAGCCTAGGGCTCAGGGTAGCAAGTCCCTGCTCTGCCCCTCACTTACCAGGGGACCTGAGGCCTCAGCTACTTCACTTCTGAGAAGGTGGCAGCTGGTCTCATCAATGGTCCCTCTGCCCTGACAACCAGACTCCTAGGAAGTCAGTGAGCTGTGATCCATTGGTGGGGATGGATGGAGTGGGGTGAATGGTGGCCCACAAAGAGATCTAGTCAAGCCCTAATGTCCAGATCCTGTGAACAGGACCTTACTTGGAAAAAGGTCTTTTCAGATGTGGTGAAATTCATCATCTTGAGATAGGGTCATCCTGGGTTATCCTGAGGGACCAGAAATTCAATGACGAGCGTCCTCACAAGAGACAAGAAGAGAAGACACAGAGCAGAAAAGAAGCCATGTGAAGAAGGAGGAAAAGATTTAAGTGATTCAGCCACCAGCCAAGGAATTTCTCTGATGCCAGAAACTACCAAAAGCTAGGAAAACAAGGATAGATCTCTGTCTGGAAAGTGCAGAGAGAGAACGATGCTGCCAACACCTGTATTTCCAACTTCTGGCCACCAGAACAATGAGACAATAAATTTCTGTTCTTTTAAGTCCAAGCCTTTGTGGTGAACTGTTACAATGACAGCCCCAGGAAATTCATCAGTGGGTTATGCTGCTCCAGAAACCCTGAACCCATTGACCATCCAAGGCCTGTGTGCTCTTGACTTTTTACTTGATTACTTTAAGGTGAGGTCAGCATATGAAACCTGTGACTAGATTATAATTCAATTCGTAAAAACAAAGCTGCGCAGCACCAGGGCCCTCACTGGGTGTGGAGCTCTCAGCTCTTCCTGATGCCTCTGCCCCTGCTGCTGGACTGGGGCTTTGGGCTAACGTGTGTTTGAGGAGCAGAAATTCACTAGGGTTACTATTAGTAATTTACCTTCATCTCCACTCTCCCTGGTTGACATAGGTTGAATGTTTGCATTCCCCCAAATCACAAGCTGAAACTCTATCCCCCATTGTGATGATATTTGGACATGGGACCTTTGGGAAGTAATGAGGGTTAGATGGGGTCCCCATGATGGGATCAGTGTCCTTATAAGAAGAGATACCAGAGCAGTGGCTTCTGTCTCCATGCACATGCACCCAGGAAACACCAAGAGAGGACACAGTAGGGAGGTGACTGTTACCAACCAGGCAGGAAGTTGCCCTCACCTGGAACCAGATCTGCAGGCAACTTGATCTTGGACTTCTGCCTCCAGAACTGTGAGAAATAAATGTCTGTTGTTTAAGCCAGCAGGGTAGCCCCAGTGAATAAAGACACTGGCCCAGAGGTTGCTTCAAGACAGCTAACTGAGTTCAAAAAGCAGGCACTGCCATCACTGTGTAGCCATCAGAGTTTCCAGGAGCAGAAAGCAAGCTGGCCTGGGGCCAGGCCTCCCTGGGGATCCTCAGCTTTGAATTTCCTGCAGGCCTGGGCTATGGGTGGGGGGTGGGTGGCATTGACAAGGCTATGGTCTGTGGTCTTGGGTTCTCCAAGTGGCCCTCCTCCTATCCTAGCCTCAGCCTCCTCCTCTTCAGATGGGATGATAACCCTTCTCCAGACTGGTTGGAGTTCAAACACACAAACTGGGCCAGCATTCTGTAAGCCCGAACACTCCAGACAAGGCAGGGTTCTGGGCCTGAAGGGAGTGATGCGGAGGAGGAAGAGACAAAAGAAAGATGATCCCCATCTTGGGCCTTTGGGAACAAAGTGATTCTCTCTTGAGAGAGGAAATTCCAGCAGTCCAGGGAATTTTGATTAGGATGCAGATTCCCTGGATGTCAGGCCACCTCCCAGGAAGACACTGGTAGAAGAGGCAGGTCCCAGCAAGACAAAGGCTGGGTCAGGCACCACAGCACTCACTGACAATGGCTGGCAGCCACCATGCTCACAGCACCGACCTGCACCTCTGCCTCCTGGCTTCTGTGTTGCCATGATGCCAGCCCAAGGTGTAGTGATACAGACATTATCCAGGGACCCTTGCCTGGCCCCACTCGTGTCCTCCGCCCAAGGCCACCTACCCAGTGTGTAGCAGGGAGTACCCAGCAGCTAAGCCAGGCCCTGGCTGCGACAGTGACACCCACCACTGTGTGTCCATGAGCCACTGATTTCTTGGTGTTCCCTGTAAGGGGGAAGAAAGCCAGAGAGGGTCAGACCACAGGCAGCAGGTGGCAAACCAGAGCTGCCAAAGAGCTCGTGGGACAGCTTCAGACCAGCTGGGCTCAGAAAATGACAGCTCTGACCCCTGGCGGCCCAGGCACACTGGTGCCTGGAATTCCATCTGAGAGCCTACCAATAACAAAAACCACTGGCATTTGATGCTGTACCTAGGTAGTCAGGGAAGGAAAAACCACAGAGGTTTCCCTTCGCCCTCAGAGTAAGGTCTTACCACCTCTTCTCATGTAGTCTTGAAATCCTGATTATATTATTGACAGCTCTTCTTTTGCTTTTTATTTCTGAGCCTTCAGAGGCTCCTACAGAAGCAGAAGTGGCAGAAAGATACATGTGGGGAGGTCATTCCTTGTGCTAAAGGAATAACATCCAGCATAGGGTCACCTTGAGTGGGGCCCAGGTAAAACTCACTGTGACTAACTTCCCCAGTTCATTTTGTGTTGTCTAGATGCTTTCTGAGAAATGTCTTCTCAAGGGTGGCAGGAAAAGGAAGCCACCCTTCTGACCTCTCAGGTCAGGTGCCTCCGGCCTCAGGGTCTCAGGACTGACATGTGCGGATCCCTGGGAGGGCTGACAGGAGAATGAACAGCGTTGAGCTCCCAGACAGCCTGGGTCCCCGGGAATGGGAAGCCATCTTGTAAAGCTGCTGGAAATCGGGGGTCCTGGCCTTCGAGGGCCCGTCAGGCGGCATCTGGAGTACAGCCTGAGACCAGGGACACATTTCCTAGGCCACTCACTGAAGAGCAGAGCCTGAGTGTGAGGACAGGGAGGCGGGCTCCAGCTGCTGCTTCCCCCAGGAGACAAGACTGCCTTTTCCTGCCTTCTGTGTGATTGCTCTTGTCTCTAGCCTCTAAATATGTTTGTCACATAACGAGACCCTGGGGTTCAAAGGGAGCTCTGAAAGGAGCTTTTGTCTGCTAGTTTTAGACTTTTATGAGTCACAAGCAGTAATGAGCTTCCCTCCACCAACCCAGAGGCACATGGAGCCAGGCAAGGCTCCTGGGGAGCAGGCTTCCCCCTGAAAGCATGGTGAGTACAGCCCGCAGGTGTCCAGTAGGCAGGGGTGGCCTGACTCAGGGGGTCAAGGTCCAAAGCTAAGGCAGGAGTGAGGCGTGGGAGCAGGGATACAGCCCCCTCCACTTCACAGAAGCCAGGGAAGCCCTATTTGGATAGCTTGACAAGTTGACCTACTGTATACAATTCCCTTCGGCACTAAGCAATCTGCTGCTGTAAAACATTTACAAGCAGCTGCTTTCATCCAGCTCTGCTGTTGAGCAATGGGGACACTGAGGCCCAGGGGAGGGGAAGGACCTTGCTCAGGGTCAGCATCCAGCCCTCCTCACTGGAGGCCACTGGCCTCGGCAGACCACGCTTGTGTGGCCTGCTCCAGAAAGGGGCGGAACAGGTTTGAGTCCATGGAGGGGGTTGGGGGCGGGCAGGGACCGGACGCAGGCTGGGAGCATGGTACACAGCTGTGGGTTCCCCAAGGGTGCTCACATTTCCCACACGTGGCAATGGCTGCCACATGCCTGTCCAGCCAAACCTCTTCCCTCACTTTCCACTGTATGTGGCTGGAAGAGGCAGAGACAGACACAGAGAGGGACAGAAGGAGATTGATTTTTAAGGAGATGGCTCATGATATTCTAGGGACTATTAGGTTCAAACTGTGGAGGGCAGGCCGGTGGAATGCAGGTTCCGGCAGGTGTTTACATTGCTCTCTTAAGTCTGACAGCTGGAGACTCAAGCAGGACTTCTACATCACAGTCTGGGGTCAGAATTCCTCCTTTGGGGAACCTCAGTCTTTGCTGTTAAGGCCTTCAACTGATTGGATGAGGCCCACCTACATTACGGAGGCTGATCTGCTTTGCTCAAAGTCAACTGATAACAAATGCTCATCACATCTAAAAACTACTTTTACAGCCCCATCTAGAGTTGTATTTGACCAAACAACTGGACAACCATGACTTGGCCAAATTGACACATAGAGCTCAGCATCATGTCCACTGTTCTTTCTGCACCAGCTCAGGTTGGCTTTGGCCAACAGATTGTGAGCCAGGGCCAGGATGCGGGTAGAGGGTGGCAGTGCCAGGAGGGCTGAGAAGCAGGAGGTCAGCTGATGGGGGCTGCAGCCTGGTGGACTTGGAGGCTCAGCAAGAGGGCAGACTCCATGGGGGTGTGTTCAGGGAACAGGGTACCTTGGCAGTGGATCTAGCTAATTCTCAGCAGTGAGCCATCAGGGAGGGGTCCTAAAGCCTGAAATGTAGAGGTGCCCAAGGAACCAAGACTCTTCCCGGGCCAGGGGAGGGGACTGGGGGGTATGAGGATCCTGACAGCAGATGACTTGCTCCACATTTGGTTTGAAGGGATTTGCTGGATGACCTCCAGGGGTCCTGCACACCAGGGCCGGGAGCGACCAAAAGCCCCAGGTGTAGGTTGTAAACCAGAGATGGAGAAAAACAGAAGGTGCTACTGGGTGGTGGCCTGCTGGTGTGGGGAGATAGCCTTGACGGGTCTGGGTAGCTTGAGGCACTCTGGAAGCTGCTTCTTCATCTCCCTACCTTCCACAGCTGCCCTTGGCCTCACACAATCGCCTCCTCCCAGGGCTCAGCATCCCAGGAGGCAGGCTAGGTATCGGTAATGTCACCTCAGAATCCAGGCTTGGCTCGGGGCTTGGCCTAACTCTGTCTTCTCCCCTGGGGATCCTGGTCCTTGCAACTCAGCCCTGCCTCCACCCAGTCAGTAGTGGCCACACTTGGATTCCAGCCCACAGCCTGACCTCTCATGAAGAGGAGGGAGCAGGCCAAGGCCAGGCAAGCATGGTTATTCAGGAGGGGGGGCACCAGATTTGTGCAAATACTCCCCCTTTCCCGCTTGCTGACAGTCTGCTCAGTGCCCCCAGGGATCCGCCCCCTTCTTGCTGTCCCCGGCGGTGAAGTTCTCTCTGCATGCCCTGGTCTTCTATGTACCCCCTTGGCACCAGCTAAGAAGGGTTCTCAGCAAGCTGCTTCTTCTTCCTACTCACTGCCCCTGCCCCCTCATGCCTGTGCCTGGGAGTGTGTTCTCTCCAGCCTTCCTCTCAGCAATTCTTGGTGGAGTTCTCTTCCCAGGGGCCTGACCTCAAGCCAGCAGGTCTAGTGGGGTTTCTCTTCTGCCATGAAGGACAAGGCCAGGAGGAAGGCTACAGAGTCTCCCTGGGAGAGGCCTGGAGCTGGGCTCTCTCTGCAGCCTCCCATTTAAGGTCAAGGCAGGTGACAATCATATCCCCATTTCACAGAGGAGCAGACTGAGTCTTCAGGAGGGTGAACAACTTGCCCAGGGTGGTGCAGAGGGGAAAGATGGGCTGAGAATTCAGAGCCTTGCGCTGGCCACCTCGGGGTCGAGCCAGCCAGTCCCTCTCCAGCACACAGCCCCAGTGGAGTAGGCATATTCCCTGCTTTGAACAGAAGCCCAGCAGGCTCGTCGGAAGCCCCAGCTCAGGTCTCAAGCCCCTGAGACCATCCCAAATTGGGAAGCAGTGTCTTTGGGTGCAGACTGCTGAATGGGGCAACCCCAGGAGGAGGGACTCAGAGGGACTTCAGACCCTCCCCAGTGCTGCTGCCTTGGGCTCCTAGAGCTCTACTCCCAGCAGCCTGTGCTTCTGGACCCATCCTGGCTCCCCAGGGACAACAAGGTCAGGGCAGGCTCCTGAGCTACTCAAAAACCATCCCCCACCCCCACCCCTAAATTCCCCTCCAGTTCTTGAGGTCCTCCAGACTATGGCCATGACCCCCTCATATTCGAGAACTTTCCTTTTCCTTCCACAGTACAATTCCCACCAGGCTTCTCATACTTGCCTGCACCCCCAGCCCCTGCCCTTCTCAATGCAGGGCCATAAGCTGCCTTCATCTCTGTAGTGACTTTCCCAGTGTATTGCTCTAAGTCCAACAGTGCCCCCACCTCGGCTTCCCCCGTGTGCACATCTGGAGGGGTTTTTCCATGTCCCCCTGCCTGCCAGACACCCTGGGTTTGCATCTGGGGGGGTTCCAGTCCTTATCGCAGTGTGTGTGGCTTAGAGGGGAAGTGTCCCAGGTGGCAGAGGGTCTTGGGCTTCCTTCCCTCCACTTCTGGGTACCCTCTAGGGGCCTGGCCCAGATGAGGTGCTCAAGGAAAAGAAAGTGAGCTGGCCTTTCCTTCCAGAAGTTTCTTGGAACTTGTGGTGGAAAGACATTATAGTATCCTAGAATTGAAAGCCTGGGGCAATGGACAGGGCCCCCAAAGCAGCTCTGGTGGGGCCTCCAAGCCAGAATGGGCACCCTGGGCACAGGGGCTGCTGGTGAAAATGCAGGTTCCCGGGCCCTGTGCCAGAGCTCTGAAATCAGCATCTCCCTGTGGGTGGGAGAGAGGGTGATAGCCAGCTGCATTTTTAAGAGTTCTACAGGTGGTTCTGACTAGTTCTACAGACTGGGGAGGCCAGAGCCCAGCTCACATGGCAAATCATCACAGACTAGAACCGGAACTGTGGCTCCCACCTCCCACCCCAGGGCTCTCTCCCCTGTGTCATCAGGCCCAGCCAGCTGCCAAGGCTGAGGAGCTGCATCCATGATTCACTGGCAGACAACAGCCATCCTGCCTGATGGCATGAGTCATGACAGGCCATGCTGACGATGGGCAACTACAAAGATGTCAACAGGAGACATCCAGGACTACCTGTCTGTTTTGCTGCCCTGGTTCTGTGGCTTGGAGTGACAACAGTCTGTGGGGGTGGGGGGGCACACTGTCTGTGTCCCTTGGACAGGAGTGCCTGTCTGTTGGCAAGAAGCCTGCATGTCCTTCAGTCCTTCAGTCCAGCCTTCATTCTGCTGCTTCAGACCCAGATGTACTGTTTGTCCAGCACTCAGCTGGATGCTGGAGATGTGGTGAACGCCATCATCAGGACACTGCAAGAAGCAGGAAGCCCATCACCTGGGTAAGGTGTGATGCAAATCTGTACCTGGGTTCCACAGAAGGCCCAGTGCAGCCCTGGGTGCTCCCACAGTACAATGCCTCATATAGATGGACACTCTACCCTGTCCCAAGGCTCTGTCCCACTTGTCTCTTTCCCAATTCTGATCATGCAACCAGTCTGGAACGTAGCCAGGATGCTGAATTTTGTCCCATTTTCCACACCAAAGGGCCAAAGTTTGGAAATAAGAAGTGAATTGGCTGATGTCACTCAGTCCTAAATTTTCTGCTACCTTTCACTGCTATTTCAGGGTCCTTTCCTATGAGGGGAACCTCAGGCAGAGGTTCCCCTAAGACTCCTAAGATGAAAGCCCCCTCTACTGGCCCCCAAGCCTTACCTGGCAGCTTCCCAAGCTACCTCCTGGCCCCCAGGAAGAGCGCTACCAGGTTGGAGCAGCACAGGTAAGTGTCAACCACTAATTTAAGCCAGGACCATGGGGGCCAAAACCTCCATAAAACTGTGAAAAATGTAATTAAGGGTTATAGTCAGTGCCCTAGGAATGCCCACAGAGTAATCTCCTGGCTCAGTCAGGGTTCTCCAGAGAAACAGACCAATAGGAGATGAGATAGATGAATAGATAGATAGATGATAGATAGATAATGATAAACTCATCAATAGGTAGATAGTAAATTATGACAGATAGATGACAGATGGATAGAGATAGGTGAGTAGGTGGATAGATAGATAGTACATGGATGGATAGATTGAGCAATTAATTGTTAAGGAACTGACTAGCTCAACTGTGGGCTCTGGCAAGTCCAAAATCTATAGGACAGGCCTGCAGACTAGAAACAGGCAGGGGTTATAATGCAGTCTGGAGGCAGAATTTCTTCTTCTTTGGGAAACTTCAGTCTTTCCTCTTATGACCTTCAACTGATTAGATGAGACCCCTCCACATTATCAAGGGTTAGTAGTCTTCTTTAATTAGAGTCAACTGATTATAGATGTCAAGTAACCACAACTACAAAAAACCTTCACAGCAACATTCACATGAATGTTTTGTTTTCATAATTTTGTTTATTTATTTACTTTTGGCTGTGCTGAGTCTTTATTGCTGTGCACAGGCTTTTCTCTAGTTGCAGCGAGCAGGGGCTACTCTCTACTTGTGGGGCATGGGCTTCTCATTACAGTGGCTTCTTTTGTTGCAGAGCATGGGCTCTAGGGCACAGGGGCTTCAGTGGTTGCAGGGCTCATTAGCTGAGGTTTCCAAGCTCTAGAGCATAAGATCAGTAGTTGTGGTGCATGGGTTCTGCTGCTTTGCAGCATGTGGTATCTTCTCTGACCAGGGATCAAACCCATGTCTTCTGCACTGGCAAGTGGATTCTTAACCACTGAGCCACCAGGGAAGCCCTCAGATGAATGTTTGATTGAATAACTTGGGACTATAGCCCAGGGCACAATGGCCAAGGTCAGGCCTTACTAGCTTCTTTGGCCACTTGAATCCTCTGTAATTACCCTTCTGCTTCCCTAACCAGGAAGGCCTAAGTCAGGTTCTCAGTGAAGAAGGACCTTGAGCCCCAGAGCTCAGTATCTGACTCTTTAGCTGTGTCATAGTGAAAAAGAGGGAGAAAACATAGCCCCCTCAGAGAGGAAGCCATTTTGAAGCAGGCTACCAGCACAAACCCCTAAAACCCCCACAGTGTCCTGGAGCTTAAGGACTGGCTGAATGCCCTGGAAGCATCTATAACTGTTTAAACTGCAACTTGTTACCCATATGTGGTTGTCCTAAAATTGAGTTAGCAAGTCTCAACAGAGGCTTGAGTTAGCAAGTCTCTGCATATATTTGGAAACATGAAACAGAATAAAAAGGAGATAATACAAAACATCCAAGTACACTGTCTTTCTTGTAACAGAAATACCATAGATTGAGTGGCTTAAACAGCAACATCTCAGTTCTGTAAGCTAGGAAATCCAAGATCAAGGCACCAACAGTTTGGTGTCTAGTGAGGTTCACAGATGTCTTCCTGGTGGATAGATGGCCATGTTCTACATGTGACTTCATCTGGCAGAAATGTTGAGGGAGTTCTGTGGGGTTTCTTGATAAGGGCACTAATCCCTTTCATGAGAACTCCACCCTCACGACCTCATCACTTCTCAAAGGCCTCACTCCTAATACCATCACATTGGGGATTAGATTTCAACATATGAATCCTGGGGGAGGGGACACAAACATTTAGTCTATAGAACTCTATCCTTGGACCCTCAAAATTCATATCCCTCTCATATACAAAGTACATTTCATTCCATTCAATAGCCCCAAAAGTCTTAAACTTTTCCAGCATTAACTAAACTCTTAGTCCAAAGTCTCATCTTAGTTCAGTCTCTCAGCCGTGTCCAATTCTTTGTGATCCCATGGATTACAGCACACCAGGCTTCCCTGTCCATCACCAACTCCCAGAGTTTATTCAAACTCATGTCCATCATGTCAGTGATGCCATCTAACCATCTCATCCTCTGTCACCCCCTTCTCCTCCCACCTTCAATCTTTCCCAGCATTAGGATTTTTTCCAATGATTCAGTTCTTTGCATCAGGTGGCCAAAGTATTGGAGTTTCAGCTTCAGCATCAGCCCTTCCAAAGAATATTCAGGACTGATTTCCTTTAGGATGGACTGGTTGGATCTCCTTGCAGTCCAAGGGACTCTCAAGAGTCTTCTCCAACATCACAGTTCAAAAGCATCAAAAGTTCAGGTGTCATCTAAATATCATATAAATCTAAATCAAATATGGGTTAGACTTGAGGTACTTGTACCTCAAGCTGGAGGAAAATTATCCAGCTATAAACTGTAAAACGAAATAAGTTATATGCTTCCAAAATCCAGTGGTGGGGGGCAGACATGGCATAGACATTCCCATTCCAAAAAGGAGAAATCAGAAAGAAGCAAGGGTTAGATAGGTCCCAAGTAAGTCCAAAACCTAACAGAGCAAACAACATTAAATCTTAAGGCTCAAGAATACAGTAAGTCCTGTACATATGAACCGTCAAAGATTCAAACGTGCAAACTTTCAAAGATGCAAACGTGCATCTGATTCCAGCAAGGAACCTGAACCTGTGCCATCCATGTCAGGTGTGAGTGAAATTGCAGCTTGCCCTCAGTCTCCTACTGCTGACAACCCCTCAGGTCTACCATCTCCCACCTCCTCCCTTCTCCAGTCAGTAACTCTTCTTGCCTGTTCACTCTATGCCAGCCCCTGTATGTCAGCTGTTGTACCATACTACTGTACTTTTCAAGCACTGTACTGTAAGATTAAAAATGTTTTCTTTATTTTTCTCATTTTTAACATATTATTTTTTTGAAAAGTATTAAAACCTATTACAGTACAGTACTATATAGCCAATTGTGTTAGTTTGGTACCTAGGCTAACTTTGTTGGACTTCCAAATGCACTCTCAGAATGGAACTCTTGCTTATGAAGGGGACTTACTGTAACCCTCTTTGGTGCCATGCTTTGCCTTTCAGACCCATTGGGATGCCGCTCTTCCAGGACTTGCTCCATGACAGCTCTTTGCTGGTGCCCTGAAGCTCTCCTGGGCTGGAGTCTCAAGCTCACAGCTTTGCTTGGTCACTCTGTCCTTTAGAACCTAGGTGGAGGCAGCCATGCCCACAGGCCAGTACACTCTGAGCCTGGGATAAGAGTAGCAGCCCTAATAACCTCTCCATCCCCTCTTGGGTCCTTCTTCGCTTGTTTTGAGGAATAGGGTATGTTCACAGCTGAATAGCTCTATGGTCCAGTCCTGTCAGGTCAAAGAAGTCAGCATTCTTCCTTTATTTTGCTCTATTTTCTCTGTTTCCTTTAGTCCCAGCTGGCAGTGTTTCAGCTGGCATAATCTTATCTCTATTCCTAGCTTTTGTAGAGAAAGTTGATAAGTCTGGAGTTTACATCTATACTAATTTCCCTATGAAACAGGCATCTGGCCACATCATTGGTATTCTCACTTTTTTGCAATATAAAGAGGCTGAGAATTTTCCAAATCTTTAAGTTCTGCTTCCTTTTTGCTTAGCAATTCCATCTGTAAGTTATTTCTCTCTTCTCACATTTTACTATAAGCAGTCAGGAGAAGCCAACCATACCTTCAACACTGCTTAGAAATTGCTTCATCCAATTTCATCACTTGAAAGTTCTTCCTTCCATAAACTACTAGGACTTGGACCCAACTTAGTCAGCTTCTTTTCCACTTTTAACAAGGATCACTTTTCCTCCAGTTTCCAATGACATGTTCCTCTTTCCCATCTGAGACCCCATGCCATCATTCTGTTCATTAATATTAGTTATTCTCTAAGAAGATTGAGGTTCTCTGTGAGCTCTCACCAGAACCCTCTTTAAAGATCTGTTCATGCAGTGTAGGTTTTTTTCTAGTCTGCATCTCAAAAGTCATCCACCCCTCTACCCATTACCCAAATCCACTTCCACACCCCGACTTCACAGTAACAATGTCTTAGTCTATCCAGGCTGCTGTAATAGAATACCAAGGATCAGGTGGCTTACCCAGCAAACATTTATTTCTCACAGTTCCGGAGGCTGGGAACTTCAAGATCAAGGCGCCAGCTATTTCACTGTCTGCTGAAGCCTGACTTCCTTGTTCATAGAAAGTCATCTTTTTGTTGTGACCTCACATGCAGAAGGGACAAAGAACTCTCTGGGGTCTCTTTTATAAGGGCACTAATCTCATTCATAAGGGTTCCACCCTCATGATCTAATCACTTCCTAAAGTCCAAATACCATCACACTGAGGATTAGGTTTTAACATACAAGTTTCAGAAGGATACAGACATTCATTCTGTAGAAGCATCTTATGTGGTAATGGTAAGTATTGGTTATTGAAACTTTCATTGTCCTGTATATTGATTTGTATGGGTATCTGTATTGAGTCTTGATACAAAATATATTTCTTACTATAAATATATTTGAAAGTCACCATTGTATCCAAACAAGACTTTGCAGATGAGGAGAGTGGGCCCTAAATTAGGGATGGTACATGTGTAAGGTGTTGTAATGAGAAAGGAGAGACAAGGATGTGAGTTCAAGTTGTCTCCTGACCAGAGCCCATGGGCTCCACCTCAGCTGCTGGGCAGTGGCAGCAGCCACCCAGGGCTCCAAGACTTGATACTACCAGGGAAGTTCAAGATCCCCAAACAAGCCTAAATACATGTTAGAGAAGCAAACAGAAATGGTTGCTTTTTATTGTGGGTTGGGCTCTTTCAAGTGCATTCAACTATACAATAGGGTACCGGGGAACATTTTACAATATATACATGTGTCAAAACAGCAAGCTGTGGATCTCAAGAATATATAATTATTATTTATCAATTAAACCTCAATAAAGCTGAAGACAAAAAGTCACCAAAGGAAAAAAATGCATTCACCTTTGAGTTGCAGTTGTATTAAATATATGCCAAGTGATTTTGCTCCTTAGAGGATGCTGGCTTTTGGTATGTTTCTGCCTGCTCATCATCCACTCCCCTGGTTTCTAACTTTTCTTTCTCTTGAGGTGTTTCTGCACCATCCAGGGTTCAGTTAGAGAAGTTAAGCAGTCAATGTGAGGTAGAACACGAGGATTATCATGGGAATGGGACCCGCTTCCTGTGCGGACTGGAAGGGTCTGCACATCGGGTATTGAGCCTGAAATTGCCCAAACCAACTATCAGCAGGGAAATGGGCCAAGGGCAAGTGCAAGAACAAAGAAGCAGCCCATCTGTCTCTGGCCACCTCCAACCTCAATACCATGAGTGACCTGCAAAGGAACTGGTCTCCATTACCAAGAGCTGCACCCACAGCTGGAGGAGGATATCTGGTGAGAATTGGGGGAGTGGCAGGGCCAGGGCTGCCCCACAACAACAAAAGGAGCTGGCTGATCAGGGACACTACCTGAGCTGCCATGGCACTGGCTTCTTGCTTTTCTTATGTCTTCCAAAGTCATCTGATTCTCATGTGGCTCCCATTAGCCCAGAACCAAACAGGGAAGGGAATTCAAGGCACTGAAACTCTAGTTTCACTCCAAAGCTATGGTTTTTAGCCATTTTTAGCTCTTTGAATAAATACAGTGCCTAAGTGAAGAAACAGTAGGGGCTAAAAATCTTGAATACCCCAACATCCTGAGACTGGTGAGTATTCTTCAGTACATGGCCTGATGGGAGCAAGGCATGGCAGCGGCTCTGTACCCTGACACTTCCTCTGCCCAGAATTTACAAGACCCTGTCATCTGCAGGTTCAGGGCCTCACCTGCCCGCAGATACAGGATCCTCAGAACACTAACAAGCCCCTGTTATGCATTGAGTGTTTGTGCCTCCCCCAAAGCCCTGACTCCCAATGGGATGGTATTTGGAGGTAAGGCCTTTAGGAGGTGATTTGGTTTTAATGAGGTCATGAGTTGAGCCCCTGTGATGGGATTAGTGCCCTCATAAGAACAGGAAGGGACCAAAGTTTTTTCTCTACCACATAAGGACATAGCAAGATGGCAGCTGTCAACCAGGAAGGGCTTCTCCCCAGGAACTGAATTTGCCAAATAAATATGTATTGTTTAAGCCACTCAGTCTGTGATATTTTGTTATAGCAGCTCCCATTGACTCATACAAGTATTTCTAGGAATCCCCAGAGAAGCTCTTGTTAGTGTTCACCATCACGTCTGTCTACTTCTTTCTTTCTTCCTCTTCAGAATCCATGACCGTTTGTTGACATCTGTTATCCAGGAAGTCCCTGACAGAAACCATGCTGCTAGTTGGTCAAAGGCCTTGCCAAGGATCCCAAACTGCCTAAGCTTTCTGGTGACAGAAGTGGAGGGGCTCTAGTGGGAAAAGGAAGAACAATCTTGACTCTCTATCTTGGGCATGTTTTGTGCTCTGAGAAGCAAGACGCTTTGGACCCAGAGCCTGTGGGTTTCTCAACAGAGCTTTAACTCAGGCTTCTTTGGATGAAGTGGTTGCGCTGGGATTCCCAGTTCCAGCCACTTAACTTCTGGGATGCCTCTGGGCATGTCTGGAAAGTTCTGTGGGCTGTTTGCAAGTCCTCAGGCTGAGCCCTTTGGCAATTCACCTGGAGTTTGAGTATTAGCCTACTCCCTTATTCTCCTTTCCTGATCTCAACCCCCAGTAGGAAAAAATGTCTCTCTGCTCCATCCTCAAAAGTAAACTAACTGGTCCTGATTTCTTCCCATCACTGGATGGTGCTCAGTCCGGGCACTCAGGAGGACAGCCCACTCCCAACACTGTTCATTCTTTACCAGATTAGGAAACATAGACATTCCAGCTAGCTCTTTACATTTCAACCATGTGCCTGGCTATCCTTATAACTTTCTGAAAACTTCCATTTAGAAGTGGAAAAATCTGCTAGGATAATGCAGACTATGTGGAGTGGTATCCACAAGTTGGTCCCATGTGAGCACTCCATATAGTGTGATAACAAACATAGGGATTGTCATAGTTAAGATGGGTGTCATGCAGCTTAGTGTGGGGCCCTGGTCTCCGGACCTTGTGAGAGATCACCAGTGGGGGAGGGAATGGAGCAGTTCACAAAATAGCAGCCCTTCTTGGAACAGCATTTCCTTGGAGTTTAAAGAAACAGGGATGCCTCTTTCCATCACAAGCAAACATTATTGAGACACATAACTATCAATGCAGCCCATCTCTTGGGCTATCTGCATCCCAGTCCATGTTGCCATTGGCTGTCATGATTATCCCTTTTAAACCTGACCTCAGTTCAGAAAGGAGAACGGGCTATTCCAAGCAGAACATCTGTTAGTATACAGGTCAGCAGCACTCACTTACACGAAGCTGTGGATCCAAGTGAGTTCAAGGCCCCACTCGACTTTTGGTCATGATATGCACTTAGATGGGTGCTGGGAAAGGAAGCCAGCCTTCTAGGTTCCCATTGGGCAGATATCTTGAGTGAGGAATCTGGCTGCTGAGAATATGAGAATCATGAACGTCTTGCAAGGACTCGAGGAACCTGCCTCCTTTGGGGACTGGAGGAGGTTGCCCCTTCCTTGGCCAGCTCCTGCCGTATGGAACGCTCATGTGGCAGAAGGGGATGGCTGGGACAGGCACCCACCTCTCAGGGCTCTGGGCTGACAGTGACCTCCAAGGTAGTGGCCACCTCTACTTGAAGAGTGCCAGCCCCCAACCTGGTGTTCTGTGACAACCTAGAGGAGTGGGATGAAGAGGGAGGTGGGAGGGAGGTTCAAAAGGGAAGGGACATATGTATACCTATGGCTGATTTGTGCTGACATATGGCAGAAACCGGCACAATATTGTAAAGCAATTATCCTCCAATTAAAAATAAATGTTTAAAAAAGAGCGCCAGCTTCAGGTAGCATCCTGAGCAGCCTCAGAAGGGTGGGGGTTTGTGGGGGATCCTTACCTGAATGAGTTCTGACTGCACAGCTAAAGGTGTTCCTAGGACCTGGTTTTAGGTCCTCACTAGAAATTTCAGCAAGACCCTCTCATCCTCTTTGCCACATGCTCTCTCGTGCCCCTCAGGCCCAGGAGGCTGAGTCCTGGGAACAGTAGTGGTGATCATTGTCACAGTAGCCCAAGTTGCTTACGTAAATAGGTGTGGTGTTTCATAGTCCAAGGAAGGCTTTCACCACCTTATTCCATGGTGGCCCTCCCAGATGTACAAGCTCTTCCTCTAACCTCCTCTAACCTGCCCTTCTGTCTGTTGTTGTTGTTCAGTCTTTTAGTCGTGTCTGACTCTTTGTGACCCCATGGACTGCAGCATGACAAGCGTCCCTGTCTGTCACTATCTCCCAGAGTTTGGTCAAATTCATGACCATTGAGTCGGTGATGCCAACCTACCATCTCATCCTCTGTTGTCCTCTTCTCCTCCTGCCCTCAATCTTTCCCAGAATCAGGGCCTTTTCCAGTGAGTCAGCTCTTGGCATCAGGTGGCCAAAGTATTGGAGCCTCAGCCTCAGCATCAGTCCTTCCAATGAATATTCAGGGTTGATTTTCTTTAGGATTGACTGGTTTGATCTCCTTGCAGTTTAAGGGACTCTCAAGAGTCTTCTCCAACATCACAGTTCAAAAGCATCAATTCTTTGGCGCTCAGCCTTCTTTATGGTCCATCTCTCACATCCATACCTGACTACTGGAAAACCATAGCTTGGACTATGGACCTTTGTTCACAAAGTAATGTCTCTGCTTTTTAATACTTTGTCTAAGTTTGTCATACTTTTCCTTCCAAGGAGCAAGTGTCTTTTAATTTCATGGCTGCAGTCACTGTCCACAGTGATTTTGGAGCCCAAGAAAAGAAAATCTGTCACTGTTTCCACTTTTCCCCCTTCTGTTTGCCATGAAGTGATGGGACCGAATGTCATTTTCTTAGTTTCTTTAATGTTGAGTTTTAAGCCAGCCTTTTCACTCTCAGCCAGCCTTTTCACTCTCCTCTTTCACCCTCATCAAGAGACTCTTTAGTTCCTTTTCACTTTCTGCCTTTAGGGTGGCATCATCTGCATATCTGAGGTTGTTGATGTCTACTTCACCAATTAATGGAGAAGTATACAAGTGGCTACATGGGTAGTCTATCTGGTGCCAGCTAAGGCTGTGGTCATGGCCTGAAGCCCCAGCTTGTTCTCTCCTAGAGGACTCAGCAGTGGAAGGAGTGGTACTATTAGCACACATATGAAATTATCCAGGGCCACTGTGCCACACAGCTCAAGCAGGTGATACCCACATTGTGTTCTAGGCATAACTGTGGGTGGCCTTTGTCCTGCGGTCAACCAGGACCAAGCTGTACTCCCAGCAGGCTTCCCAGAGGTACTGTCTGAGGCTTGGGAGCTACATAACTGCCCCAGGTTACAAATAAGAGCCCCTAAAACTTGGGTTGGATGACACAATGGCTCCAGAACCAACAGTCCTTCTTTTCATGCTCTGCTGGCTTTGCCCTGTAGGGCAACACTTCTTGAGAGAGTCCCTCTAATTCCAGCAGCCAGACCTCCCCTGAGTGCCTGCTCTGAGATGGGCCCTGTGCTGGGGCTTTTTTTCCTAGTTTTATTGGGGTATAATAGACAAAATTATAATGTAAAGTATACAATTGGATGTTTTGATATATATATATATATGCATTGTGAAAGGATTCCCACAATTTAGTTAATTAACACATTCATCACCTCACATATTTACTTTTTTTTGAGAGCACGATTTCTACTCCTCTAGCAAATTTCAGCTATACCATGCAGTGTTATCTAGTCACCATGCTTAGATTAGATCCTCAGACCTTATTCACCTTATAACTGAGAGTTTGTACTCTTTTACCAACCTCTTCCTATTTCCCCTACCCCTCAGCCCCTGGAAACCACTTTTCTACTTGACTTTTTTTTTTCAGATTCCACATGTGAGATTATGCAGTATGTCTTTCTCTGTCTGACTTCTTCCACTTAGCATAATGCTCTCAAATTTCATTTATGTTGTCTCAAATGGCAGGATTTCTTTCCTTTTTAAAGGTTTTTTAATCCTGTGTGTGAGTGTGTGTGTATCACATTTTCTTCATCCCTTCATCCCTCAGCTGACACTTAGGTTGTTTCCATATGTTGACCATCGTGAATAATGCAGTGATAAACATACGAGTACAGATATCTCTTTAAGATCCTGATTACATTTATTTTGGATATATGTATATCCAAAAGTGAGACTGCTGGATCATATGGTAGTTCTATTTTTATTTTCTTGAGGAATCTCCATACTGCTTTCCATAGTAGCTACACCAATTTACATTCCCACCAATAGTGCACAAGGGTTCCCTTTTCTCCACATCCTCTCCAGCGTTTGTTATTGCTTGTCTTGTTGATGAGAGCCACATCTTAACAGGTGTGGGGTGATCTCTTCTTGTGGTTTTGATTTGCATTTCCCTGATGATTACTGATGTTGATCATTTTTTCATGTGTCTTGGCCATCTGTATAACTTGTTAGGAAAACATGTTTATTCAGAGCCTTTACTTAATTTTTTAATCAGGGTTGCTTGGGGTTTTTTGTTTCTTTTTTATTTTACATGAGTTATATGTGCTCCTTTTATATTTGGATATTAACCCCTCATTGGATATGTGATTTGCAAGTATTTTCTCCCATTCCATAGGTAGGTTGAATTTTCATTTTGTTAATGGTTTTCTTGGCTGTGCAGAAACTTTTTAGTTTTATGTCACTCCACTTTTTTTTTTTAATTTTATTTTATTTTTAAACTTCACATAATTGTATTAGTTTTGCCAAATATCAAAATGAATCTGCCACAGGTATACATGTGTTCCCCATCCTGAACCCTCCTCCCTCCTCCCTCCCCATACCATCCCTCTGGGTCGTCCCAGTGCACCAGCCCCAAGCATCCAGTATTTCTGCCTTTGCTTTTGGTGTCAAATCCAAAAACTTCTTACCAAGACCAATCTCAAATCCCCATATTTTCTCCCAGAATTTTTCTGGTTTCAGGTCTTACATTCAAGCCTAATTCATTTTGAGTTCATTTTTGTGTACAAGATGGGGTCAGCCTCATAGTTTTCCATGTGGATATCCTGGTTTTCCCAGTACCTCTTATTGAGGAGACTATCTTTCCTTTAATGGGGATAGTTTTAACTGTTCAAAATGACCCCTTAGGGGCCCTCACATAGATGGCTGTAATTAAATCTTTTTTATTGTGTAATACAACACACACAGGAAAGTAATTCATACATAAATGCCCACCTTAAATTGTTGTCAATTCTTGTGTAACCATTACCCAGATGAAAACATATACCTTTGCCAGCCCCCCAGAAGCCCCCCACATGCTCTTCCAGTCACAATCACAGCTTTCATTCACACCCCTGACTTCTGTGATGATCATTTCCTTGCTATTGATTATACATTACTCTGCAAGGGTGCATCGTGGAACACCATGGATTACTTTTTTGAAGTTTTTAAAAATGGAATAATACCATACATACTTTTTAATCATATTTTAAAACTTCTTGTTTTAAAATCATTATAAATACGCAGTAAGTAGCAAAAAGAGTACAGGGAGGTCCTATGCACACTTCTCCTAGTTTCTCCCATTGGTATTATCACTCAGGACACTGACATTGGTACAATCCACTGACCTTAGAGTTCACTGCTCATTTGTGTATATACATGTGTATATTCTTCTGTGTCTCATCCACATTCTTTCTTTTCTGAACTCTTTCACTTAACATTGTACTTTTGAGTTTCCACAATATTTATTTTCATAGTATACTTTTCCTCTGAGTGCACCACACTCTATTTACCAATTCTACTGCAATGGGCTATTCGGTGGTTCCATGGTTTGGACATGTGAACATGGTCATCCATGTCTCCTGATACACATGTGTATTCATTTTCCTTGTGTATATAACTAGGAGTGGAATTACTGGGGCACTGGCTGTGGCTTTACTTGATAACATAAACTTTTTCCAAAGTGCCTATTCCATTGTACACTCCCCTTAGTGATGCATGAGTGTTCCAGGGCTCTACATCCTTACCGACACTTGTTAATTGTAGCTTTCAGGTAGGTAAGCAGTGAATTTCATTGTGGGTTTCATTTGCACTTCTCTTGTTACTAGGAAATCAAGCAGCATTTCACACATATATTGGCCATTTGGATTTCCTGGTTTGTAAATGACTTGTTAAGTCTTTTGCCAATTTTCCTATTGGGTCATCTGTCTTTTTGTTAGTAATTTGTAGAATTTGTAAAAAACATTCTAGCTTCAAGCCTTGTGTCGGTTTTATATGTTCCAGATACCTTTTCCCAATTTGTGTTTTTTTTTTTTTCATTCTGTTCATCAGTCTATTTATCTAGTCTTACACCAAAACCACAGCAGGCAGACGTCTCTCAACAACTACTGGCTCAGGCTGTGCTCATTAGGGATTAGAAGACTAAAAGTTAGGTATAGCCAGATTAGTAAGGATCTTGAAAATCAACGGAAAGGCTTGGACTTGACCCAGGGAGCAAAGGAGTTCCCCAGTATGTCAGGGAGCATGAGAGAGAGATTCTGAATAAGCGTTTTAGGAAGATAAATCCAGGAGTCAAGTTTCAGCACAAGAGCATGGAGCCAAGAAAAGAATGTGGAGGTTATTGAAGAGGTCCAAGGCTGAGATCCCAGGGGCTCGGAGGAAGGAGGTAGCAACAGAAACAGAAAGGAAGAGATGCATCCAAGAGACATTTAGAAGAGAAAGTTAGAATGATGGCACTTTGTTATGAGTCAGTGGAAGAGAGGGAGTTGGAGACTGAATAAATGATGCCAAGCTTTTCAGCCCGGAAACTGAGGGCTGCTTCTGCTTTGATGAAAGACACTCATAAAGTAGTCGGGGGAGTGTGCTTTCCACCACTCAATTCTGAAAGTTCAATTCATGTTCCAGAGAATCAATCAGAGGAGTCCTGACTGTACACAGATTTGCTCAGCCTGGCTATTGAGCAGTCACCCTTGGCTTCAGACTTTGGGGAGTTGAAGCGAGACTTAGAGCCCTGTTCAGGCCCCTTGGGCATTGTTGATTGAATCTGCTTTGCAGTCTGAACTCAGTTGGATCATAAGAACATTCTCAAGCATGCCACCTGATAATTCTGATGGCAAAGGTCACCCAGACTAAAACCAGTAGTGAAAATAGAGATGAAAACCCAAGGGAAAACTAACTTTTAAAAAAAAGCAACAGGTACTCTAGACTAACCCATGGTAGACTATAAAACATGTGTAGAAGGTACATTGAATACTTGTGAATACTTGTAAATGTGCTCTTTTCTGTTGGCCTGGTAATGTTTAAATGTATGTAGCACCCTCCCTTTCAATCTCCTTCCCCTATAGATATGTGCCAAAGCATTCAGGTCTAATATTCCTGAAAAGCCAAAAGCATATGTACAGAGACTGAATGTGTCTAAAGAGCAGATAAATCAAACCTCTTGAGAAAACAAAGTCCCGTAGCAGATTATGTTATGAAAAGATGAAAATAGTGCTCATTACTTGATAACGCCACCAACTGGGTTTTTAAAAAGAGGTCATTCACATGTTAGGTCATAAAGTCATTCCCTTAATCCCTGAAACATCAAATAAAATTAAGATTTTAGATAAATTCACTTGATTAGAATTGATATGAAAATCTTCAGCAAATAATTAAAAGGGATTTGGTAACATAATAACCAGCTAATTCCAGCACATATTTAATAAAGAATGGATTATGGGAGGAGTTGGTGTTTACTTTTTTTTTTTTTTGGCTATCAGAAAATGCAAAAGTATTTGTAGTACTACTAATGTTTGCAGAGGAAAGCAAAGGTGCTCTGAGAGCATGATGCCCTGGGTACAAGGTACCAAGTCAGGAATGCTAGATCCCTGGAGGTGCCTTCCCCTGAAAGACAGCCAGAACCCACAGTTGGATGAGGCTGAAGTGTGGTCTGGGCCATGAAGTTAATCTCTGGAAACTCTGTAGCCACTGCTCATTTGTTCTGTGGTATGAGAGCCAGTGCTGACTCTTCTCCTGGCTCTCTGAAATCCTGTGCTCAAGCCTGTCAACTTTAAAATGTAGAAGCCTTGTTTCAGAAAAGCCAAACACACATGTGTTCTGAGCCTGCATACTCACTTATCCATCCACTCACTAAGTCATTCACTCACTCATCCATCCACTCAGTCAGTCAGTCTCACTCAATTCATAAGCATTTCTTGAGTGTTTGCTGTATGCCTGGTGCTGAGGGGGGCTGCAGAACAGGCTAGTATTTGGTCCTGACTCTCAAGGAGCTCACCTTCTAGTGAGAGAGAGAAGTACAAAGTAACCACATGCGTGCTAAGTCACTTCAGTCATGTTCGGCTCTTTGTGACCCCATGGGCTGTAGCCCGCCAGGCTCCTCTGTTCATGGGATTCTCCAGGCAATAATACTGAAGTGGGTTGTCATGCCCTTCTCCAGGGGATCTTCCCAACTCAGGAATAAAACCTATGATTTTTTATGTCTCCTGCATTGGCAGCCTGGTTCTTTACCACTAGTACCACCTGGAAAGCCCCACAAAGTAACCAGAGCACAGGGCAAAGGAAAATAAGGGCAGCATGGAGGAATGAAGATGCATGGAGTGCAAGAGAAGTTCCACGGCTCACTTCTACACGGTTTACTTGTCTTGTTTTTTGTCTCTCTCCCCCACTAGACTATGAGCTCCAGGAGGGCAGAGATTTCTATCTGTCTCGTTCATTCCTGCATCCTCTGTGCCTAGAACAGTGCCTGGCACATGGTGGGCACCCATTAAGAAATCTGTTGAATAAATGAGTGACTCATGGGAAAAGAGAGTGAGTTGATGGAGCTGTCTTTGGAAAGGCTTCACAGAGGAAAGAATCCTGGAGACAGGCTTTACCAAAAGCGAAGACTCTCAGAGCACAGCAGAATTAAACAGCATCTTGCTTGGAGGGAACAGCTGGAGTAACAGCCTGGGGGTGGGAAATTGCCTGGTGTGTTCAAGGAACAGATGTGATTGGCAGAAATGAATAGAGGACACCAGGTGAGAATGATGCCAGAGAAGACTGGGACCAGATCACTGAGAGCATTGAAAGCCAGGTGGAGGTGCTCTGTGTTCTCCTGTAAGTGTTGGGAGTCTCTAGAGAAAGAAATTGCACAGGAATGCCAGACAGCCTGGCTTGCAACCCGGAAGATGGCAGAAGAGCTCTGGTCCTTTTATCCAGGACCTATGGAGCACCCATTGGGTCTGCGAGAAAAGACTAACACTGTGGAAGGAATGAGCAGCAGAAGGTGGAGCACGAAGGGCCCTGGCAGGGAAGGAGGGAAAGGGGTAGGCCTCAAGCTGGGCCTTCCATGCTGGCTGTCAATCCTGTGATGGGGATGAGCCAGCTGATCCCAAGGGCCCCTGCAGCCCTGACATTCTGGCACTCTAATTATAGAAGTGAAAGCTTCATTCCAGATAGCTGGGGAAATCCTTAGGTGCCATGTCACCTCCCAGTGCTGGGAGTTGAGCTGGCACTAAGGCAGTTAAAAAGGAGTGGAATGGACATGTGGAGAGCCTGTGTCAGCCTTGTGGTGGTTCAGTAAACTTTTAGCTTCTAGATGTCAGCAGCTCTTTCAGGAATGCACAACAGCAGCATCTGCACAGGCAAGGGTCTACAGGTTGGGCTGGTTTCTGATCTTTTCTTTCTGCTTTAGAAAGAGGATGGGTCCCCTAGGCCAAGAAAAAACCAAAGACCAGGTTCCTTCCAAACTTGGCTTTCAAAAAAGCCAGTAAGAGAGGTGGCACTGTACTCCAAAGGACCAGAGGGACACTCTTGCCATAAACAAGTCTCAGTTTTCACAGAAGTCTGTCCCCCAGGCAGCTGAGAGGAAAGCCCCCAGTCCAAAAGACTCAGCTGGGCTGCCCTGCCTCGGTCTGAACAGATAGGGCCCGTGGCAAGCCAGACGTGTTGGGCATCATTCCTAACACAGAAGTCGGGCCTGCACAGAGCAACCAGCTTAGGGAAAAGAGCTATGACCTGTCAAACAACTGGTTATTACACAATCACCAGAACCAGTCACTGAAAAGCAAAATAAATATACACCTCAAATAAACTCTAATTGGTCATTTCTCTGGTGTGACTGAATTCCACTGTCTGGGAAGTGTGAGTAGAATATGGTCTGAGCTGAACCCCAACACCACGGAGGCCCAGCAAAGCCACCCACAGTGTATTTAAGGTTGACAAGGAAAGGCCACCCAGGAACACAGAGAGAGGATGTGGGCAGGTGGGGAGGCCAAGATCCAGGAAGGGTTCCGCCTTGGCCCCTGGCACCAGTGGCATCATCGATAGATGGGGAGCTGCTCTGGGGTCCAGGTGGGAAATGAAAGGTCCAACTGGAGTCCAGTAAGATCCAGGAGCCCATGTACCACCCTTGGGGAGGGGCAGGAAAAGAGGTGGGAGTTCAGGTGGACACTACGGAGCTGCCTTGCACTGAGAGGCCTCTGTGTGGACAGCACACACTGAAGTTCAAGTTTGCCCACAGCCAACTGGATAAGCTTCAGGCATCTGCAGGGGGATGTGTCCAGCAAGCTTTTGGATGCACAATCCTGGCACGGAGGGGAGAACGATGGTCGGGGAGCCTGTGCTGGGAGCCCGAGGGAGTGATGGCCCCTCTCCCAGCCTCACCCTCTCCTTAGTCGCTGCGGCCACCGGGTCCCCTCTGCCATTTCTGGTTTAATTAGACCCCTCAGGATCCTGGGCCCTTCGGGTCCCTCACTGCCCTGGGTGGGGCTTCTCTGGGGGCTGCACTGCCTGCCCTGGAGGGGGCATCCCAGCGCTGGCCTCTTTTGCCCCCCTGCCTTCATCCTCAGGCCCATCCTGTGGGCATCTCACACGCCCACAACTGTCCTCTGCCCCGGGGCTGCCACACCCCCCTGGTTCTCCGTGATGGCCAGGTGGGAGCCCGTGGGGAGGAGAGGTGGGCACTGCCAGCTGTGTCACCGTGTCCTGTTCTACCTTGTGGGGACAAAGCCATCCCGGTGGCATAGGGGGGATGCCCCTTGGGAAGCTGGTCAGCCGCACAGGGACCTATGTGGGACCAGGACGGCTGCTTCTGAGACGCATCCTGACCTTTTAGGGACTGTGACCTCAGCAGATGCCACCTTCAGTAGGTGACCAAAGTTGCCCAGACTGGGCCCGGAGTCTCTGAGGAGAAAACCTCCCACCAGGTCCCAGCATTAGACCAGCCCCTCCTGGTGATCACGTATGGAGCTGCCGAAGCTTCCACAGTCCATGGGCACCTGGGGAGGCCCTGCCAAGGCCCTGGCCCAGGACACAGGGACCCCATGGTGCCCTGACTTGCGTGTGACCTTGGGCACAGCCCTGCCCCTGTGGGCCTGGTCTCCCCACCTGTCAGTAGGTTGGGTGGTGTGGGGGGAGGGGTGCTGGCTGACCTGAAGGGCCCTGCCTGTCCCACCCATAGGCCCCCGGGGACTGGGACCAACCTGTTCAGGGCTCCAGGTGTGCCAGGACCTGCCCCCTGGGCCAACCTGGTCGGTTCTGACTGCCTGCTGCCCTAGAACGGGAGGCCGCACCAGCCTGGGCCCCTCTGTGTCCCCCTTCAGTCCCACCACAGTTCTAAGGACAGGGTGCTCCCTCCCATCATAAGGGTGATCAAGAATGCTATCCCCAGTTTCTCCCCTCACCCCAACAAGTGACACCAGTCTGGGCACACCTCAGAGAACCCAGGGAGACCAAGGCCCCTCCCGGACTAGCCCAGGTGGGCTCCTGGGGCTGAGGATTGGTCCTTGGGCAGACGGTGTCCTTCGCTTGGGTGGCAGCTGCTTGCTTCCTGTCTCTTGTTTATTTTATTTTTAGCCCACTATGCCAGCCTTTCTCGGCCTTGGCAGAAGGGGAGCGTGCCCAGGGAAAGTGGTGGGCACATTAGCGAGGCGGGCAGCCAGGCTGGTCTACCGAGAGACTGGGAAACCAGCTGAGAAATTGTTTGCTTAGCTTCATCTACTTATTAGTGCGCTTAGAAATTGCTATTTATATTTTAACCCTCTGGGGACAGCTGTGGTTCTTTAAAAAAAAAAGTTTGTGTATCTCCAGCCCTAAAAGGAAGAAATAATCAGTAGTCACAGACATTACCAAGACTGCCAGGGTCAGAGGCTGTCGCCATGAGATGCTCGGGGAATAGCTGCCAGGGACTGAGGGCATCACCCATCATCATCAGCTTGTGAGTTCTGCGTTCTCAGATGTGAATTGGGGCTGTTGGCAATGAGGATCAATAAAAGCAAAGGACATAAAAAGCCTGGGAAAAATGTGGCAGGCAGTCGTGAAAGGGTTTCACACCTGCGGAAAGGGAAACTCCTCCCGGACCTCTACCCCGCAGCTACAGAAGGTGTAGGAGCAGAGTAGAGGCTGGCAGAGCTGGGGCCCAGGGTTGCTTCCCTCTATTCAGGAAGCTGGCATTCAAGGAGGTTGGTGAGCCCCCTCCTTTGCCCCAGGCCCCATAAGCATCTGCTCTGAGCAGGTGCCGACCACCCTGGCCCAGCTCCCTATGTGCAGCTGCCAGGCCCAGGCTGGCTGGGTCTGAGCCTCAGAGGTCCCTGTGGCATTGGTGTGGGAAGGGGGGATGAAAGGGCCTTTCTTTGAGGGAGGGCCATTCCAGCTCAGATCCACCCTGATTCTGCCACTGCCTCCCAGAGGGGCTGACAGGTGGGAGTGAGTCCCCATGGGTCAGGCTAGGGGTGGATGGTAGGTTTGGGGGACCAGGAATGCCTACTCCTGCCAACAGCCCAGCCCCAGCTGGGGGCTGTCATCAAATATCTGAACCTAAGTCTTTGCAAGCAAACGGAGAATCTTCCTAATACTAAGCTGTTTCCTCTGTAAGCTGTTAGTGTCTCAGATGCCCTTGTATCTAGTCTGTTATAAAGCAGCAGCTTATTGATAAGCACTTTAACAAATCGCCATGCCTCCTTGTGGTTTTTGGAACAAGGACTGCCATTTTTGCAACTACCGAACAAGACACAGTTTAAGGATGGGTGTAGACAGAACTGAGTTCTTCCAGAGCCAAGTTTAGCTTATAGACACCTTACAACTTCACCTGAGCATAGTTCTCCAGGTCTAGTGATTCACCCAGGAGATCTCTTTGCTTTGCTAATGGAACCAACAAGGTGAATTTCAATTCCTGGCAGAGTAGGGGCGGGGTGTGGGTTTCTATGGAATCTGATGGTTCTGACAGTCGCATTTGCCATGCATATGGCATCCCTCCTACTCCGCCTAGTCCAAGAGAGGTGACAGAAGTTCCCAACCGCTGCCCCAGCCCCATGGCTGCCCCAGCCTGATCAGATCAGCTAGCTCTCAGCTTAGCTCAATTAACATCTCAAACCCACAGTTTAGGGCTAAATCTACATACATCATTATATAAAAGCAGACATTTGCCTTTGATAGCTCTAATGTATGCATAAAATTAGTTTACTGTTCAGGAAATGGCAACCCACTCCAGGATTCTTCCCTGAGAAATCTCATGGACAGAGGAGCCTGGAGTGCTACAGTTCACGGGGACGCCAAGAGTCGGACACGACTTAGTGACTAAGCAGAACACATCTAAATTACTATTTTTTTAATTGTCTCAAGGCAGAAACTGAGTTTTATATCACATTCTACAACTTATTTTTTGTGTCTTTTTTTTTAATGCAAAACATCTGGAAACTTTATGTTTAAACCTTTCATGCTCATAAAACAAGCTGAATGAAAATGTGGCTAATTTGTATAGAATGGGGTTTTTTCCCCTTTTTTTGGTCTGGTTACATACATTAGCAAATAAATGGTGAGAGCAGGAATACCACCAGACAAAAAAGTGAATTCAATTCCAATCTGTAAAATATTCAAGGAGCTTTAGCACCCTAGGAAATGGTTCATATTCCAATAAAAAAGTTCAGTTAACACAATGCCAAATAGGGGCATCTTTCTTCCTGCAGCCTTAATTTCAGTAAGTATTCACTTGAGGGGGCCCCTTTGGCCTAGCACAGTTGGGTGAGGGCCCTGCAGCCAAGGAACCTCGGTCCCAGGTCATCGGTGCTGTGGAACCAGCACCTTCCTGCCCCAAGCCTCCCTTCTCCTCGCTGCTACTGCTGCTAAGTCACTTCAGTCGTGTCCGACTCTGTGCGACCCCATAGACGGCAGCCCACCAGGCTTCCCCGTCCCTGGGATTCTCCAGGCAAGAACACTGGAGTGGGTTGCCATTTCCTTCTCCAATGCATGAAAGTGAAAAGTGAAAGTGAAGTCGCTCAGTCATATCCAACTCTTTGCGACCCCATGGACTGCAGCCTACCAGGCTCCTCTGTCCATGGGATTTTCCAGGCAAGAGTACTGGAGTGGGGTGCCATTGCCTTCTCTGCTTCTCCTTGCTAACCTCCTGCTAGCTGCCTAGTGAGGCTGCCTTTCTCCTCAGCATCCCTGCCTTGACCAACCACTTAGCCAAGACAGGGCTTGTCTGCTGCCTTCAGTTGGCCCCTGAAGAAGCCACGAGACAATCTGAGAGGTGCCTGACTCCAGATCCTTGACTTCTGGCTTCTGTGACCCAAGGAAAAGCCCCTCAGATCTCAGTCTTTTTTTCAGCCTTGAGCTTCAAAATCCTTGAAGCATCTTGGAGAGGGTGCTGGAGGCAGAGGAAGGCAGGTTCCGGTCCAGGCACATCTTCAGCTTTGCAGAAGATCTCAATTTGGTAAACTTTGCCGCCCTCCGCTGTCTCCTGAGCCCCAGCCCTATCAGTCCCCACTCCCAGTCTGGGCCAGGGATCCAAATCCCAAGAAACAAAGAAGTTACTGAGATGCAAATATCCCTGATGAATAAAGAAAGGAGAGTCACTGGTCTAAGCCATTTCTCCTCAACCAGCACAGCAGCCCAGGGACCTGCAATGGATGCCCAGGGGATGCACTTGTTCAAAAGCCTGTCTTCAGAATCCCCCGTGGAACCAGTATCTGTAAGGAGGAATAGAGTAGCAAATTACAAATTATTACCCTGTGTGCTAAGTTGCTTCAGTCATGCCCAACTCTTTGTGACACCAAGGACTGTACCCCACCAGGCTCCTTTGTCCATGGAATTCTCCAGGCAAGAATACTGGAGTGGATTGCCATTTCCTCCTCCAGGAGCTCTTCCTGACCCAGGAAAGGAACCCAGGTCTCCTGCATTGTGAGTAGATTCTCTACTGTCTAAACCACCAGGGAAGCCCTAGGAGCAGCTGGTCAGGGTTCAGGTTAATTGGAAGATGCCCTGGGCTTGAAGTCCTGGTACTCTTCTAGTCTGGCTTAGAAAAAGGCTGTGATGGGCTTCAATTCTTCACCTGACATTCTTACTTCTTCTCCAGAATTAAAATGTTTTGCAGAGTCCATATGACAGCAGCTATCAATATTTTATCATCTCTCCATCAAGGAACACAAAAGGACAAATAGTCATATAGATGTGGAAGACACATTTGTCTATAGACAGACCTTGGTGTACACTTGGATCTGTGAACGCTCAGCGATCATGCCTTCACTTACTCACTCAGCCGACATTGACTGAGTACTCAGGTATGGTCTTCAAGAAAGTCAGTGTCACTGGGTTGAAATCTAAGTGTCGGCAGTGTCGTGCTCCCTCTCTCTGCAGGCTCTAGGGGAGGAGCCTCTTTTGTCTCCTCCAGCTTCTGGTGGCTCCAGGTGTCCCTTAACTCTTGGCTCCTTCCATCTCATCTCTGCCTCTGTCTTCATGTGACCTTCTCTACATTTCTCCTCCTCTGAGGACACTTGTCATTTAATTTAGGGGCTACCCAGATGAATCAGAATGATCTGAACTTGAAATCTTTAACTTGATGACATCTGCAAAGACCTTTGTCCCACAAGGTTACATTCATAGGTTCCAGGGAGGATATTTCTTTGGGGGCCACCATTCAGCACCCTACAGTATGAACACTGGGAATTCTGGGTGAGTGAACAAATGGATGCTGGAAATACAATCTTAAAGACAGTGTCCAGTGGCCTAAGTCTTCCCAGGGAGCAAAGAGGTCCCTTGGACTGCAAGGAGACCAAATCAGTCAATCCTAAAGGAAATCAATCCTGAATGTTCAATGGAACAGCTAATGCTGAATCTGAAACTTCAGTCCTTTGGCCACCTGATGCAATGAGCAGACTCATTGGAAAAGACCCTGATGCTGTGAAAGATTGAGGGCAGGAGGAGAAGGGAAACACAGAGGACAAGATGGTTGGATGGCATCACTGACTCAATGGATGTGAGTTTGAGAAAACTCTGGAAGATAGTGAAGGACAGGGAAGCCTGGCATGCTGCAGTCCGTGAGGTTGCAAAGAGTTGGACATGACTGAGCAACTGAACAACACAGGTCTTCCCAGAGCTTGCTGTCACTGCTATGGTGTTCCACCAGGCCCTTCTGTTTCAGGCCTGGTAGGTAACTGGCAATCTGTATGTCACCTGAATTCTAGTGTGTTAGATTCTGGAAACTGCATTTCCTCTGCATTGGTTATTTCTCTCAAGCACAAAGCTTTCCTGGGGGTGGGGGGAGTAAAAGAGAGAAAAAGAAAAGAAAAATGTCCTGTGACATCAGACTTGTTTTCCCCAAGGCCAGCTTGTCTGCAGCCTTGCTCCAAAGCCTTTGATGGTCCCCTGGCACCTGTGAGATGCTATGTGAGCTGCTTCGTCTGGCCCTCAATGTTCTCCATGTGGACTCCCGTCTCCTAACTCTGCAGCCAGTCTCTACCCACCCCCTCTCATCCTCATGCACATCCCTAAACCGGCCTGGCCCCTTTCCCCAGAATCCCCTTCCCTCTTCTGCTTCCACGTCTGCCCACTGCTTTCATCACATCAGGCTTGGCTCCAACTCCACCACTTCCTAGAAGTCTTCCCAGCCTCACAGAGCTGAGAATGACTCTGTCCCTATGCTCTGGTCCCTTCCCAATGGTCCGTATCAAGATTACAATTGGCCTTGTGCCTCACTCGCCCAACCCATTCTCCCTCTGAGGCTGGAGCTGAACTCACCCTTGGGTCCCTGATGCCTCACATACGGTAAGCTATGTGTGCATCTTATGGCTTCCTCCAGTGCTTAGTTGGCAAGGAAATGAACCAGTTTCAAAAGAGGGGTAAAGGTGGGAAAACTAGCTGAGAAAGATGGAATCTGGAGATATCCAGGGTAGCAGATGGCGCCCACGAAGCCTGAGTCCTGCCTTGGCCTCTCCTGCCACCCCTAGTCCAGACTCTCTCAGGTGCCCCCCTCGCCCACTCTTTGAAGGCCCGCAGGTGTCTTGGCCCAGGTGTCAGGGGAAACACTGTCTGAAACTGCTCATGGCCAGGTACTATAGTAACCATTTGCTTGAGTTATTTTACAACAGGAGGTCCTAGCAAGGAGCACAGAACAAGCCACCACAAACTGGAAGGGTCTTGTTATGTTAGTAGTTCAATCGTGTCTGACTCTTTGTGACCCCATGGACTATAGCCCACCAGGTTCCTCTGTCTGAAGAATTCTCCAGGCACGGACACTGGAATGGGTAGCCATTCCCTTCTCCAGGGGATCTTCCCAACCCAGGGATCGAACCCAGGTTTCCCACATTGCAGGCAGATTATTTACCAGCTGAGCCACAAGTGAAGCCCAAGAATACTGCGGTGGGTAGCCTATCCTTTCTCCAGGCATCTTCCCAACCCAGGAATCGAACCCAGGTCTCCCGCACTGCAGGCAGATTTTTTACTGTTGGAAAAAGTCAAATGGAGACACCACATGTCCTACCAACCTCCAAGAATCCTTCTTGCTGGCATCCATTTTGGCAGTTATGCCATCAGAAAGGACCCTGAGTCAGAATGATTGGCCAGAGACAACCGGGAAACTAATCCCATCACCATAAAACCCAAGACTTTGAGCCACTTGGCAGAGTGGTTCTCCTGGGTTCCCTTACTCTCCTGCTTTCTGCCTTCCCAATAAAGTCTCTTGCTTTGTCAGGATGTGTGTCTCCTTGGACAATTCATTTCCAAGTGTTAGACAAGAGCCCGCTTCTCAGGCCCTGGAAGGGATCCTCCTTCCTGCAACACAGGGATTTGGGGTTCATTCTGTCGACACCTCAGATAAATGCAGATGTTTCTTAGATTGTGTCAACCTCTGCCAATGTCTCAAAAGTCCTCCTCCAGTGTCCTCCTTGCTTTGAGCCAAGGTTAGACCTCTTCCTATCAGCAACTCCAGTGTGGGGGAAAGTAAGACTCCCAGGCTTATGGCTAGATGTCCCCCCAAATCCCAACTGAGCATCACCCCTGGAGTCTGTGCCCTGAACCTCCCTGACTTCGCTAGTCCTCCCCTCTCAGGATGTGCAGTTCCGGGGCAGCCATCCTGGGCTGCCCCTACTCGTGCCCACCAGCTCCAGGCCCTGCTGCCTGTGTCAATAGCTTCTTGTCAGCCCCCAGGTTCTCCCTCAGGAACATCAGCTCAAGGACTCCATTGTCGTCACTAAGGTATGGGGAGGAGACGGACCATGAAGTCTGACGTCAGCATTGGGTTTGCATCCCAGGCCTGCACTTCCCAGTTTGTGACCTGCTCTGATGTCAGTTCCCAGGAACTCATTCATCCACCTACCCAGTAAAACAACAACAACAACAACGTTTTTCAGAACACCTACTGGGTGTCAGACCTACTAGGTACTAACCATTGGGATGCAACAGTGAAAAGGACAGAATCTCTGCCCTCAAGGAACTTACTGTCCTGGTCTCAGGAGACACTAGCCATGAGAATAATTGTAATAGAAGGTGACCAAGGTTATGATGCTGGGGTCCCCTCTGTTCTGTGATTACTGAGCTCCTAACAATGTCCAGCTCTCAAGTATTATATTATAAAACACAGCAAAGAGTGAGGGTAGAGAATTATGGACTTGCAATAAAAACCCATTTTTCCTGCAAGAATTTCAACCAGAGAGATGTTTTTTAAATTGCTGTGGGTATATTTGGCTATCGCAAGCTAAGATAATCAGCTGCTCCAAATGGACAAAACAGATGTGAACACCACGGAGCCCATTCTAAACAGCACAGAAGCCAAAGTTGAGTTTCTCGAACACCTAGATATGGTGTGTTCTCAGTTTTAAGATGATGTGATTGATGAAATGCAAACAATTGTGTAATAGTTTTGCAGGAAGAAATAAAGAAGACACAAAACTGCATTAAGTTGCCCATGGATAGTGATGAGCACTGCAGCTCAAAGTTCCAGAAACTCAGTCAGCAGCCCACTCCTGGCACCCGAGGCCTGTGGTGCAGCCAGCCACATGCCAGCACAGAACAATCCACCCCTCGGTCACAGGTGACACTTCCTCCCCTACTCTCATAGCCCCAGCTCCCACCTCTGATCCTGCCGTCACCAAGAGCCAGTTTCAGGTGCTAATGACATTGTTCTGTCCCACGAGAATCCTAGTACGAGGAGTCCTAGACCTGGACTGCAGCAGTAGGTGGCACATGGCTTAGAAAAAGTGATGGTAAGAGAGAAATATGTAGGCGATGAGTAGAAAGGATTGGTTGCTGAGAGGCTGTGGAGAGAAAAGGGGCCAGGAAAGTCAGGGGAGGGCCCAGGTTTCTGGCCAATGACTGAGACATGGGCCCCAGAAGAGAAAAATGGGTGTCAGGTGGGCAGGCCACCCCCAAGGGCTGGATCCACTAGTTGTTGTTCAGTTGCTCAGTCATGTCCAACTCTTTGCAACCCCATGGACTGTGGCCCGCCAGGCTCCTCTGTCCCTGGGATTCTCCAGGCAAGAAGACTAGAGTGGGTTACCATTCCCTTCTCCAGGGGATTGTCCCAAACTAGGGATCGAACCCATGTCTCCTCTGTCTCCTGCATTAGCAGGTGGGTTCTTTACCACTGAGCCACCAGGGTAGCCCAGATCCACCTGCTTTCCACTTTCCTGTGAGGCCAACTCTGCAGTGTTTGGAGATGGGACCAGGGAAGCTCACAGGAACTGGGTTAAGCTTACCACATCCCATCCCTCAAAGGTCAGCTCCAGGGCGGCTTTCCCAGATCAGAGATGAATCCTTTCTCAGGACTTCCCTGTCAGTTCTGTGGTTAAGACTCCACCTTCCACTGCAGGGGGGCGCAGGTTCAATCCTTAGTTGGGGAGCTAAAGTCCCACAAGCCCCAGGGTGTGGCCAAAAATTAAAGAGGAAAAAGAAACACATGGTCTCTCTCCTGAATGCCCGGTTCATGATCTGTAGCAGGCAGTTCACACAGGCAGCTGGCTGGGCCCTCAGCAGCCCAGCAAGTGGTGCCCCTCTACACCCTTCTCATCTGGGCAGGCCTGCAGTCCCACAGCTGGGGCACACACCCAGTTCCCCTCTGCCTGTGCACTGGGGTCAAGGGAATTGCCTGCTTCGTAAGGTTGTGGTAGTGATAAGATCCTGGTCCTTGCATGTGACTTTCACTGCTGCTGGTGGCTCTGTCTGCCTCCTCCTTGGTCTCCCTGATACTGTTGCTATGGTCTGTCTGTTGGTTTCCTGTGGGTACTCTAACAAAATCATCATAAACTCGGTGGCTTTAAACAACAGAAATGTATTCATTTAGACAGAAATGTATGTATATATATATATATATGTATGTATCTCTCCTATCACAGTTCTGGAGGCCGGGGTCTGGAGTACCCGTGTCAGCAGCTCTGAAGACTCCAACAGCTGCCAGCGCACCCAGCTTCCAGGGCACCCAGGTATGCCTTAGCTTGTGGCTTTGTGACGCTCCTCTTTGCTTCTGTCCTCACAGAGCCTTCTCTGCTGTGTGTCTCAAATCTTCCTTTGCCTCTATAAGAACCCTTGTTATTGGATATAGGCCCACTTGGATAATCCAGAATAACTCTTCTCCAGATTCTTAACTTCATTACATCTGCAAAGACCCTTTTATGAATCACACCACATTCACAGGTTCCAAGAGGATCCATCTTTTGGGAGGACCACCGTTCAACACACTATAGTCTGAATGTTCAGACTTACAATCAACCCCAAGATCACATACCCACCTTTTCCCCGGGCTGGGTGCCTGGAGCCACTCACAGAGCCAGGTGCCCATAGCCCCAGGAGGCAAGATCACAGTTTGTATCAGCTCTTCAGAACTCAAGGGGAAAGTGATCCTGGAAATCAGGTCCCCAAGCTGTCACCAGCCTGGCAGGGGGAAGGGAGGCTGTTCCCCGAAGACCCTTCCGTGTGCCTGGCCCATGCTGGCGGCTGGGACAGTGTTAAATAAAGCTCCAGGTGTGTCCCAGACTTTGCTCAAGGGATGCTAATGGGCCCTCCCATTATCCTGAGGACCACAGAGACCAGCCAGCTGGAGGCACTGGGCCCTGACACCAAAGTCCTGTGTTCCAGCCTTAACAACCACGTCTGTCACTTCAGGCCACTTCAAAGAGGTAAAATAGTAGCAGTGAGCCTGATTTGAAGCCAACACGGTAAAAGAAGTAGAAGTGTTTAGCAACCTGCAAAGGGCCCTGCAGGGGCCTTCATAGAGACACCAGCCACCCTCGCCCTGCGTGGCCCAGGAGCCGACAGGCCGATCTGACTGCCACACTAGATGCGACAGGCTGATGTCCCCACACTGGGAAAGGCAGGGACTGGCGAGGAAAGGAGGGCAGGGAGGGGCTGCTCTTTCAGAGCTCAGTCCCCCTTGCACACTTCCAAGGACACAGTGATGGAACAGAACCAGAGAAAGACCATGGCTTTCCCCAAAGAGGGGAAGGGACAACCCAGTGACCAATTTTGGTGATTAGTGGCAAGAAGAGGACACTTTATTCCAGGCATGTGTGTGCCTTTTAATTTCCTCTTGTGGGTTCCTGAGGGGGCCCAGTAACCGTGCAATTGGTATTCCTGGCCAGCCTCAGCGGAGGCAGGCACTAGGTCAGAGAAGGCTCCAGGTGGCGTAGTGTGCCACTTGCCCTGCTGGTTTCCCAATTAACTGAGCCCGCACAACCCGCCTTGGGCGGGCCAGTGGGGTGGGCGGGGTGTGTGAAGGTGGCAGCTGAGACACTGAGCCCACTCCTGGGCCCAGGCAAGTCTCCTCCAGCCTTTCAGAGGTGGCAGGTCCAAATTGACCTCGAGCCTTTCCGGCTTTATGAGAAAGGAAAAAAAAAAAAAGCCTTACTATGGGTGACAAATGAACTTGGCTCCCTTAGGCAACTGAAGGCACAAAGTTGACCACGCAGCCGATTAGGGGGTGATGATTTGCATCACAAGAAGACCCTTGGCTTCCTAAACGGAGTTCTCCTGAGGCTGCTAGAGAGGCTGCCCCTAGGGGGTTGACAATTCAATAGACAAAACAGTGATCCGTCCTGACGTCCTGACTCGTGCACAGCAGACTCTGTTGTGTAGAACCAGCATCTGGACAGACTCTGGATCAGCTCCCAGCCCCAAGACGTGTGGTATCACCAAGCCCTGGCAGTTTCTCAGATACAGAAGATGTGGTTCCTTTCCAACCTGGCACCTGGCTTGGGAAGTGAATGCTGGAGCCAGGTGCTTGGGCCCAGAAAGGGAGGGCTCTTGGGGGAGAAGGGTGTGTGAGACCCAAGTCTCGGTTTCACTGGGTCCCCAGTAAGTTGTGGGGCCTGTTCCCTCTTTGGGGCCTCAGTGTCCAAGTGCATACAGCAAGGGAGGCTTGATGCACTTCCTATTTCTTCATTCCAGGAGCACCACCCTTGGGCTGGCAGGGTGACCCTGGAGATGCCCTTGACCTACCTATAAAATGGGATACGGACATTGCCCTGAATCGTGCCCAGGATAATGGCGATGTTAAAAATGAAATATGTCTGTGAGGGTACTTTAGAAATTGTGCCGTTCACAGAGCAGCAGTGGCCTGTACAAAGAGCATTTTCAAAGTCAGCTGCTTCATCATCTGAGGCCCAGGTGGTCTGAAGCCTGCTCAGTGGGTGCGTGTGCTCCAGGTGTGGAGTTACTCCAGGGATCAGCTTAGCAAGCTCTGTAACGTCCCATTTTGAATGAACACACAAGTGAACTCTTTACCCTACAGTGGGACATTTCGAGGAAAGAAGATTCCCAAAATGCTATGTTTGCATTTCACACAGCTCAACTGGCCTCAAGCTTGCAATCCAGTATGAGCTTATGTAAATAACTAAGAATTTTGAAATAGAATGAATTTTTCGAACTTGTCCAAGGTCTGTGTAACTTGGTGCAAGCCGTGTTCTTTGCCCTATCCCACCCCCACCCCAGCCATTGCTCACATTGAGAAGTTTGTACACATAGTAAGGATTCGAAGTGGTTTAAATGTTCTGAAATTCAAGCTCAAACCAGAGAATTGTTCTCAGAGGTAGGAAGTTTGAGGACTTGGACCAAGACAGGAGGCAGCAGAAGAAGGAACCAGAAAGACAGGGAGAGAGAGGCTGAGAGGAAAGGAGGTGGGAGAGGAGAGAAGGGAATGAACAAATGCCACCATTTCCTGGTGTGTTTAATTTTCACATCCCAAAGCACCAGGCAGCAGGCAATCATCATATTACCTACTGGGATCCCAGGCAGGGACCTCTGGGTGGGGAGGATGTGGAATTCATTCCTTCCCACTCCAGCCAGACCTGCTTGCTGCTGTTTGGACGCAAAAGATGATGGAAGAGACTCTGAAAAGTGTCAAGGGTTTGTGCTTGGCAGCTCTTCATTGCCTCTCACTCTTTTAGACTCAGAGGTGAACTCTCCCCTCAACTCCCCTCCTGGATTGTACTTACCTCAATGCCAGGAGCCTGGAGTTAGACAGAGGCTGCCTTGAGTCCTCCAGGGCACTAAGGTCTCAGGGAAGGAGGCAATGAAAGAATCCAAACGTCAATACTCCAGTCTTGGTCAGCAGGTCCCTCATCTGGTCAGTGATGGGCTAACTGTCCTGGCCTCTCTGGCCAAGGACAACCTGCAGCCTCCATGTTCCCAGGCCCTTCCTTGAAGCCATCGGATAAGTTACCTGATGATGAACCTCAACTAAGGGACTTTGTACCCTGGCCTCCCAGCAGCCTCCTGCTCCCAAAGCATAATTTTCTTTTCCTGAAGTCTTCCCATCCTCCAGCTGCACTCCCACCCCACCCCCCGCCCATGCAGGCTCTGAAGAGACTTCCACTTCTGTCTGGGTGACACGAAGACTGGCTTCTGCCCCAGTTTTGCCACTTAGTCACCTGCATTATTTTCCCCTTGCTGTTGTAACAAATCACCACAACTCTCACAGTTAAATATCTCAATTTACTGTAACACTTTTGGAAGGCGCAAGTGCAAAGTCACTTTCATTTGGGTAAAGTCAAGGTAACAGCCAGGCTGGTTGCTTTTACAAACTTTGAGGGAAGAATCCCTGATGGCTCAGACAGTAAAGAATCTGCCTGCAATGTGGGAGACCTGGCTTCTATCCCTGGGTTGGTAAGATCCCCTGGAGAAGACAATGGCAATCCACTCCAGTATTCCTGCCTGGAGAATCCCAAGGACAGAGGAGCCTGGTGGGCTACAGTCCATGGGGTCACAAAGAGTCAGACATGACTGAGGTGACTTAGCACACATGCATGAGAGAAGAATTTCTTCCCTGGCCCTTTACAGCTTCTGGTGGATGCCTGCATTCCTTGGCTCGTGACCTCTTCCTCCATCCTCAAAAGGCATCCATCATCTCTGCTTCCAACGTCACATTGCCTCCTCCTCTTCTGTACATATCAAGTCTTCCACTGCTTCTATTTTTCTTATAAGGACATTTGTGTTTGTATTTAGGGCCCATTCAGAAAATCCAAGATAATCTCTCCTTCTTGAGATCCCTAATTTAATTACATTTGCAAGGTCCCTTTTCATAGGTTCCAGTGACTAGCACATGAACATCTTGGGGCCAGGATTCAGCCTCCACGTCAGGTAAGGGTCTTTGAGCAACTAAGTTGCCTCCCTTCTCTGAAGCTTAATTTCCTTCTTTGTACAGAAGACATGAGGTTCCTCCTCCTCACCACTTGGGCTTAATAGGAGGTTCCAGGGAGAAAGTAGATGTCACGGCTTTTTGTAAACTGTCCTTAGGCTTGTTCTTGCTTCCCTAACCCATGAAGCTGAGGTCCCCTCAGTGTAGTCACCCACAGCCCAGGAACTCTGCCTCCAGAACTCTCTCCCGGCATGTCTTGATAAACACTCTGGAAGTTGAAATTGTTCCTAAACCATCTGACTCTGGCCACCCTGTCCCAGTGAATGACAGTGGAGAATGGAAGGTGCTTGGGTGGGTGGCAGCCATGGTGGCATTGATGCCACATTCCAATTGGCTAAAATTTTCCTTCCCAGCCTGCTTTGTTCCAGTTCCAATGAGGTCCCAGGATGTAGAAATAGGCTCCTGAGCACACTGCTGGGCACAGAGGAAGTGACACATGGCCATTTTTCTTCATGTAGCAGCTACAGCAGCCTGTGCTTGTCAGCTCTTCACTGCCTGTGGAACCATCCTTTCCTTCCTCCTCTGCAACATACCATCAGGTCATAAGCAGCAGCAGGAGCACGCACCCCGCAGCACTGGTGCCATCCCCGCCCTCTGCCAGTGGCTATCCATACTCAGTGTGGGGGACCAGGGCCTGTTCTCAGCCTCAGCTGACCAGGCTGCCTGAGGACAGGTCACAGTTTGTCCAGCAGCTGATAGGAGGTAGGCAATGGATAGCAAAGACTCTGAATGGAGAGCCTGGCAAAACCTCCTGGATGCACGGCCACAGCTGGCTCTGGGCCTGGCAGAGAGCATGGAGATTACCTGCAAGCTTTCAGGGGGCAACAGGTGTTTCTTTACCCTAAACCCAGGAAAATCACAACCACAACCACTACACCTGGGCACGGGTGGGGGGAGGGGAGGTGCTGCTAAGCTGGTGAGAAACTGAGAATGGAAAGACCCTTTCTGAACATGGCCACCTCCTCTCCCCCAGTATCGCCAGTGTGGAGACGGGATCCACAGGGAGCAGTGATGGGTTAGGAGGAAACTGCTGGGGGAAACTTGTCCATTATTCCCCAACACAGCCTGGCTGGCAGCTTTCATTCTGGGTGCTGCCTTTCCTAGTCTAGGCCCATGGCCTCTTCCCAGGGGCCCAGACAGCTTTGGAGTGTATCACCGTTTCTGGGGGCTTTCTGCAAACATCTCTGCTTGCTTGGATGCCCTACAACCTCAAAAAGGTGCAAGGCACTGACATCTTACAGACCGAGAGACAGAGCCAGGGGAGACTGACTCGCCTGGGTCACACACACGTGGATCTGGCAGCAGACTCCCAGCCTTTGTATGATAATCCAGTGCGTGATGAAATCCTCTACTGTCTGTCTGAATGCAAGAGCTGCCCGGCAGCGCAGGCTGAAGCACATCGACTTGTTCTGCTTGTGCATTCTGAGTGCCAGTCCACAGCGTCCTCATTCCACTTGAGGCATCAATGTGCCAGACGACCTTGATGTATGAATCAGTCGTGGTGCTTCTCTTACAGGAAATTGAAGATACTTTTGCGAACTGGTTTGCCAGTTTCTATTGCTTTTTAGCTTCTTTGGGATTTTGTGTGAACTGTATAAGGCAACTTGGCACCAGTTACTGACCCCAGGTTGATGGGTGGAGATGGGTAAGGGTTCTGGGAACAAAAGAACTCGTTTCTCTCAGGAGTGGGTGGGTGGGGATGTTGCCACTCCTGACAAAAGCTGTAGCATCAGTGTGTGGACACCTTATGCAGAACAGGACACCTAGTGCTGCACTTGATCTGGAGTGTGTCTGGGGGATACTGCTTCATACAGAGGGGCCCAGGAGCCCCTGAGACCCTTTCTGGGGCCCACAAGGTCAAAACCTCTTTGACAATAATGTCAATAATAAGATCAAGGACTTCCCTGTGGTCCAGGGGCTAAGATTCCAGGGCAGAGGCTCAGATTCAGTCCCTGGTCAGGGAACTAGATGCCACAACTAAGAGTTCTCAGGCCACAGCTAAAGATTCCACATGCTGCACCTAAGACCCAGCGCAGCCAAATAAATAAATATTTAAAGCAAAATAAAAAGAAGTTAAAACAATAAGATCAAGATGTGTTTGCCTTTGCTCTCCTCTCACAGTTGAATGGTGAATTTTTCTAGAGACGAAGGGATACGTGATATCACAACAGCTTTAACTCAGAAGCAGATACCAGAATCCAGCTGTCTTCTATTAAGCTTGACATTAAAGTGGTTTGCAAAACTGTAAAACAATGTCACTCTTCTCACTAATCACTTTTGTTCTGGAAAATAGTTATTTAATAGGTTTATTAGTGTTATTTTTTAATGAATTAATAAATGAATGTTTGAAAGCTTTCTCAGTTTAAATTCCTAAAACTGTACATTTCAGTAGACAGAGAAATTCTATAGAACCAAGAGCTCTTTTGGGGTCCTTGATAATTTGCTAAGAGAGTAAAGGGACTGCAAGACCAGAAACATGAGAATGGCTGTCCCAGAAGTCGGGAGACCGTCTGATTGGACATTTGGGGACACTGTGGGGCAGGAAATAGCCCAAGGTCACTCAGCGATTTCTTGGCAGAAATAAGTCTTCTGAGAGCCAAAGCCTTGATTTCCAGGGACTTTTTGTCAAAAGCTTCAGTGACTGGACGCGGGGGCACAGAGTGAAATGAATCCATGGTGCCACACTTCCCCCAGCTACCAAATCCCGGCACCTCCAGTGCCACTCAGCTCTTTACCCACCAAGGGATTTACCTACCTACCACCTTGAAGAATTACTATAATAAAAAGAAACTCACACAGATCAGGCAATGAGCCAGTGACCCAGCAGAACCAGGATCTGGGCTTCCAAACTCCCTGTCAGCTGCTGTTGTACAGGCCAGGAGAAAAACCCTCCGTGGTCCAACAAAGAGTATTCAAACTGGCCAGGCCTTGTCATTAAACTCTGCAGACTCTTGAAAAAGCTTATTTCCCCTCAACAGCCCTGTCCCCAACTCTGTCCACAAGAGACTGCCATCCCATTTTACAATGCCTCACTGTTCTGAACCCCTCCTGTGTCCTCGGGGTGGGAGTTTTATCAAAGGCCTGCACCTACACAGATGATCTCATGGTGCTAAGAGTGTCTGAAATCTGTAGACACCAGGTAGTTCCCTTAAATACCTCTGTTTTTTCATCAGTTTTCAAGCCACCACCATGTAACCTGTATGTACAGGTTGTTCAAAAGTGTTGTCTCTGTGCTCTGGGGACCCTTCCATCAAACCCCATTTGATTTTAATAGCACCAGTGCCCTTCTGTTATTCCAGACATCAGTCTATCTGAGTTGCAGAATTGACAAGCATTTTCTCTATGAATTGTTAGCGAAAGATGAGAGGGGAGGGGCTGTTAAGTTGGGTACCACTGACAGTCCCTGTTAGTAATGAGACCCCAGCCGTGTACTCATTAAACACTGTGGCTTTTAAACAAGTTTGATATTGGAGCATCCTTGCTGGCACTCTTCCAGCCCATTTGCAAGTTGCAAAAGGAGCTGTTGAATCTTGTTTTTCCATATACTTCTGTGGCCTCCGAGCCTGGAGTTTTCAATTTCCCAGTCTTGGATCAGGAGGAGCTCAGCATTGCTCTGAGGAGGGGAAGTGGTATGCAGGAGGGGAAAGGGAGAGCACATTCTGGAGGAGGAGGAGGGACCCAACAGCTCTACTCCCCCTGACATGTATCATTAACTATTAATCGAGAATCATTCTTTTTGTGGATTTGTCACAATTGCCTTCTACAACTGGCTTTCTCAATGCTGTGCTAATTATCCATATGTTCTCAGAGGCAATTTGTGAATGCCAATCATTTATTTCCAGTTTACATAACCACAGAGGGCTGTTGATAACACAGAAATGCTTTAGAGTCAATGCATTAGCATTTGCCTCCAGATCATTTTCTGCTCTGACTTGACAAGTCCATTCCTATCATAAATAAAGACCTTTTGCAACCCTGAAACAAGCAGGGAAACTGGCTGCACCTCTGCAAGGGTTATCTATCTCACGCGATAGCTCTAGTTAGCTACTCTCTTGTGCTTAGAGGTTTCTTTTTCTTCTATTTAAAAGCCTAAATAGATACAGCTTCCAAAGCTGACAGAAGAAGAAACAGAAATTTTGAGTAGTCCAATATCTATCAAAGAAATTGATTAGTTCAAAATAATCCCACGAAGAATCCCCAGGCCTACATTGATTCACTCGTGAATCCTTAAAAACCTTTAAGGAAGAAGTAACATTGACCTTACTTAAGTTTTTGCAGAGTAGAAGAAGTGGGAACACTTCTGCTTTTGATGAGGCCACTATAACCTTCATTCCCAAACCTAACAAGGATATTGCAAGAAAGGAGCACTATAGACCAATTTCTCTCATGAGCATAGGTTCACAAAACAGCAAAACGAAGCCAGTCACATCCTATATATATGTACATATAGTATTTATTGATGTGTGTGTATGTTCAGTCATGTCCAACTCTTTGCAAAACCATGAACTGTACCTCACTAGGCTCCTCTCTCCATAAGATTTTCCAGGCAAGAATACTGCAGTGGGTTGCCATTTCCTTCTCCAAGGGATCTTCCCAAGCAAGACATCAAAATTACTCAACCATAAAACAAAAAAAGGAAATTTTGCCGTTTGCAGCAACATGGAGGATATTATACTAAGTGAAGTAAGTCAAACAGAGAAAGACAAATACCATATAATATCACTTACATGTAGAATCTAAAAAATAATCCTGGCCCAGGGATCCTGGGCCCAGGAGACCCACGTCTCCTATGTCTCCTGTATTTACAGGTAGATTCTTTACCACTGCACCACCTGGCAAGTCTCTAATATTTATTGATATATTTATTTACATAGGTATCATATAAAAATATATATACACAGACATATCCCTGTTCAAATTCCATTTATATATATGCCCATTCACATACCACACAAATACGTGTGTGTGTGTGTGTGTGTGTTTAGAAAGAGAGAGGGGAAAAGCACTTCATCTCCATATTTCCTCTGGTGTCTTCAGGAATCATCTCCTTGTATTTCAGTTCTTGAGCAAGTATCTGCTTTAGGGGAAAGGACATAATTCAACAACTAACAGAGATTTATTCCAGGTATGAAAAGTTGGTTTAATATTCAAAAATTAATTAATATGATTAATTATATCAACAGGAAAAATGGAGAAAATGATACAATTATTTAAATAGATGTAGAAAAGTATTTGACAACATTCAACAGCCACCTATGATAAAACAAACAAGATCCTATTAGTACACTAGGAATGGAAGGTAACTTTCTGCTCCAGTAAAGGAAAGCTACAAAAAATGATAGCAACCATCACAATCAATATTAAAACATTAGAATCTTTCCCCATAGATTAGGAATAAAAACAAGTTGCCCCTTATCACCACTTTTGTTCCACCTTGTACCAAAGGTCCAACCTAGTTCATTAGAAAATAAATCCAGTATTCACAAACTGCATGATTGGACACATGATAAATCCAATAGAACCTACAAACTATAACGATTCATAAAGTTGCAGGATCAATTCAGTTCAGTCGCTCAATTGTGTCCAACTCTTTGTGACCCCGTGGACTGCAGCATGCCAGGCTTCCCTGTCCATCACCAACTCCCAGAGCTTGCTCAAACTCATGTCCATAAAGTCAGGGATGCAATCCAACCATCTCATCCTCTGTTGTCCCCTTCTTCTCCTGCCTTCAATCTTTCCCAGCATCAGGGTGTTTTTCAATGAGTCAGTTCTTTGCATCAGGTGGCTAAAGTACTAGACCTTCAGCATCAGTCCTTCCAATGAATATTCAGGACTGATTTCCTTTAGGATTGACTGGTTTGATCTCCTTGTAGTCCAAGGGATGCTCAAGAGTCTTCTGCAACACCACAGCTCAAAAGCATCAATTCTTCAGAGTTCAGCCTTCTTTATGGTCCAACTCTCACATCTATACATGACTACTGGAAAAAACCATAGCTTTGACTAGACAAACCTTTGTTGACAAAGTAATGTCTCTGCTTTTTAATATACTGTCTAGGTTGGTCATAGCTTTCTTCCGAGGAGCAAGCGTCTTTTAATTTCATGGCTGCAGTCACCATCCACAGTGATTTTGGAGCCCAAGAAAATAAAGTCTGTCACTGTTTCTATTGTTTCCTCATCTATTTGCCATGAAGTGATGGGACCACATGCCATGATCTTTGTTTTTTGAATGTTGGGTTTAAGCCAGCTTTTTCACTCTCCTCTTTCACTGTCATCAAGAGGTTCTTTAGTTCCTCTTCACTTTCTGCCATAAGGGTGGTGTCATCTGCATATCTGAGGTTATTGATATTTATCCTGGCAATCTTGATTCCAACTTGTGCTTCATCCAGCCTGGAATTTTGCATGATGTATTCTGCATATAATTTAAATAATCAGGGTAACAATATACAGCCTTGATGTATTCCTTTCCCAATTTGGAACCAGTCCGTTGTTCCATGTCCAGTTCTAACTGGTGCTTCTTGACCTGATTTCTCAGGAGGCAGGTAAGGTGGTCTGGTATTTCCATCTCTTTAAGAATTTTCCACAGTTTGTCGTGATCCGCACAGTCAAAGACTTTGGTGTAGTCAATGAAGCAGAAGTTGATGTTTTTCTAGAACTCTCTTGCTTTTTCTATAATCAGGACACCAAGTCTATATATAAGAACCAGTTACATTTTCATATATCAACAACAATTAAATAAAAATGAAAGTTAGAAAATAAACCATTTATAATATTAAAAACATCAAAAACCTAGAAATAAATGAAAAATGTGTAAAACTTCTACACTGAAGACAAGAAAACATTGAGACAAATTAAGATTAAATTAAAAAGAAGAATATGCCATTATTCATGGATTTGGTAGGCCAAATACCATAAATATGCTCATCTTTCTTATATTAATGCATGGATTCACCACAATCCCAATGAAAATCCAAGCAGGCTTTAAACAACTTTTTTCCACTGCTAGATAGCTGGATATCAAGAATGTTGTAATAAATCAGACAATGTGATTAATACTGATGCAAGGGCAGTAAAAATCAACTTGAAAATGTAATAGTATAATAAGGCTAGAAACAAAGCCACATATATATATCATTACCTGATTTATTAAAAAGATTGCCTCTTCAATAAATTAGTAAGGGTAAATTGAATATCATAGAAAAACCACACTGAGACTCTCGCTTCATGTCATAGGTCAAGTTGAAAAAGGTAATGTGTGCATATATATATATATATCCTTTTTTATTTAAATTAAAATATATATATATATATATTTTAGGAGAACATCTTTATGTCTTTAGGCAAAGACAGCTTAAATGAGACACTAAGTGCACTAGCCACATTAAAAATATAATTAGACTACAGTAAAATAAACAACTTTATTTTACAAAAAGCAATAAAAATGTAAAAAGACCAGCCTCAGAGAGTGGAGAAGATATTTGCTATATACATCTACTCAGCCCATTGCCACATTTTCTATTGGTATCTGTCTTTTCCTATTGATTTGTAGAAATTCTTTATACGTTATATATTCTGGATAGTTTTTTGGGATATACGTCCAAAATATAAATCCAAAGAACTATCTTGAATATGTGAAGAATTCTTACAATCAACAAGAAAAAGACAGTAGAAAATTTGGCAGAGGACCTGAGTAAACACTTCACCAAAGAGGCCATCCAAATGCCAAAGGATGTTCAACCTCAGGTATCATCAGAAAAATGCAAATAACAACTAGCATACAATGCCACTACTGTAGTGTTCTCCGTAGTGTGCTTCCCAGATTTCCCCTTCAGAACTGAAGCATCCAACTCTCTGCTTGCTGAGGGTGCTGACAGCCCACACCGAGTTCCCCCTCCTGCTGATTGTCCTTAACTGGAAAGAGCCACCCACCTCGAAGCTACCTCCTCTCCCTGGCAAAGCCTGCATCTAATGACTGGTTGAAAGGAGGTACAAAATCTCAGTATCCAGCCCTAATTTGGAACAATTCTGAAGGATCATTCCAGCTCCAGAGTTCTCCATGGGATTAGCTGAGGTCTTTGGTGTGACTGCATCTCAATCTAACCTTTCCCCCTGCCTAATCCTGTTTCCTCCACTCCGTCATAGATACTGCTCCTGAAAGAGCACCTCAATAAACTTCCTGCACACTAACATGTATCTTAGAGTCTATTTCCAGAGAAATGAAACCTAGGACAACTACACACACAGCAGAATGGCTAAAATGGAAAAGACAGATAATACAGTGTGTTGATGAGAATGTGGACTGACCACAACTCTTTTTAAAGCCATTTTTAAAGTAATTGTATTTAATTAATTTATTTATTTATATATTGGTCACCCTGTGCAGTATGTGGGATCTTAGTTCCCTGATCAGGGGATCAAACCTGCATGCACCCCCTGCAGTGAAAGTGTGGAGTTTTAACCACTGGACCACCAGGGAAGTCCCCAGCCACAACTCTTATAGACAGATGTAGAGCAACCAAACTGTGTATGTACTGCTGGTGACATATAAATTCTGCAGCCACGTTGGATTATGGCAGTCTGGTAGTATCTACTACAGTGAAACACACATACATGATGCAACTATTCCACTACCAAGTATTCTAAATTGCAGAAACACATGTATATGTTCACAAGCAGACATGAACATAAATGGGCATAATGGCATTGTTCATATTGTGCAAACTGGAAACAACCCAAATATTCATCAAGTGTACAGTGGGTAAATTAATTGTGCCATGTGCGTACTTGCATGCTAAGTTGCTTCTGTCATGTCTGACTCTTTGCAACCCTATGGACAGTAGCCTGTAGCTCCTCTGTCCATGGGATTCTCCAGGTAAGAATACTGGAGTGGGTTGCCATGCCATCCTCCAGGAATTATGCCATGTTCACATACCAAACTTACAAACACAATGTTGAGTAAAAGAGAAAAACTAGATGTGAAAAAAGCAAGTTCTCTATGAGTCCATTAACATAAATTACCTATACAAGAAAACACTGGTGGAACTCATGACACTGGTTACCATTGGTTGGGGGATTAGCGACCATTGGAGGCAACATGGTGGTTTGGGGGAAGCCCTAATGTCCTGTTTCTCAACTTGGGTTCTGGTTACACAAGTGCATTCACATTGTAAAATGAACCTAGTTGTACATACATGATCTGGGTGCTTTTCTGTATGTAATACTTCAATAAAACAACCTTGAAAAACTGAAAGGACACACGTGAACAGATGCATCCAGAAACTAGTGAATGTTCAGGCTCCCTGCTCTAAGTACCCTGATTCCTGAGGTTTGGGCTGGGCTTTGCAAGCAGGATAGTCTGACTGGTTGCGGGGTGGGAGAAACACTGGATCCTAATTGGAGATTTTATAGTCACCTGCCTTGGCCTATTGATGGGCAATGCGGGGGCGGGTTTGTCATCACTGTGCGGGTGGCAGCTTGGGAGGGGTGATGATTCTCCCTGATGAGTCAATGGAGATATGTACAAGCAGGGCATTTGGTGCTGATGAAAATAAAAAGCCTTCTTCCCTGTCTGTTGCAAAGGTTCAGCAGGTACACTCTTTGATAAATGGTCACAGTAATGAAATTTACACTCTTTAATCACAAAGGCTATAACTTAATTAAAAACACATTGAGGATTGATTTGGGTTGGAGAGCTTTCCCGTTTCCTAGGCTTTATTAAATTTTGTGTTTCTTTGCTCAGCCTCATCTGACAGGCTGAAGTGTGGAAGTCGGTGGCTGAGGAGTTGTCACCGTCCTGATGGGATGAATCCAGTTTGGGGTTCTGGGCAGACCAGAGTGAAGAGGGATGGAGCCAAGGGCCCCAGAAAAGGGGATCCAGGCCTGCAACCTCTCACTGCCTTTGCCTGCAGCGTTTTCCAAGCAACCTAGAAGTCAGAGTCTGCACGATTCTGAGTTGGAGGCAGAATTCTCTGTGAGCCCACTAACTGGGGTCCCTCAAGAGAGATCTGATGTCAGGGAAGCTGATTTAACGTTCAAAGCCAACTTGTGAGATAGGAACTGCCACTGTTACCATTTTCTACATGTGGAAACAGAAGAAGAAAAAAGGTTAGTGACTTGTCCAGTGCCCACGCAGTCAGCATCCTACAGTCCTCTGAAACAAATACAGTCCCTACACACACACACACATGAACTGCCTTCACATCTGCACCTGAGCAAATAGAGTTAGATACAGATACACATCCACACGCCCATCTCCACTCTCAACATACACATACATATACACAAATGCACGTGTGCACACACACACATATGTGCAGATACACTCAGATATAGACTGTACTCCAACACACATGCATGCTTTCACACATATTGTTATACATACAGTTCAGTTCAGTTCAGTCACTCAATCATGTCCAACTCTTTGCGACCCCATGGACTACAGCACACCAGGCCTCCCTGTCTATCGCCAACTCCCAGAGTTTACCCAAACTCATGTCCATTGAGCCGGTGATGCCACTCAACCATCTCATCCTCTGTCGTCCCCTTCTTCTCCTGCCTTCAATCTTTCCCAGCATCAGGGTCTTTTCAGTCAGCTCTTCACATCTACACACAAATATGCACACACACCCATGATAAACATACATGTGCAGATACACCTGGATTTGGAGACACACCTATACACTGCACTATACTCTCAACACACATGCACACATGCGTGAACAGAGAAAATATACATATCTTTGTACACCTAGTCAGATACATCCACATACCAGTAGTCATAGACCTGGATACAAGCACTCAGTCACACACTCATACATATGAACACTCTCACACACAGCCCCATGTACACCCCACAGCCACACTTGTGCAGATACACCAAGTCATAGATAAACATCTACACACCCATCCACATTCACATCCCCCACACACAGAGGAACAGAAACATCAACACCTGTGTTGATACATTCAACTCTATGAATACACACACAGGCACATACATATCTATGTCCAACACACACATGATACATGATACATTATCTGCATTCAATATACTCCATACCCACATCCAGGAAGACGTCCTCGATATAGACACACATCCATATACCCATACACACCCACACATGCATCCACACAGACATGAACACACACAGATACATAAAGACACATATACATGCACATACGCACATACATGACAATGCACTCAAAGATAAACATATACTCACACACCCAGACACACACGAATAGTGAACACTACATACTCATGGATGTGAGAGTTACCATAAAGAAAGCTGAGCACCAAAGAATTGATGCTTTTGAACTGTGGTGTTGGAGAAGGCTCTTGAGAGTCCCTTGGACTGCAAGGAGATCAAACCAGTTTATCCTAAAGGAAATTAGTCTTGATATTCATTGGAAGGACTGATGCTGAAGCTGAAATGCCAATACTTTGGCCACCTAATGCAAAGAACGGACTTATTGGAAAAGACCCTGATGCTGGGAAAGATTGAAGGCAGGACGAGAAGGGGACGACAGAGGATGAGATGGTTGGATGCCATCACCAACTCAGTGGCCATGAGTTTGAGTGAACTCCAGGAGTTGGCGATGGACAGGGAAGCCTGGCATGCTGCAGTCCATGGGGTCGCAAAGAGTTGGACACGACTGAGCGACTGAACTGAACTGAACATTCTCACGAGCAGTGTAAACACCCATTCACTCCCATGGGTTGTCTGTTAATGCTAAGTACACCAAGCACTCTCTAGAATCTGGGGCTGAAAAACAATGCTGAGAAACTGGATTTAAGCAGCATGATCCATGCTTCCCACCCACCTCAACCCTGGACACCCTGAGGCTGGCCTGCCAGGGCTTCTGCCTCCTCCCTGAGAAATCAGTGGTGTCAGCAGCTTCCTGGGCTCCCCAGGCCCCCACCACAGCAGCACACCTTCTGCTTTCTCAGAAGGACCCAGGCCACCATGACCCAGGGCCCCAAGATCACTCATAGATGAACAACGGCAATGAGGAGACTGGAAAAGGATGCCGAGGGAGAGCATGACAGGGCTACAAGCAGAGCGCTCTGCAGCCTGGCCAGGGAGCCAGCCCTCTGGCTGGGCTGTTGGAAGTAAGCAAAGCACGTAGAGGATCCCACTGGTGCCTCATAGAGCGAGGTAGAAGGTGTGCACTTTGGCAGCGGTGTGGGCAGAGTGGAAGTTGGCACAGCCATCCAGGTAGAGGCAGGGGTGCTGAGGCCAGAGTAGGGGGAGAAGCCATGGAGCCCTACAGGCTGAAGGAGGGTCTAGCCACACCCAGTCATGGGTTGGATAGAGGCATGAGGGAGAGGGAGGGGTGACATCCAGATTCCTGGGATGGGGGATGGCTGTCGAGGTGGGCAAGGGCTGGCCAGGCAGGCCCTGCTGGTGTGGGAGGGGGCTGGAACAGAGGCTTTGTCTGGGGGCCATGAGGAGCCATTGAAGAGTTGGCCGCTGAAGAAGGACTTGGTTGCATGTGTGAGCATCAGACCACATGGACCACATGGATGATACAGAAAGGCAGGCAGGGCTCCCAGGAACAATGTGTACCGGCTTGAGGGTGGAACTGGGCTATCAGACCAGAGCTCCCTGCCCAGCATCTCTACTGGGAGGCCAGATGTCCGAAAGCAAAGCATCAGTAGGGCCCACTCTAAACACCTCATCTTAACTTATCCCCTATGGACAGACCTTATTTCCAAATGAGGTCACATTTGGGCAGTTAGGACTTTGACGTCTTTGCATGCATGCTCAGTTGCTTCAGTCGTATCTGACTTTCTGGGACCCCATGGACTGTAGCTCACCAGGCTCCTCTGTCCATGGGATTCTCCAGGCAAGAATACGGAGTAAGTTGCCATTTCTTCCTCCAGGGGATCTTCCTGATGCAGGAATCGAACCCACGTCTCCTGCATCTTCTGCATTGTGGGTGAATTCTTTTCCCACTGAGCCTCAGGGGAAGCCCCTGCATCTTTAGCAGGGGGAGAGGAGGAACACAATTCTAACCATAACACTTGTCTCAGCTCAGCTGTGAACAGCAGCTTGCAGGACCCCTCCTGGGTTAGGGCAACAGGAGAGGAAGGGAATCAAGTTGCTGGATCCAGACTGGGCCTGGGAAAGAGGGGTGCCCAGGTTCAGGGAGCAGCAAGCTGCCGGGGACAGACCTCAACCTGAAGCCTGGGCCCCAGGGAAGAGAAGGCCTCCTGTAGGAGAGAGTTGCTGGAGAGCAGAGGCTGCAGGGGGGTCTGAGGAGAAGCCCACAGGGTCTGGCCTCGTGGGGACGTGACCCAACAGCAGGAAGGGTTGATGAGTGGCAGCAAGGGGTTTGTGAGGAGCAGAAGAGATGAAGCCTTTCCAGCTCCCAGCTCTGGGGCCTGCGTGATACACTGACACCCTTACCCTGGGTCTTTCCAGAAGGGGATCAGGGCACTTGTGCTAGGAATGGGCATTTCTAGGCCAGTGCCTTAAAGGCTGCAGCAGAAAGAGGCCAAGGTTGTAAGAGAACAGAGGCTGGCTTGACAGAGTATGCACATGGATCTGTGTATGGGTGTTTGTGTGTGTGTGTGTGCAGAGTACATCATGAGAAACGCTGGGCTGGAAGAAGCACAAGCTGGAATCAAGATTGCCGGGAGAAATATCAATAACCTCAGATATGCAGATGACACCACCCTTATGGCAGAAGGTGAAGAGGAACAAAAAAGCCTCTTGATGAAAGTGAAAGAGGAGAGTGAAAAAGTTGGCTTAAAGCTCAACATTCAGAAAACTAAGATCATGGCATCCAGTCCCATCACTTCATGGGAAATAGATGGGGAAACAGTGGAAACACTGGCAGACTTTATTTTTGGGGGGATCCAAAATCACTGCAGATGGTGATTGCAGCCATGAAATTAAAAGACTCTTACTCCTTGAAAGGAAAGTTATGACCAACCTAGATAGCATATTAAAAAGCAGAGACATTACTTTGCCAACAAAGGTCCGTCTAGTCAAGGCTATGGTTTTTCCAGTGGTCATGTATGGATGTGAGAGTTGGACTATGAAGAAAGCTGAGCACCGAAGAATTGATGCTTTTGAACTGTGGTGCTGGAGAAGACTCTTGAGAGTCCCTTGGACTGCAAGGAGATCCAACCAGTCCATCTTAAAGGAGATCAGTCCTGGGTGTTCTTTGGAAGGAATGATGCTAAAGCTGAAACTCCAGTACTTTGGCCACCTGATGTGAAGAGTTGACTCATTGGAAAAGACTCTGATGCTGGGAGGGATTGGGGGCAAGAGGAGAAGGGGATGACAGAGGATGAGATGGCTGAATGGCATCACTGACTCAATGGACATGAGTTCGAGGGAACTCTGGGAGCTGGTGATGGACAGGGAGGCCTGGCATGCTGCAATTCATGGGATCGCAAAGAGTCAGACACGACTGAGCAACTGAACTGAACTGAACTGTGTGTGTGTGAAAGGGGCGTCTTTGGATTCCCAGGTCTGTATATCACGACATACAGAACCTTGTGTGGCTGTGAGTGTGTCTGTGCCCACGTGCGTGTGGAGTGGTGGTGAGGCCACAGGGGCTCAAGGGAAAGTCCATCAGCTGAGCTGGTACCTGAGCTGCAGCTAAGCTTGGCTTTAAACCCCTCATAAAATATCAGGTAGCCTCCTGCATCGTCCTTTAGCCACCTTAATCCCTCTGCACCTGTCCCAGGCCCCTGCTCTCGTCCCCCAGGTGCATCAGCCTTTCAGGGTCCCCTGACCACCCGCAGGCACAGTTGCTAAGCCTTCACAGGCCACATTTCACTTGGACACATGCTAAGAGCTTATTTGTTGCCTGTCTTCTTACAATCCAGAAAGAGTCTGGCTGTTCAACTGTACATTCTTGTTGGGAAAAGAGATTACCTGTGTCCAGCACACCAGGTGTGCTGGAGTCAAGGTGAGAAATGGCCAGTGGTGAGGGACAGCCAGAGGAGGCTCCAGGGCACCCCCAGTCCTCTGGCAGTGAGGGGCTGGCTGTCTCAGCGAAGTGAAGAAGATCCAGATCTGGGTGCAGACAGACAGCAGGAGTCCAAGAAACAGACCCCAGGCCTCCATCTTCTGCTCACCCCTACCCCTGGTATAGGAGGGGAGATGGGCTCCACCCTCTGGTAAAAGTCCTGTAAGTGTAGTGGTGAGGGCACGAGTATCACAGGGGCTATGAGCAGTCAGCCTAGGGTAAGGGTCTTCTCAGGGGCCTCCCTCCAATCTTGGGACCTGGCTGTGTCTCTTTTTCCATCCACAGATGGGGATGTGAAGAAGAGCAGAGCTATCAAGCCTGGTGGTTGTTGGGAAGCCAGATGTCTTGAAGGCTGGAGAGCACTTTTGGAGAGCTCTTGGCCAACCCTGAGCTCCGTGCAGCTGGGAGGGTTTTGTACTGTTTGTAAAGGAGACGGCCATGTTGGGAAAGTAAGCATGAAGCCCAAAGAAGCACATATTCCCACACCTATATATGCCTCTTTTGTCTTCCAGGTAGATGAATGCCCAGGTACCATCAGCATCTCTTAATCTCTTAAATTAAAGAGTCCCAGTGTCAGTTCCCATCTCCAAAATCTTTACATCTCAGTGGCATCTCCCTTTGTCCAGTGACACTAGAAAGCCCCTTGAGGTGCTCAGAAGGCCAGAGGGAGGCAGTTATTTTGGATCCATGCTTTTTTGCCCACGTTGCATATGGTACAATCATTTACCAGTGAGCTGACAAACTCGTGACTCCCCCATTGCACCTCTGTAAAAGATCACATTGCTATCTCCATTTAAAACATTTCATCCACCTTCAAACTGTGTATATGCTTGATCGAAATGCTTCATGTGGTTCTGGGTTCTTCCTCTATGTATATAGATATGTATCTGTGTGTGTGCCTGTGTGTGTGTGTGTGTGTGTGTGTGTACAGAGAGAGAGAGTTGAAGAGATTGGTAGAAATAATCATGATACATTAGCAAGCAGAGCTCCTTTGGGTTGAGTGTCTTGGGAGTGTCTCCATGGTTCTCCCACTAACACCTCTTGTTCCTCCTCATATCCTGCCATTGGAAGTGTTAGCCCAGAGCTATCTGCTCACAAAGAATCAGGCTTTGTCTCTAGCAGTGAGATTGATGGCAAAGAAGCAAAGTTTACATTTAATAGGTCAAAATTAAAACTGAGACCATTTAAAAATATTTATCATGTCATTAACAATTATTTTTAAATCTATGTGTTAATTCTTTGAGTGCCCACACATTTGGTCAAACATTATTCTGAGTGTTTCTGCAAGGGTAATTTTGGATGAGGACATTTAAATTGATAGATTGAGCAAAGCAGATTGCTCCCTCCAGCGTGGGTGGGCCTCATCCACTCAGCTCAAGGCCTAAAAAGAACAAAGGCTGCCCCTCACCCAAGTAAGAGAATTTCTTCTGCTTGATGCCTTCCACTGGACAGAGGCATTTTCCTGCCTTCAAACTTGACCTGAAACATTGGCAACCACTAGTAATAAGATAGAGAGATATAACCACCAATTGACAAGGATGGAGGAAAGAGAGAAAGAAGTAATAAAAACAATTCATCTAAAAGAAGGTAAGAAGAGGACTTGTAAGACTTCTTTAAGTATATTAGATATGAATCCCTTATCACACAAAGGATTTGCAAATATCTTCTCCCAGTTTGTGACTTGTCTTAGCTTCTCTTAGCAGTGTCTTTTGAAAAGTAGAACTTCTAGTTTGGGGCCTACTGGACCCACATCATCATTTGTCCTAGTTCTCAAGCCTTCAGACTCAAACTGGAACTACACCTGGGTCTTGGGCTTGCCAGCTTCCCTTGCAGATTTAGGGACTTGTCTGCCTCTATAATCATATGATTGTGTGAGCCAATTCCTTATAATAAATATATCTCTCTCAATATATTTACATCTATCTATATACATATATATATCTCCTATTGGTTCTTTTTCTCTGGAGAACCCTGGATAATACACTATTACATGTCAACAGAAATCACATTTGTGTTATGAAAAATAACTATATTCTTCTAAACAAAAAAAAAATATAATGAGAAGAGTGATATTGCTTTACATTTTTGCAAAACTCTTTAATGTCTAGCTATTGTGGATTGGTTTGATATGATTTCAAATCCACTTGCTTATGACCTAAGTGAAGTTTTTTGTTTTGTTTTTTTTTTATTGAAGAGTAGCTGATTTACAATATTATGTTCACTTCAGGTGTACAGCATAGTGATTCTCATTTTTGCAGATTGTACCCTATTATAGGTTATTATAAGATAGTGGGTATAATTTCCTGTGCTATACAGTACACCCTTGTTGCTTACCCAGTTTATATATAGTAGTTTATATCTGTTAATCCCATACCCCTAATTTTTTCTCCCACTTCCCTCCCCGCTTTGGTTAACAGCAAGTTTGTTTTCTATGTCTTTGAGTCTGTTTCTGTTTTGCACATATATTTGTGAACATTGTTTTTTAGATTCCACATATAAGGGGCATTATGCAGTATTTGTCTTTCTCTCTTTGATTTATTTTACCTAGTATAATGCCCTCCAAGCTCATCCATGTTGCTGCAAATGACAAAATTTCATTTTTTGCTTTATGGTTGAGTAATTTCAATCCTTGAGTCAGGAAGATCCCCCGGAGAAGGAATTGGCAACCCACTCCAGTATTTGGCCTGGAGAATGCCATGGACAGAGGAGCCTGGCAGGCTACAATCCATAAGGTCACAAAAGAGTTGGACATGATTTGGCAACTAAACAACAATATTACATTGTATTTATATACTCCATCTTAATCCACTTCTCTGTTGATGGGAACCTGAGTTGCCTCCATGTCTGTGTCTTGGCTACTGTATGGCCAACAGGCACATGAAAGAAATTCTCATCTTCGCTAATTACTGCTGCTGCTGTTAAGTCACTTCAGTCATGTCCGACTCTGTGCGACCCCATAGACGGCAGCCCACCAGGCTCCCCTGTCCCTGGGATTCTCCAGGTAAGAACACTGGAGTGGGTTGCCATTTCCTTCTCCAATGCATGAAAGTGAAAAGTGAAAAGTGAAAGTGAAGTCGCTCAGTCGTGTCCGACTCTTAGCGACCCCACGGACGGCAGCCCACCAGGCTCCTCTGTCCATGGGATTTTCCAGGCAAGAGTACTGGAGTGGGGTGCCATTGCCTTCTCCGTTGCTAATTACTAGAGAAATGCAAATCAAAACCACAATGAAGCATTACTTCACACTCATCAGAATGGCCATGATCCAAAAAGTGTGCAAATAGCAAATATTAGTGAGGATGTAGAGAAAAGGGAACTCTTACATTGCTGGTGGGTGTGTAAGTTGGTGCAGTCACTATGGAAAACAGTATGGAGGTTCTTCAAAAAACTAAAAATAGAACTACCATGTGATCTAGCAATCCCACTCCTGGGTTTATACCTGAAAAACACAAAAACTTTAACTTGAAAAAACACATACACCCCAAATATTCATAGCAGCACTATTTACAATAACTAAAACTTAGAAGCAACCTAAGTGAAGTTGTTTTCATTCACCTGTTTATTATAATAGGGCTTCCCTGGTGGCTCAGACTGTAAAGAATCTGCTTGTAATACAAGAGATCCAGGTTGGATCCTTGGGTTGGGAAGATCCCCTGGAGAAGGAAATGGCTACCATCTCCAGTATTCTTCCCTGGAGCATTCAGTGGACAGAGGCGCCAGTCCATGGGGTTGCAAAGAGTCAGATACAACTGAGTGACTAATACTCAAGACATGGAAGCAATCTAAGTGAAGTTGTTTTCGGTCACTTGTTTATAACAATAGATTCCCCCCAAAAGTTTTTTTTTTTTCAGAAGTAGAACTGTTTTGATATCATGAGGAAATAAGCTGTGTCAGGATGTCATCACATCATCTGTTGCCTATGGTAAGCACTCAGGAGTTCAGATGCTGAGGGGCCCCGCCAGGGGCTTATCCATAAGAACAGATGAAGAGGCAACTATGGCCAAGGGGCATTTAGACTATAAATACAGAGAGTTTGTGAGGATAAGCCAGAGTTTCAGTTTGGGAAATGCTACCCTTTGCTATTCTACCTCCCGAAGACCTTGGGACATTAGTTCCTGCCCTGGTAAAGGCGACTTCTTTCCTGAAGTGGTTAGAAATCAAGCAGTGCCCCTGGAGAGAGATCTGCCCACTGGTCAACACCACGATGTTGTTCTTATTTTTGTGCTGGCAGCTGAATGTCAGCTCTGTTGACAAAGCCATCTTTCCATCTTTGGTTTGAAAAACCAAAACTCATAGAAAAGGTACACCTCAACTGAATTTCCACTTTTTCCTTTCACCTCTCCTTGCCTGCAACAATGGTGTGATTAATCTATCGTTGGCTTATTAGGAGATATTATCCTGAATGCTACTGGCTTCTGAAATTACAATTCCTGCAGTGAGTCTGTGTTAAATGAAATATTGGCAAAGACAAGCTCAGTCCCAAGGCATAATATGCTGTCCCTAAAACAAAACACGGGCTTGATGTTAACAGTAGAAGCTGAATTCTCCTCTCTGCTCCTGCATTCAAACTGTTGTGATCTCCCACATAACATTGTTGTTGTTCAGTCACTAAGTAGTGTCTGACTCTTTGCGACCCCATGGACCGCAGCACACCAGGCTTCCCTGTCCTTCACCATCTCCCAGAGCTTGCATAAGCTCATGTCCATTGAATCGGTGATGCCATCCAACCATCTCATCCTCTTGTCACCCCCTTCATCTCTTACCCTGTCTTTTCCAGCATCAGGGTCTTCTCCAATGAGTTAGCTCTTCGTATCAGGTGGCCAAAGTATTGGAGCTTCAGCGTCAGTCCTTGAAATGAATATTCAGACTTGATTTTCCTTTAGGACTGACTAGCCTCTGGAAAACTCAACTGTACGGGTGTGACGGAGAGTTGAAAAGGCAACTAATATTTTAGTATCATTTTGAAAATAGTTTCAATCTTTCAGACCCACTGGAAGTTTCTTGGAGACTCTGGGGGTTCCCAGACTACATTTTGAAAACCATGCCCTAGAGATTATAACACTCATCCTTGACTTCTGAAAGCCTAATGTTCATTTGTACATTTGCTCTCTTTCCAGAGAATGCACAAGGACCTTAAAGTGCTTTAATTATACTTCCTCTCTTCTAATTCCTATGCTTTTGTACTAGTGTACTTTAATTCTGTATATACTCTAAAGCCCAATGATATTGATATCATTCTTATTGTTTTATACAGCCCGTGTTCATTTACACTTACTCATAAATTTACCCTTTTGCACAGCTTTTCAAATTGTTCTTATTGAGAAGAATGATCGAAATGACCTCATCTACCATGATCAGAAATAGAAACCAGAAAAGCTTTTGGTTGGAGAAGAAATTGACAACCCACTACAATATTCTTGCCTGGAGAATCTCATGGACAGGAGTCGGACATGACTTAGCAACTAAACCACCACCAAAGCTTTTGGTAAGCTGTACCTGACACCTGGAATGGCACTTCCTCCATTGACAATGTAGCAAAGTCAGAGCCTTCCACCTCCTTTGATTCATTCCACATTCAGAAGAGATCCATTCAGTGCCTCCTCTGCTCCAGGCATGGTTCTAAAACCTTCCGTAACTTGGCCAGTACGACTGAGGATCTAAATTCTTTGTTGTTGCTATTCAGTCTCTCAGTTGTGTCTGACTCTTTGCAACTCCATGGACTATAGCACACCAGGCTTCCCTGTCCTTCACCATCTCCTGGAGTTTGCTCAAACTCATGTCCATTGAGTTGGTGATGCCACCCAAGCATCTCATCCTCTGTCATCCCCTTCTCCTCCTGCCTTCAATCTTTCCCAGCATCAGGGCCTTTTCCAGTGAGTCAGGTCTTTGCATCAGGTGGCCAAAGTATCAGCCTCAGCTTCAGCATCAGTCCTTCGAATGAATATTAAGGGTTGATTTCCTTTAGGATTGACTGGTTTGGTATCCTTTCAGTCCAAGGGACTCTCAAGAGTCTTCTCCAACTCCACAGTTTGCAAGCATCAATTCTTTGGTGCTCAGCCTTCGTTATGGTCCAATTTTTACATGTGTACATGACTACTGGAAAAACCACAGCTTTGGCTAGATGGACCTTTGTCAGCAAAGTAATATCTTTGCTTTTTAATATGTTGTCTAGGTTGGTCATAGCTTTCCTTCCAAGGAGCAAGAGTCTTTTAATTTCGTGGCTGCAGTCACCATCCACAGTGATTTTGGAGCCCAGGAAAATAGTCTGTCACTGTCTCCATCTATTTGCCATGATGTGATGGGACCACATGCCATGATCTTTGTTTTTTGAATGGTGAGTTTTAAGCCAACTTTTCAGCTCTCCTTTCACCTTCATCAAGTGGCTCTTTAGTTCCTATTCACTTTCTGCCATAAAGGTGGTGTCATCTGCATATTTCAAGTTATTGATATTTCTCCCAGCAATCTTGATTCCAGCCTGTGCTTCACACAGCCTGGCATTTCACATGATGGACTCTGCATATAAGTTAAATAAGCAGGGTGACAATATACAGCCTTGACATACTCCTTTCCCAATTTGAAGCAGTCTGTTGTTCCATGTCCAGTTCTAACTGTTGCTTCTTGACATGCATGCAGATTTCTCGGGAGGCATGTAAGGTGGTCTGGTATTTCCATCTCATTAAGAGTTTTCCAGATTTCATTGTGATTCACAAAGTCAAAGGCTTTAGTGTAGTCAGTGAAGCAAAAGTAGATTTTTTTTTTTTTCTGGAATTCTCTTGCTTTTTCTATGATCCAGTGGATGTTGGCAATTTTACCTTTGGTTCCTCTGCCTTTTCTAAATCCAGCTTGAACATCTGGAAGTTCTCAGTTCATGTACTGTTGAGGCCTGGCTTGGAGAATTTTGAGTATTACTTTGCTAGCATGTGAAATGAGTGCAATTGTTCGGTTGTTTGAACAATCTTTGGCATTGCCGTTCTTTGGGATTGGAATGAAAAGTGACTTTTTCCAGTCCTGTGACCACTGCTGAGTTTTCCAAATTTGCTGGCATATTGAGTACAGAGCTTTAGGATCATCATCCTTTAGGATTTGAAGTGGCTCAGCTGGAATGCCATCACCTCCACTAGCTTTGTTTATAGTGATGCTTCCTAAGGCCCACTCGACTTTGCAATCCAGGATATCTGGCTCTAGGTGATTGATTACACCATCATGGTTATCTGGGTCACTAAGATATTTTTTGTATAGTTCTTCTGTGTATTCTTGCCACCCCTTCTTAATAACTTCTGCTTCCGTTAGGTCCATACTATTTCTGTCCTTTATTGTGCCCATCTTTGCTTAATGTTCCCTTGGTATCTCTCATTTTCTTGAAGAGATCTCTAGTCTTTCCCATTCTATTGTTCGCTTGGGAAGGCTTTCTTATCTCTCTTTGCTATTCTTTGGAACTCTGAATTCAGATGGGTATATCTTTCCTTTTCTCCTTTGCCTTTCGCTTCTCTTCTTTTCTCAGCTATTTGTAAGGCCTCCTCAGACAGCCATTTTGCCTTTTTGCATTTCTTTTTCTTGGGGATGGTATTGATCACCACCTCCTATACAATGTCACGAACCTCCATCCATAATTCTTCAGGCACTCTGTCTATTAGATCTAATCTCTTGAATCTATTTGTCATTTCCACGGTATAATAGTAAGGGATTTTAATTTTGTTTAAGTTGGATGAATTTAGATCCAGTAGCTACTGGGTTGGGCAGCACAGTTTCAGATTCTAGAGAGTGAAAATGAGCACACTGGCAAATGCCTGATGTCCTAGGGCTTATATTTTTACGGAGGAAGGCCAGCACAAAGATGTCCTAGTCGAAGATTGCACCTCCAGATACTGGCCTAAATAGCAGTGACTCAGGAAATGTGGCTTGACTTGAAGGTGTTAAATGGGTGCAGACTCCAGAGGAGGTTTGATGGGGAGATTCTGAATTATTCACCCAGGAGCATTGGGTCAATTAGTGGGAAGAGCACAGGCTTTTGGAATTAAACAGTCTGCATTAGAATCCACCCTATGGCTACTTACTAGCTCTGTGATTTGGGGCAAGTTGCTAAACCCCACTGAGCTTCAAAAATCCCGTTCAGGAGGAGTGATTAACAATGCCTGCCTCCTCGAATGGGTGTGAGAATTGAATGCGGCACTGGACACTCCAAAATGGCTTGAATGTCCACAGGCCTCCCCCTCCCCCAAGCCTGTTCTGTTAGTAGTGGCCACCAAGGACACCCCCATGGAAACCCGCATGAGCTGCATGAAAGGCACAGAACTAAGTCAAAGAGGAGATGAAGCCACTCCAAGACAAAGGCTGCAAATGACAATGAGAGGAATGTGGCTGTTTTCTGGCCTGAACTCTTGCCCTGGGCATTGGCCCCCAGAGCCAGTCTTCTAGTGCAGTGTGGAGACCACAGCCCGCTAGTTAGGAGCCAGCTGAGGGGGCAGCCCAGTTCCTTCCTGGGTCATATCTTCATGTTGGTTTAGAGGGGGAGTGGATGAGACAGACCTTGGAATGTGTACTCCTTTCCTCACGTCTACAAAGTTGCATTTCTGGGGAAAGAAAATTGTCAGCATTTCTTGTGGCTGCAGCTGTAGGTCTCAGAACTTTCCTGTGATCTGTGGGTGCAGCTCCAGGTTAGTCCCCCAGACTGTGGGGCTGCCCCTGCTCCTACCTGAGGCCTTCCTCTGACTGGGGGGCTTGCAGACCAGACTGGAGATAGTCTGATCAGGCCCGAGGGAAGGCAGTCAGCCAGACATTCCCAAGCTGCTGGAGGGGGAGCAGCTGCAAAGCATGCTGGGAAGGGGATCAGTTAGGTGCTGGTATAAACACTCCTGCAAAATATATATATATATATATATAGGAAAGCTGACTTCAAAATCTGTGAGTCCAAAGAATGAGAAGAATAACTTGCATTTTGTATGGGCCTATGGCACTGACCCAGAGAAGGCAATGGCACCCCACTCCAGTACTCTTACCTGGAAAATCCCATGGACGGAGGAGCCTGGTACACTGCAGTCCAAGGGGTCGCTAAGAGTTGGACATGACTGAGTGACTTCACTTTCACTTTTCACTTCCATGCATTGGAGAAGGAAATGGCAACCCACTCCAGTATTCTTGCCTGGAGAATTCCAGGGACGGGGGGAGCCTGGTTGGCTGCCGTCTCTGGGGTCGCACAGAGTCGGACACGACTGAAGCGACTTAGCAGCAGCAGCAGCATGGCCCTGACCTCTGTCTGCCTCCAGGTTCCCCTGCCTCTCTGTGAAACTCAGAACACCTGTATCCCTCACCCTGGCCTCCAGTGTCCCCCCACGCCCCATGCCTCTCTGTCAGTGGGTTGGTGCTGCTGCTGGTGGGCCCTCTGTTATGCCTCTACTTATGTCTGCTCCCAACCTGTCCTGTTAGCTTGCCCTCCAGGTGAGGACCAGGTGTGGGCACTTGCTGAGTTTTCCACCTCTGGTGACCACTTCTGACACTGCCAAGAGCTCAGCAACTGCCTTCAAGGGCATCTAGTATGTTCTACATCTCTACCTGGCAGTAGGTACCACTTCCTTCCAATTCCCCAGGGCAGTGAGAGACCTGGGAAGACCACACAAATGCCAAGCAATAGGCAAAGAGCTTGGCAATGCCTAGGGACAGGGTACAGTGAGATAGGTGGAGACGTTTGAGGGGGCCTGGCACCCGCTCCTTCTTCCTGCTCATCAGTTAGCTTTCTAATTGCTTCCTCAATTAAGAAGCCAACTAACCCCAAGTCTCTCCTCTCCCAGTGAATAATTAGCCTATGTGACTCCCTTGTTCATGTTGTTCAGTCGCTCATTCATGTCCGACTTTTTGTGACCCCATGGGCTGCAGCAACGCCAGGATTCCCTGACCTTCACCATCTCCTGGAACTTGCTCAAACTCATATCCATTGAGTCAATGATGCCATCCAACCATCTTGTCCTCTGTAGTCCCCTTCTTCTCTTGCCTTCAATCTTTCCCAGCATCAGGGCCTTTTCCAGCGAGTCAGCTCTTTGTATCAGGTGGCCAAGGTATCAGAGCCTCAGCTTCAGCATCAGTCCTTCCAATGAATATTGAGGGAAGATTTCCTTTAGGATTGACTGGTTTGATCTCTTTGCAGTCCAAGGGATGCTCAGGAGTCTTCTCCAACACCACAGTTCAAAAGCATCAATTCTTCGGTGCTCAGCCTTTTTTATGGTCCAACTCTCACGTCTATACGTGACTACTGGAAAAACCAGAGTTTTGACTAGATGGACCTTTGTCAGCAAAGTAATGCCTTCGCTTTTTAATATGCTGTCTAGGTTTGTCATAGCTGTTCTTCTAAGGAGCAAGTGTCTTTTAATTTCATGGCTGCAGTCACCATCTGCAGTGATTTTGGAGCCCCCAAAATAAAGTCTGTCACTGTTTCCATTGTTTCCCAATCTATTTGTCATGAAGTGATGGGACTGGATGCCATAATCTTAGTTTTTTGAATGGTGAGTTTTAAGCCAGGTTTTCTGCTCTCCTCTTTCACCTTCATCAAGAGGCCTAAGTTCCTCTTCACTTTCTGCCATAAGAGTGGTGTCATCTGCATATCTGAGGTTATTAATATTTCTCCCAGCAATCTTGATTCCGGTTTGTGCTTCACACAGCCCAGCATTTTGCATGATGGACTCTGCATATAAGTTAAATAAGCAGGGCGACAATATACAACATTAATGCAAGGCTGTAAACTTTCCCAATTTTGAACTGGTCCATTGTTCCACGTGACTCCCTAGACTGCATTTTATAAGTCCAGGCCTAGCTTGGAGCCAAGCGTCATGGTCACATACAATGCAGGGGAGACAAAATCCTTGGGAGACAGAAAGCTGTGGCATCATTCTGGCTCTTCCTCCTCCTCTTCCTTGCACTGTGAACTTGAGCAAGTTGCTCTGAAATTCTGATATTCCTAGTCCTAGCTTTGTCCGTAACTCTGCTCCATTGGGAATGATGAATTTCTTGATGAGTTATTGAAGAGCAGAAGCTAGATCCTGCTTTCCACTATGCCACCAAGAGGGCCAAGTATTAATAGCTGTGGGTGCCCTCTACCAGCTTATCTGAGTGCCACTGTGACTTGGATGTCCACATCTAGAGACAAACTAGCCCACTCACCATGCTGAAACCCACCGTTGCCCACTGGCTCTGTGGTGAAGGCCAGGCTGGCTCTGGGTATCTGAGGTAGGGCCCCCTTGGCAGGGCTGGTCCAGGTGACCACCCTGCCCAGGACAAAGATGCTCCTGATGGCAGACTTCCCTATGGGTAGAGTCTCCTTCCCTCCCCAGTGATGCCCAGTGTGCCAGGCATTCAAGGGGAGCAGAATTTGCTGCCCCCAAATGTGCCTCTATTAGGGAAAACCCACTGATTGAAACTGCCCACCCTGGCCAGGCACCATAGTAACTATTTGCATGAGTTATTTTATGACAGGAGGTCCTAGGGAGGAACACAGAACTTATAAGCCATCACCAACCAGAAGAATTCAGGAAAAGTCAAAAGGAGATGCCATGTGTATGACCACATCCCAGAATCCTTCTCATTAGCATCCATCTTGGCTGAGTGATGTCAGAGCCAAGTGACACCAGGAAGCACCCTGAGTCAGAGTTATTGGCCAAAGACAACCTGGAAACGGATCCCATCACCATAAAACCCATGACTGCAAGCCACATGGCAGAGTAATTCTTCCAAGTTCCCTCACCCTCCTGCTCTCCAGGAATTCGTCAAACTGAGGGGACCACTTCCACTGCCTCGTGTCTCATCACAGAAGGTCTACAGTGTGGACCAATGGAGATTTCTCCAAGCAGGATAATGCACTTCTTTGCCACTCTTGACTTTAATCAATGAAGGGGAAACTATTGTAAAGTGGTGAAAGTTAATTTACCTATGTGCATTTATTTCATGATCAGAGTCTCCTGCTTCCTTATTTGGGGTTGCTGCAAATAAGGGGTTAACTCTACAGGTCAGATGGGCTGGTTTGCAGTTCAGCAGTGCCTGGTGATAATCCGGAGTGTGCTTCCCCCATCTCTGATTTGCACACATCGCCTTTGATGTCTCCATAGTGTGGACATGCAGCTGCCCAGCCCAGAAGCTGTGAGGCTCAGGTTCATCTCATCAGTTTATGAGCTGATGAGATGTCAAAGACTTTACGCTTTTTGAAGGTCAGTGAAGTCCCTTAACAAAACATAATCGTTACCTCTTTTGCTTGTCCCCAAGTTGCTTCATATAGCAAACTAGCGATCTTCATTGGCCTGGGATAAATGGTGACTGCAGGTGTCTTAGGAATTCCCTCTCATGGTGGGCTGGGTGGGGAGGCAAAGTAGGATGGTGGCTCATGGATCTTCTTAAATTTAACGCCAAATTGGACCTCAACCAGACCTTCCCTTGTGGTGTCCATGAGTGTCCAGGAAGGTAAGAAGGCTTAGGGGTGCTCTTTGCTTTGGGATTTCCAGGAAGGTAGAGGCAGAGACAGATGGAACCAAAACCAGCCCCAGTTGGAGCAGACAGCAGACTGTTAGTGCCCAGTACACACACCCAGATGCCAGGGCCAACCAGGAGACCCGAGATGGGCCTTCAACACCACAGGGAAAGCCAAGAGGTGCAGCCCAACAACCGTGGGTGCCAGCGGTGTTGGGAGTGTTGGAAGAAAGAGAAATGGCTGCTCCATAAGGGGTCTAAGGTGAAGAAGTCAAGTGGAGTCTAGAACTAAAGCACTTTGTTCTGTCTGGGAATCCATGCTGTCATTTGGATGTTTGACCCCAAGAATTTCAAGATTTCTCACGTTACTTTGGCAGAAGTTGTGGAGCTGATGGCATGGAACTGCATGGCTGGGAGCCAGTGACACTACCTCTGGAGCCACCATATTTCTGGGCATCCAGATGATGTGTTCTGTTTGGGGGATGAGGGGCCACATGCCTGTGTGTAGTGCTAGAGTTTTCTGAAGGAAATAAGAATTCTTTTTGCATTATGAGTGCACCTGGTTCTGAAATCTATTTTCTCCAATTTCAATATAAACGTTGACAGAAAGTTTATATGGGTCTATGCTTTCACAGGACTCCATTTCACTGAATTCTACCTGTCAAAGTGACTTTTTCAGCACAATAGAGTTTGCTGTATTTTTGACACCCTTTCTGTAGGGGGCCTGTCATATATAAATTGTTGAAAAAGCCAGTTAATAAAACAAACATGAGCATTGCTGTCCTTCAGCTGGTACTTGGCCTTGTGGGCAGAGGGTTTCTTGTGGGGGCTGGAGGCTAGATTCTCCATACTCCTTCTGCAGCCAGTCCCCCACTAGTTCTTGTCTCTTCCACTGCTCCAGCCTCCTCGTTGGTCTCTGTGGGTCCAGACTGGTGCTCAGCCAGCAAAGCCCCTTAAGTCTGCATCTGCCAGTGATGCTACCCTTCTATTGCATCCCATTGTTTGGAATAAAGGCTGAACCTACCACAATGGGTCTTCCTTGACCCAGTCTGGCCTCATCTCCCTGCTTCCCTATGTTAATGGTGGTAGAGGTGGGTCTTGTAGGTACCCTGGTCACAGTCACTAACAGGGCAGACCTACTGAGCACCACCTGTCACCAGGCACTCCACAGGGGCACTGGGACTATGACCATTCCTTCATCCCGCCCTCCAGGGAGGGGACCTAGGGCCAGTGGCAAAGATCTTTCCAGGAGAACAGCCCCTCTATTTGCTATTGCAGTTTTGTTTCAAAATGTGTGATGGTCCCAAAGCAATGAGTACAGAAATAAAGAACTGAAGTATAGAAGTCAGAAATCCTTGGTTCTAGTCCACGCTCAGCAAGTAACTCCCGGCAGGTCAGGGTAGGGAAGTACAGGGGTCAGGGTAATTCCCTTCTCGAGGCCTCTGTGTCATCATCTGTGAATTTGAAATATGGTGACCATACTTACCTATTAGGGGAGTTGTCCTCTCCTCTTCCAGGACCAATTAGGTGAATAAACTCTGACACTCAGTGATTTTCTGTTTGCATTCACTTTATACTCCATGTTTGTTAATTCAGCTTCTGCCTGTGCACATAGTCCCACCTTCTCTTTTCATTGCAAATCCTTTTAATTCATCACACACTGCACAGGACCCTGTAGCATCACTGGCATGAGAACTGGCTGTCTCTCATGACTCAGCAACCTCTGGGGCACTATGGAAGGTCCATTCTCCAGGATGTATCTGATGACCTACTCCGTGGTGGGGGGTAGTGGTGGCTGTGGGATGAGGTCTCCTGGGACAATCCAGGCACATGTATGAAGACGGCTTGCTCCCTCCCCTCCCTGAGCCCTCTGACACCATTGGCAGGGGCTTGTCTAGAAGATGCAGAACTCACTTGGTGAGACAGACCCAGCCTGCTTGGGGGGCTTTCCAAAGCCAGGCTCAAGGTGAATTGCTGCTGGGCCATGGACTCTGGGTCAGGATCATGCCTGTTCCTGTCTTGAATCCTGCTTCCTTGCTGCCCAACTGCTCTGCCCTCTTCAGGGGCACTCAGCTGCCTTCTAGAACCGCTATGATCCAGGTCAGGTGGAAACTGCAGCATTGGAAAGAGGAAACTGGGGAGTGCTGGGAAGCTTTCACTGGTGGAATATACATGCTGACACACACAGATATACACATACCTGCACATACTACACTCAAACATGCATGCACTCTTACACATTTATATGTGCACACCATCACACCCATGCACTTTCACACATGCACACATGTACATGTGCACGCAGACCCACACACGCTCACACACATAGCCAGCTTCGTCCTTGCATCTCTGGTTCTTGCAGGCTGGCAGTGGCAGCCCTCCCACCTCCAGGCCACCATCCTCTGCTGCAGCCCTCCAATCTGCAGGTGAGATGGCTGTGACAGCTTCCTCTGCCTCTTGGCAAAAGACCCTGACCTTGGGATTGACTCTTCTCTGCTTTCTCTTTGATAATTTATATTGTTCTACTTCCACCATCGTGTGGGCCCCACTGGGCAAGATGCAGTGCTTACTTGGATGGTTTAATATCATCCCACGGCCTCACTGGCTACTAGACCCTGTCATTCCATCACTTCCAGTCCCCTGGAGCCTGGGCCCTGGTGGTGGCCGCAGAGAAGCCTCAGATCACACCCCCAGACAAATGGCTGGGCATGACGACTGCTTCCCCTCACTGCTGGCCACCCAGGGAAGCCACGAATAGGAACAACTCAGCCATTCTGAAGGCATTGTGTCACTCTTGGAAACTAATCAATGTGCCCATTTGAACCCCCCAACTCTTGGACTTTTCCTTTTCGTAGCTTGGAAAAACTTTTCCATTTCCAAGCCAAGCATTTCTCCCACAGCCATCTTTGAGAAGCATGCATGATGTCAGGTTTGGGGGGCTCGTTTTAATTACTTTGTTCTAGCCTGTTTTCCAACTTCACAGCAACCTCTCCCACTTTTCTGGAACTCTGGGGGCAATGTCGCTGGGGCCTGAGTGTGATGAGGAGGACTCTGTGTGCATTTAGGCAAGCTAACAACCAGACAGTGGACACGCACAAGTTGCCTGGAGGGCTGGGCCACACAGTCCAGGCACACAGAAGCTGCAAACTGTAAGTCACGCCTTGGTTTTGGTTATTGTCCTTGAACATCATAAGGTTCACTATGTCTTGGGTTTGACCTGCTGGGATCCATCATGAGAAGCCTTCTGCTATCCTCAGGCAGGGGGCTTCCCTGGTGGCTCAGACAATAAAGAATCTGCCTGCTATGCAGGAGACCCAGGTTTGATCCCTGGATTGGAAAGATCCCCTGGAGAAGGAAATGGCAACCAACTTCAGTATTCTTGCCTGGAGAATCCCATGGTCAGAGAGCCTAGTGGGCTATAGTCCACAGGATCACAAAGAGTCGGACATGACTGAGTGACCAGCACTTTTTCATCCTCATGCAGACAGGTCACGTTTTGGGTCAGGGAGGCAACATGTCCTGGGCTATTGGTAGATTTGAGCAGGTTGTCCAGGCACCCTGACTTGGCTTAAGTAAACACCCTGACTTCCCAGACTTGATACCATTTTTGCAGGGTACAGTGAACAGGTGAGCCCCACTCACATACCGAGGACCCTCATAGAGCTTTCAAGGGGGGATCTGGGATGCCCATCACAAAGCCCTAAGCCAACCTCAGCAGCCATCTGAGAATACTGACTGCCTTACCCAGAGTGGCTCCGACTCTGGGGCCTGAGCCACCATCATGAGGTTTTGTTTTATTCTCAGGTTCCTGTGCTAGTTGCCCCTAATCATCAGCCCCATCTGTTCAGAACCAGTGTAGGTCTCACCAGGAGTGCTGATATCAGAGGGGCTGTCTTCATCCCCTGCCTGCCTCAGCCCTCAGTCCAGCTCACCAGGTACCCTGATAGATACACAGCTCTCATTTTTCCTTACTTCTTTTTTTTTTTTTTTTTTAAAGCAGCAGACGGTATCGGATGTCTTTAAAAAGAGAGTATAGGAGGAGATGCTTTCAAACTGTGGTGCTAGAGAAGACTCTTGAGACACCCTTGTGCTGCAAGGAGATCCAGCCAGTCAATCCTAAAAGAAATCAGTCCTGAATATTCATTGGCAGGACTGACGCTGAAGCTGAATCTCCAATACTTTGGCCACCTGATGCGAAGAGCCAACTGACTGGAAAAGACCCTGATGCTGGGAAAGATTGAAGGCAGGAGGAGAAGGGGGTGACAGAGGATGAGATGGTTGGATGGCATCACCGACACAATGGACATGACTTTGAAAAAGCTCTGGGAGATGGTAAAGGACATGGAAGCCTGGTGTGCTGCAGTCCAAACAACAACAACAACAAGGCCTAAGAGGAGGCTTGGGAGGTAGCTCTGAAGGAGATCCCAGAAATCCAACAAGGGGTTGATGCCTCGGGTGGCAGGGGCCTCTGTCTCTTCTTGGGGACCTGGAAGCGTCTCTGAGTGAGGACAAAGGGCAAGAACTCAGTCTGTGGGCAGCACAAGAGGGGACCTGTGTCCAAGAGAAAGATGGAGGATCTTGGTTCAAACATGGAAATTGTGGAAAATCAAAACTGGAGACACCACTGTTTTTCATCACTGACTTTCCCAAAATGAGACTACAAAGCAAATTTCAGTGTGATCCCTTCAGATTGAGATGCTGTGCACACATGGCAGTGAAAGCCCTGAACAGCTTGTTGACCTTCCATGCTTGGTGACCATGGTGGATGGATGTGGCTTGAGTGAGGAATAGCCAAGCTGAGAGAGCTGCTCTGTGCAGTATCTGCCTGATGGGAAGTCCTCAGAAGGGTTCTCACTGTTCCACTGTTAGCACACTCAGTCTCCAGCCTGTTGGAGGAAGAGGAGTTGTCCAGGGCCTCCGAAAGTTCCAGAGAAACCAGGAAACCCATACTCTCCACCATGCGCCTAGGCACAGTGAGCCTCAGTCCTTGGAGAAAATAGCTTCTTTCAGGTACTTGAGCTCTTTTGAGTTAAGTGTGTAGTGTTGCTGAGTCCTTTGCCCATATGCTAGGATGCAAACCCCAGAGGTAGCAAGAGTGAAATGGGTTTTTTGTTTACTGCAAACAAATTTGAAAATAAATTGAAAATGGTTCTTCCAAACCATTTCACAGTGTCTGGGATGCTGGTGCTTTGTTTTTTCCCTTCACCAATAACAGCACAGAGGTCTCCTCCTTGGTGAGAATTTGATCTCCATTCAGAAGAGCATCAGCCCCAGTAATGGCTTAGCTCTCACTTTCCTGTGTCTCGTGTTTTGGGTGCTTCTCACTCTGGGAGGCAAGCTCATGAGAAACTGTCCTCAGCCTCTTGGGGGTGGGGCTGGGCTGGCTCAGTCCTGCCCGCTGCTGACCAATTCCAGCCATTTGGTCCAGCACTGGATGCATGTGGCCCCTCCAACAAGCTTTCAAACCAGACCAGTGAGTGTAACTTCAAGGTGGCAAAGGGAGGGCTCTGGAAGGAGGACTGATGGGGCATCTTGGGTGCCATCCCAGCTGTGGTTTGTCTTCACATCTAGCTAAGATGCCATGACCCGGCAACATCTTCAGACCACAAACATCCACTTGGGCACATTCCTGGGGTGGACCCAGGTCCCAGCAGGGTCTGTGGTGGCAAAAGGCACAAGTCCCTGACTGATGTGAACATTAACTTTGGAATCTTCTCCAGAGCCAGGGAGCTCTGGCTGAAGGCAAGTCTGGGCAAGAAGCAGCTGTGACCAAGATGGACAGGGATCTATCTCCCAGGTACAGATTGCAGCACAAGACTGAGAGAGACATGCTCATTTTCCCGATATCTAGTACTCTTTGCTAGTTAACCTTGACGTTGACCAGGGACTTCCCAGGTGGTGCTAGTGGTAAAGAACCCACGTGCCAATGCATGAGATGCAAGAGACACAGGTTTAATTCCTGAGTGGGAAAGATACCCTGGAAGAGGACATGGCAACCCACTCCAATATTCTTGCCTGGAGAATCCCATGGACAGAGGAGCCTGGCGGGCTACAGTCCATGGGGCCGTACACAGTTGGACAAGACTGAGCGCACATGCATTCACATTGACTAGAGTCTGAGCTTTGAGCACAGCCAGATGGAATCTTCTTGTCTTCAGAGTACCATAGTGGGTTCTCATCTCAGGAGCTCCTTTGGTGACTCATTTTCAATGCAGGTGCTTCTACTTTCCAGCAGGCTCCATCACAGTCTGGCCGTTTTTCTAACAAGCCACCAAGTCCCCCTGCCCAGAGCCACACACAGGCAGGATACAACTCCCTAACACTGGGCCTATTTGAATGACCTCTGGGTAGACTCCCGCCCAGCTGGAGCCGACCCTATTTAAAAGGACTTAGCTTATTTGTTGGGGCTTGGCTCTGATTGAACACATGTGTTTTGCATGAGATTTTATTTAAATTTAAATTTCATTTGTAATGTCTCAGAGGTAAGGCTTTCCCAGCTAAGGAGATAAACAAGGTGGTTCTTACCCCATGTAAGGAATGGAATTGAGGCTTTGAGTGTTGCTGACTTGGGTAGGTTGTTTGTTTGTTGACGGTGGCTGTCTGTGGATGGTTCATTTGTTTTGTTTTAATCTATTTTCCTTAGCAGACTGGGGAAAGGTTACTTTTTTTTTTATTTTACAATTGTTTTTTTTTAAGAACAAATTACTTTGGCCATCATTCTGTGCCCTGTTTCCACTTGGTTGCCATGACAGCAGCTGGGATTCTTGAAGGGCCATTCAGGAACAGGGGGATCCAGAGACCAAGTGATCCCAAAGAATCCTTCCAGCTCTGATGTTTCCGGACTGTATGAAGCAAAGGTCAGTATGTGGGAGAAACTGTTTGCAAATCATATATTTGATAGGGACTTATATCTAGAATATATTTTAAAAATCAACAATAAAAAGGTAAATGAGCCAATTAAAAACAGACAAAAAAGATCTGAACAGACATCTCTCCAAACACAACACACACGTGGCCAATGAGCACATGAAAACATGTTCCACACCGTTAGTCATTACGAAAATGCAACTGCAGATCAAAATCACAATGAGAGAATACTTCACATCTACCATGAAGGCTATAATTTTTTAAAAGGAAAACACAAATAAGTGGTATGAGAATGTGGAGAACTGGACCCGCCCGCCCCCCCGCCCCTGGAAACACCACTGGTGGGAATGTGAAATGGTGCAGCCACTGTGGAAAAGAGTTTAGCAGTTCCTCTAAAAGTTAAACATACAGCTACCATATGACACAGAAATTCCACTCCTCAGTGCATAACCCAAATAACTGCAAACCCACGGAACCAAGGGGGCCTGACTATATCTGTGAATTATTTCTTAGGGTGACAGATACGCTGAAATCAGATAATAGTGATGACTGCACAACCATGAGAATACATGGAAAACTGTACAATTTAAAAGGGTGAATTTTATCATATGTGAATTATATCAATTTTTTGAATTGCAATAAACAAAGTAAAACAAATCAGTTAGGGGTGTGCACTGCCTATCAGACATGCGGGTTTTGGTATTAACTTTGGTGAGATCTGGAATCGGTACCATTTGGCATCTATCCTTTTCTAGCTTCTGAAGCTACCTAACTTCATGGTTAAGAATACATGTCCTGGAGCTAAACAGTCTGTGGTTGGAATTCCAGCATCCCACTTTATGGCTGTGTGATTTGGGCATGTCACCTAACCTCTCTGAGCCACCACCACCTCTTGTGTTAAATCAGGGTAATCCTGGCATCTATCACCCCGGTGTTGTTGCAAGGATTAAATATATATAAAAACCCTTGACCCGGGGCCTGCTGTATAATTAACACTTAAGAAATGATCACCTCTAGATCACTGGGTTCTGGGGGTGGGGTACTACAGCAGGCAGTAAACCAGAGCCCTTCATTTAGGGGGTTCTGGTCCTTTCTCTGTCACTTACTTTCTTTGACCTTGGGCAATCACCTCTCCTCACTGAAGATCCTCAGTTTCTTCATTTGTAAAAATCGATTAACTCCTCCCACTTTCCTGCCTATGATCAGCTTGCCTCTGGAGCCTTTTTAATGAGGAGAAAGAGTCTGTCTGCTTTGGGGCGAGGGGGTTGCTATTTCCACTTGCCTCAGATCACACCTCCTAGGCCAGCAACTGCCCTCTGCTGTAGCTCCACTCTGGTCCAGTGGAGCCTGGCAGGGCCCACCCACCCCAGAGAGGCCGCTGCCCCATGGTGTGGACCAGGGTCCCTGTCCTAACTCTGCCACAGACCCGTGCAGCCAGAGAGGAACCTGGGCTGCCCACTGTCTGGTGCTCTTCAAGCTTAGCCTTCAGGAGCCTATCTCTGGTGCTGCCCCCGTATCTGCCGCCTCCCCAGCCTTGGATTTCTGCTGGCCAGTTTTGTTGTTTGTTTTGATCCCCAGTCTATGCTGTTGAGCCCACTTGTCCAGCTCTCATGTACAGCTCTCACCATTTCACCCAGCTCCCGACAAGCATTGAAACCTCTACGCCACCATCAAAGAGTGCTTTCTGGCCCGAATCAAAGTGCTTTCAGAAAACAGTGGTTCCTGGCTGAAGCAAGTGTGAATGTGTGGGTTGACCTAAATGTCACTGAATTTGCCAGTCTCCCTTCTTTCCTACAAGCCAATCCAAGTAGCGCTCTTGCTTTAAAACTGTTTATTGTGGTAAAATTATGTAACATAACATTTAACATTTTAACCATTGTCCAGCCATAACCACCATCCATGTCCAGAACTCTTTTCATCTTGCACAACAAAATTGTCCCCATGAAATGTTAACTCCCCTTTCTCCCTCCCCTAGTCCCTGGCAATTACCATGCTAGTTTCTGTCTTTATGATTTTGGCTAATCTGGCTTAGCTGGTAAAGAATACACCTGCAATTCAGGAGACCTGGGTTCAGTCCCTGGGTTGGGAAGAAGGGAAAGGCTACCCACTCCAATATTCTGGCCTGGAGAATTGCATGGACTGTATAGTCCATGCAGTCGCAGAGTCAGACACAACTGAGCGAACTTTCACTTTCAAGCACCTCCTAAAAGTGAAATTATACAGTCTTTGTCCTTTCGTGACTAGTTGATTTCACTTAACCAAATGTCTTTAAGGTTCCTCCATGTTATAGCAGGTGTCAGGATTTCTTTTTAAGGCTGAATAATATTCCACTGTATGGAAAGAGCAGATTTTGTTTATCCATTCATGTGTCAACAGATTTTTTTCCCCAGGAGGGACTCTTTTATATGAGGAGTCCAACAGTGGGAGGCCAGAGGGGTAGGCATAGGCAAGGGAAATGGCAGGGAAATAGGGTGTCAGCCTACCCCAGGCCTCATCCTGTTTCCTTGCTTCTTGGTCCCCTGGCTCTGGCTGAGGAGGATGGGATGCAAAGGAACCCTTGGGAGAGAAGGATACTGTGCTGAAAAGCAAGAGGCCTCTCCCACCTCTGCCCAGCTAGGCAGCAGTAACCAGTGTGAGCATCCTTCTAGGATTGTTACTGTAAGAAGATTGCTGTCATCCTCCCTGTTCTGGAAATGATCCCACCAACACCAGTCCTTCAACCCTTGATCTGGAATCTTGCAGGAGAGTGGCCTTTATGCCAATCAGAAAGCAACTTGGTAGGACAGGAAGGCTTCTGTCTGTACCTGTCTACAAAAGGCTTTAATGCTTAGCATCTGCTGGGCTGATGCTGAGGCTAAAAAGATGAGAACAATGGTCCCCAGGTTGGTGCATGTTAAATACATCACAGACACTACACCATCTGAAATGAACTTTGAAAGGACCCCATTGGCCAAATCTGAAATATCCAGTTGAAGCTAGGATCTTGACTGCACACATATTTGTGGAATCACAAAACATCCCCTCCCTTCTTGTATCCCTGTCCTTCTCTAGCACAAGCCCCTGGACCCCATGTCCACATTCACAATTGATTTAACTTACATGCTTACTTAACTTATATGCAGAGTACATAATGCAAAATGACAGGCTGGATGAAGCACAAGCTGGAATCAAGATTGCCAGGAGAAATATCAACAACCTCAGATATGCAGATGACACCACCCTTATGGCAGAAAGCAAAGAAGAACTAAAGAGCCTCTTGATGAAAGTGAAAGAGGAGAGTAAAAAACTTGGCTTAAAGCTCAACATTCAGAAAACTAAGATCATGGCATGTGGTCCCATCACTTCATGGCAAATAGATGGGGAAACAATGAAACAGTGACAGATTTTATTTTTTCGGGTTCCAAAATCACTGCAGATGGTGACCATAGCCATGAAATTAAAAGATGCTTGCTCCTTGGAAGAAAACCTATGACTAACATAGACAGCATTTTAAAAAGCAGACATTAATTTGTTGACAAATGTCCATCTAATCAAAGCTATGGCTTTTCCAGTAGTCATGTATGGATGTGAGAGTTGGACTATAAAGAAAGCTGAGTGCCAAAGAATTGATGCTTTTGAACTGTGGTGCTGGAGAAGACTCTTTAGAGTCCCTTGGACTGCAAGGAGGTCAAACCAGTCAATCCTAAAGGAAATCAGTCCTGAGTATTCATTGGAAGGACTGATGCTGAAGCTGAGGCTCTGGTACTTTGGCCACCTGATGCAAAGAACTGACTCATTTGAAAAGACCGTGATGCTGGGAAAGATTGAAGGCAGGAGGAGAAGGGGACGACAGAGGATGAGCTGATTGGATGGCATCACTAACTCGATGGACATGAGTTTGAATAAACTCTGGGACTTGGTCATGGACAGGGAATCCTGGTGTGCTGCAGTCCATCGGGTCACAAAGAGTCAAACACGACTGAGTGACTAAACTGAACTGAACTGAAACACTGGCTGATTACTCCCCAACTAAAGGAGGATGCTGTCAGGGAATCTGTCCCCTGTCCTAGGGCCCCCTTCCCTGGATTCCAGACAGATGGGGAAATTATGGCCCAAAGGTCCCAGAGGTACTGCCCATGTTTCACATTATGACCCCTTGGGGAATTTCAGTTGGTCTGGGAAGCCTTTCCATCATGGAACGTGAAAGGCACAAGCATTCTGTTTGATGGGCCCAGCTCTAGACACAAGCTGCTGACTTTCTGAGGAAACTGTCCATGCAGAGAGCTCTCTCAGCTCTCAGAGGCCCCACCCATGGTTCTTCAAGTAAATCACACTTGAAGAAGAGGGTTTAAGACACAAACTTGACCAGTTGAGACTGGGTTGGGCCTCTGGGTAAAAAAAAAAAAATATGCTGCTCTTCTTCAGAGATAAGGTTTAATGGACATGCCCATCCGCTGCTCCCAGGGCTCACCATCCAGAGGGCTCAGGCTCCTCCAAAGAAGGACTAGAAGGGCGTGGGGCCAGGTCTCAGAACGTGCTGCACAAGGAGTGGGCCATGGAATTCAGTGACATTTCCAGAGATCCTCCTGCAGGCCCAGCACCACAATGGAATTGTGGGAGGCAAGTTCACTGTGATGACTTGGGTGGAGATTGGGAAATATACTGGGGTGGGGGGATGAGGAGGGAGGCCAGTACCCAGGGCTCTAACTAGCCAGAGACTCTGAAGAGGGCCCCAACCAACCCAAATAAGGGGTTGGGAGGCCAGGCCAGCCTCATTTATTTTTCCTGGCCTGGTGCCAGCCCAGGGACAGGGAGGGGTGGCGTGACTGTGGCCTCACCTCTTCTCTTCCCACCTCTTGTTTAGGATCCTTTCTTTCAGAGCCTGAGAAGGGAAGGCATTCAACAGCAAGTCTGCCATATGGCATCCCCTGACCACTCTCCAGAGAGGTTATGGGGTGAGGGAAGAGGAAACATTTGTAATGGCCCCACAGAGTCTTTTAAGAAAATTTTTAAAACTTTTGAGAAGTGCTTCCCCTATGGCTCAGCAGGTAAAAATCCGCCTGCAATGCAGGAGACACAGGAGCCTCAAGTTTGATCCCTGGCTAGGGAAGATCCCCTGTGATAGAAAATGCAACCCACTCTAGTATCCTATGGACAGACAAACCTAGCAGGCTACAGACCAGGCAGTCGCAAAGAGTCAGACATGACTGAGCACAGCATTAACATTAGCTTTGAGAAGTGCTGGGGAAGGAGCTAGTAGTTCAATGGGCCAGGAAGGTAAACGTGTGTATGTGTGTTATCATTCAGTCATGAGACCCTATGGACTGTAGCCCACCAGGCTTCTCCATCCATGGAATTCTCCAGGGAAGAATACTGGAGTGGGTAGCCATTTCCTTCTTCAGGATATCTTCCTGATGCAGGGATCGAACCTGGGTCCCCGCATTGCAGGCAGATCCTTTACCATCTGAGCCACGAGGAAGGCTTAGGCAGGTAAGGAGAGCCCTAAAAGGAGTTAAAAACACCCTGTTAGGTGAAAATGTAAATACAAGCTTCTGCCTGAATAAAGCACTCAATGAAATGAATAATTTAGTCCAGCTGTGCCTTTTGTTTTGCTCCTAAGTGGGAAGACCCTGTCAGCTCTTCACCAATGACCCCCAGTGACTTCCTCTGAGGCCAGGACATGCCCCAAATGGTGCACTCAGCTCCTACCCGAGCTTACTACATTCCCAATTAACACTTTTCAACATGAAATTTAGGCTGCCTTTTCCCCCCTTCTTCCTAATGAGGTTTCTTCTTCCTGACTGCCTTGCTACAACGCTTGATGCCATCTGAGTGTGTTCATATGGTGCTCGAGTGCGTTATCTGACCTTGATTGGTGTTTGGGGAGCCGGTTAAATAGATTACATGGGGGTTACCTTGGCAACTGTCTTCGCTGATTTAGCAATGCGGTTCATTCTTGGACACAGGACTCTCGGCAACTCTGTGATCCCACCGCTGTGCGTTAATCATTAACACCAAGTTGGACATCGCCTCTGCCAAGCAGCAGCCAGGAGGAGGCTGGGGAAGGGCTGGACAGTCTTTTTAGCTATGACTGAGATGGTCACCCTTGGGAGCCCTAAATATGATGCCACAGGGTGGCCAGGAACCATCCTGGGATCTGTGTGTCCCTTGGCCCACAGTCCTCAAGGGAGTTGAGAAAGATCACATGGTTTGGTCCGTTGGGCCATAGATGGGCTTGTTAATGGAGATGCTGCCCATACAAACTTCCTCTTGAAGCTGTCAGGGCAGCTGTGCTGGTGGCAACCTGTAGGCAGTTGTCCCCTCCACTGGCCCCAGGGGACAGCAGGGACACAGAGACAGGCTCTGTGGTGTGCAGGCTCTGGTCCCAATCTGCCACCTCATTCATCGTGTGACTTTGGGCAAGTCTCACTGCCTGCCTCCCTCCTAGCACTGGTGAGGACACAGAGAGCGCCTGGCATGCAACCAATGCTAGTGATGATTATTACCTGGCTCTGTGGCTAGCAGAGTGGGTGCCTAGTCATTGTATGTTGAAATCATTTTAATTATTTAAACTGAAGCCAAAACTCACTGTGTGCCAAAATAATTCTTATCTATTTGATGGATGTGGCTGAGGTCTGAGTGGCTAACTGGTCCAGGCCGCACAGCAGGTAACAAACAGAGCAAGGATCAGAACTCAGTACAAACTGATTGCCATCTTGGGCTCTGGACCGGTGTCTGCCTGAGAGCAGACAGGTGGCAGGGCCAGAGGTACCCACTGCTCCCCTGTCATGTGGGTCAGGGAAGTGGGCTCTCCCTGAGCTGGTGGTTTGAGGCTGGGGCAGAAAGCAACCAGAGAATTAGCCCACCAGGCCCATAGCCTATTTAAGCTGGTAAACGTCAGATGACAATGGACCACACCACAAAGCCAGCTCACTGGCTCTAGGGGACCACTGCTTGTCTACTAAGCGGAGACAGGAAAGCAAGAGGATTCTGTCTAAAAAACTAAGAAATTCACACACCCATGAAGCACTTCCTGGTTTGCAAAGCATGTTCATGTCCACCTTTTCCTTAGCTGATGCAACAACCTGGGGCAGAAATGGAGCAGAGAATAGTTTTTCTATTTCATTGCTGAAGAAGCCGAGGGCAAGAGAAGTTACCTCCTCGACTCTGGACTTCCTGTACATGCACTCATGTTTCATTCTGAAGAGCTGATGCCTCAGTATTTTGTGAAGCTGAAAACAGGCCTCAAAGAGGACAAAGAGCCAGACGAGTAGTCCTTCAAGTTTTGGAGTTTGTGACTATCCAAGCTGGGATCACCCTTGGAGCTCCCATCTAAGCCCCCAAGTTCTCTTCCTTGTTTACCGGTTTTCCAATCCATGTGGAACAGGAAAAGAGCATGAGTTACATTTTTATTTATTTATTTATTTGGGGGTCAGCACTTATGTGTGAACCGTGTGTGTGTGTGTTAGCTGCTCAGTAGTGTCCAACTCTTTGCAACCCCATGGACTATTAGACTATAGTCTGCCAGGCTCCTCTGTCCATGGGATTCTCCAGGCAAGAGTACTGGAGCGGGTGCCCCAGGGATACCCAAGTGGTTCTGTTGATTTACTGCTGAGATCAAATAACCCAAAGAGAATTTCCACTCCCACCACTTGCCACACCAAGTCTTAAAGTATGAGTTGGAGCAAAGGAGGGTAGTGTGACAAGGGATGTCATTTCACCTCCACAGTATTCTTTTGCATATTGTAGAAACATCTGTCTTGGTCTTTTAACCTGGCTTAGATCATCATGGAAAAGGAGAAACAGTTCAGCACCAATCCCAAGGAGGAAGATTCAAGGACATGACAATTCCAAGCAGCAAAAGGCATCATTTAAGGAGACAGAGCTCCGCTAAAATAGGTAGATTATTCACCATGTATCGTCTCATTTGGATCAAAAAGTAAAATGAACTGAGGGGGTTGAAGGCTTTGGGAGTTAAAGGAGTTACAGAGGAGACAGTTTCTGCTGTTCACCCTTAGATAAATAGCTGCTGTTCTTACTTGTTAAAATGTAAAATTTCCAGATCTAAATGTCAGAGAATTCTAGGAAAAATTGTAAAACCATTATTTCATAAGCATGTAATTGTGCTATTACTGCTAAATGTGATGGCATTCTATAAATATCACAGTTCAGGCCTCATAGTCTATAAATAGACCCAGTTAATCACTGGAAATACATTTTATTTTTTGAATTATAATGGAGTCAATTACAGCCTCCATTTTCCAATGGCAGAGTCCACTCCCAGTTTTGGCGGTGTCTTTCCCTCTGCTTGGGCTCCTCTGTGAGATATAATACTCTCCAGTGACTATTAGGACAAGGACAGTGGGAGGAGGGGCTCAGTTCCAAAGACCAGAGCCCCAGCCTAGAACCTCGAGAAGTGTTTAGACTATGCGGCTGAGGCCTGTTGCCCAGCACTGGGATAGGCGGGTGTTGGCATGGCTGAGTGCCCTGCTCAGGGTGCCATTGTTAGCTGTGTGTGGACAGCTGATTAGATAAGCATGGGATGCTGTGGACTCCGAAGTGGATGGGAGGGCAATCTGGAATGCCTTCTATTCATTGCCATGCAGGCTGGAGGGCTGACTCAGACAGCGGCTCCCAAGCCATTGAAACTGAGGGTCCTCAATGTGTGGTTGATGCTATCCCAGAATCCCCTGCTATAAACACCTCCCTGGGCCACAGACTTGGCTATTCTGTAGCTTCAACCATGGCCCTACATACACAGCGAAGACCAACACATGGGTCACCAGAGAAGAGCGTGGATTCTCTCCTTCCCTTGAAATACACACATCAACACACACACACGTGCCATAATGCAGGCAGATCAAGAAGCTGGGCACCTTTGGGGATCTCAGGAATTCTGTGGCCAAAGAAAGTTATCAGCCACTTGTTTTCTGAGCCTCAGTTTCCCCATTTGTAAAACTGGAGGGCCATAGGTCTGCAGAGAGACAAAGAAGTAACTGAGACAGGAGATTTTCATTCCTTGGGCCATGACCTTGGGTAAGTTTTATTGTCTCTCTTGGGCTCAGTTTCCCCAACCAGGTTGGAGAAAGGAAGACGGAGGATTAAGGGGAGATTGGGCAATGTACTGTATTGATAAACTATGAATACTGAGAAAAAGTAAAGAATTAGAAAGAAAGGAACCTGATCATTCCAAGTGGTAACATAATTTGAGGACTAAACATAAAATTATGTCAGGAGTTTACTGGCAGCCAGAGTGAAAAAGGAAAACACAAAGAGAATTCCAGAACTTTCATTATCAGAAAAAAAGAAAGCATATTTTTTTTTCTCTTCAGTGGGGTGTCTTTTTCCCCAGTAGCCCCAAGGTCAGAAGGAAAAGAATTTTTTTCAAACCTGGTATTTAAAGTAAAGATACTGAATGGAACGCTAGTCAAGTATTTCATAACAAATTCAGATGACATTCAGGATGCTGCTTCAAAGACTTAGATTTTGCCCAGCTGAGGGCTCAGGATTCAAGCATAGCTTCATGGGTACAGTCCCAGTGGTGGCAGAGCTGGTGGACCCCCCAGGCTTTTTAATGCGGGGTCAAATGTGTTGAGATATGACTCTTTGCAAGGCACATCAAAGTAGGGTCATTATTTCCCTTTGACAAATGAATCCCCTTTCCTTTGGGTTGATAATTTGAAATGATTTGTTTCAATGGCTGGAATCAGTTTACATTCAAAGGGGGCAGCACCCAGCTAAGTCCTATGGGCTGAGATGGGAAGGAGACATGTGGTCACATCTCAAAGGGCTGTGCTCAAGGGGAGAGAGAAGACTTCTCCCGTAGAGCTGCAATGTGGTTTCTCAGTGTCACCAGCTTCTCACTACCCAATGCTGACCAAAGTCAGAGGGAAGAAGAAAGGCTACCAAGGTGTCAACAGTTCTCAGGACTCCACCCACATGAGGGTGAGTAAGGACTCAGCAGAGGCTCCCACCTCAGCGTGAACAGCAACTGGGTGTTCACTTGTGCATGGCTTCTCTTGTGCACCTTCGGGGCTAGCTCCATCCTGCGGGCCATGAGAGTCAGCTTCTTCCACAGCACACTCACTGGGCCTGAGAATTCCAGCCTTCAGGGATCTGAATTTCATGTGTATCAATGCAGTCCCAAGCTCATTGGGTTGGGAGGCAGTGGGAACATCAGGCCATCAGTTTTCAGTCGAATGGGGTAGACAGCCATGGGAGTGGATTATCCCACCAAGGTAGTAGGCAACAGAGAAGAATCTTAAAGCAAAAGACTGGGAATCCAATGACAAGCAAGGCTTAGTGGCCCATGAGGGCCAGGTTAGTGCAGAGCCAGATCATGCAAGGCCTTGCAGGCCATTCTAAGAGACTTGAAATTTACCTTGAGGACAATGGGAACCCAAGGAAAGGTTTGGAGCAGACAAAGGCCAGAGAGAGTTCAAAGCTGAGGTCAAGGAACCCACCAAAATCACACAGCTAGTCAGGACAGGGGAAGGGATGGTGGGGCCAGGGCTCACCTCCATGTCATCAGATGTCCCATCTGGGTCTCCAGGCCACTTTGCCCTGACCCTCAATGTCAGCCCCTTCCTCACTGGGTATGCCAGTGCTAGCGAACTCAGAAACATTGGGCAGAAATTATTCAGAAGCTATTTAGAAAATAACAGTCTTAAAGGCAAGGAGTGAGGCACACCTATTACTGACAATGGCCTCTCTCCTGGTCCCCCACCCCTTGGCTCCCCACCCCCAGTCTGCCCACTCCTCCGTGCCTCGCTCATGGAGGGCAATGCTGAGGCTGAGGGTCTGTTTGCTCTCATCTGACCTGATGCGCTTTTCAGTCAGAAAATATGAGTGTCCCCGGAGGCCCAGCTGGTTCTTTGTTCTCTTTGTTTGGAAATTAGTTTAGAGATATCAGCTAGCAGATTAAAAAGCACATATCAGGTCTGCTAAAATCTCTTCTCTTCCAGATTTCATTTCTGCTCCTTCAGGAAATTTCGGCATTCTTTTAGAATGATGGATTTTCTTCCTGTTCAACTCTGGGAGAAGATGGTTCTTCTTACAGATGCATCTGGTGAGACTCTGTGCTGGGGGGGGGGCACTGAGAGGCTGTGGCAGGACTTACCTTGCCTTCCAGGTCTGGGCCCCTACAGGCCTTATCTTGGAGGGGCCACAGCCCCTCCCAGCCCCCACCTCCCATCTCAGTTTGCTCTGCTTCTCTGTCACCTCCCATCCTCCCAAGCAGTACCTACCCCTACCAGTCCTCCAAGTCTCAGTGTTTTACCCTGGAGGATCTGGGAGGAATCTGTCCAGATTCCCAAATTCTGCTGGGTTCACCATCCACAGCGCCTGAAGTGGGAAAGGATGTGCAGGAAGCAGGCTGCTTGTTGATGCCTTTGACCAACCTTACTTCATGGTGGCCCTAGCACACACTGGAGTGTCCCCGCGGGCTGATTTTCTGGGGATGGTGGTAGAACAAGGCCTCGCTGACCACAGCTGTTTCTCCCATTAGCCTCTCTTGCTACCAAAAGCACCTTCGCTGAGGTACGGAGTTCATAGTGGAAGGACACCAATGCCTTAGAGTTTTCGGTCGTTTGTGAGAACCACAGGCAAAGGGCACAATGATTGACCAAGTAAGATGCTGAGCTGTGATTCACACCAAGATCTGTCTGGTACCCCAAAACAGGACCTGTTCCATAACTGGGCAACTGTGACCACTGCCCGGGTGCCAGGGTCTGTCTGCAGACTGTGTTTGCCTTCTGAACACTCAGCAGTAAGGAGCTTCCTTGTGCTGAGGAACAGAAAGGAGCTGCAGGCGAGGCAGGAATCACCCAGGAGACCAGCAAGTATGGCATCGAACAGCTCAGGAGGCAGTGGGGAGAACGGGTGCCCAAGGTGGTAAGTGCACCAAGGAGGGTATCACTGGGCACTGGTTGTTTCTTCCAAGGAGAGTTGGAGGAGAGAAGAGCAGAAGCTGGGAATCTTGAGGGCCAGAGAGGCAAGGCGCCCATTGGAGAGCCAGTCAGAGATGGGTGGGAAATCCTATTGGGTGGGCATGGAAGACCCAAGTAAGGGGCTCAGTTTCACCCAGTCCCCTCCTTCCTTCCCACTGAGCAGCTTAGCTTCCTCGTCTGTGGAGTGGGCCTGGAAACCCTGCCTGGCAGGCTGTGGGGACGACTTAAATTCCAGAGAAATATGCTGTCTGGGCAGGGGAAGATGCACAATGCCAGTCTGAAGGGCAATTAGCTGATCTAGTCACTCAGTGAGTCTATTTTGAGCCCCTGCTACATACACTAGGCGGAGCTTTCGGCAGACTGAATCCATCCAGCCTCACGCCCTGCATTCTCTGCCTATGGTCAGAGAGAGAGAAGATTCTAGGCACAACTGAGAGCAGCTCATTCATTCTTTCTGGATTGAAAAGAAGCCTTTGTCTGGGACAGGGACTTTGGGGGCTCTGGAGGCTCTTTCTCCCTCTCCCTTGGAGGGACAGCATGTAATGGATTGGGGTTGAAGTGGTGCAGAGGCCAGGCCAGCTTGTGGGTGGGTTCTGAGTCGAGTAACCATGATACACAACCTCCCAGCTGACTCCTCTCTAGGGAACTGTACCTTTCCCTATGTTTGGACCTGCTCTTTCATTAATCTGAAATTGTCAGATCTAGTCAGAACTTTAATATTATGTATTCAGGAACTACATTCTTCAGCCTAAACAAAATTGTACTTCTCTGAAGCCAAAAGAGAGGCAAAAAGAGAGGTATGCGGCTGCACACAGGACCATCTTGACCTTGCATCTGACCAGAACACGTTGTCCTTGCTTCCCATTGTCCAACTGCGCTCAGCCCAAGCACCTATGCCTGGCTCTCAAGGCCCTCTGTGACTTGACCCCACCCACTTCTCCAGCTACCCTTCTCCATCTTTTCATGGCCCAAGGTGGTGTCCATTTGGCGAGCTCTCCCTGTGCTTTCCAGTGTCTCTGATTTGACTCATGCTGTTCCATCTAACTATAATTCCTTTTACTTCTTTTTCTGCTGATGGAAATTCCACTTATCTCCTAAGGAGTAGTGTCAACTCCTCTGGGAAGCCTTCCTTGAAGCCATGACATGTAAATGACTGATACAGTGCTTAAGCGAGAGTAGATGCTCAAGAAATGTGTGTGCCCATTCCCTTTGCTGACTGCTGCCCTTTTCCCAGGAATTACTCATCTCACTTTCCTCTCTATCCCCGCTGCAATTTGTTTGTTCTTAGATCTAAGGAGCCTTTCATCATGGAGGTTTATGATGGAGCTCAGGAGTCAGATAGCTCTGGGGCAACTACTAGCTATGTGACCTTAAGTAATTTCAACCCTGAGACTCAGTTTTCTCATCTGTCAAATAGGAATGCCAATACTTGCTTCACAGCCTTGTTGGATGGATGGAAAGAGATGGCATACAGAAAGCTTTTAGAAGACAGAATACCTGGCCCATAGCAAGCATTTAATATGGATTTGTTGCTCTTCTGATTGTTGTTACTTTAATAAAATATAGGGACTTCTAGGTCTGGCCAAGATGGAATAACCCCATTCTTCCCAGGTTCTCTCTGCTTGGGCTGCAATGACAGAAGACCATAGACTGGGTGGTATAAACAACACAGATTTATTTGCCAGTTCTGAAGGCTGGGAAGTCTGAGATCAGGGTGCCAGCATGGTTGGGTTCTGGTGCAAATCCTCTTTCTAGTTTGTAGATGGCTGTCTTCTTGCTATGATCTCACATGGTGAAGAGAGAGATGATCTCTTGTGTCTCTTCTTAGAAGGTCACTGATCCCATTCATGAAGGTGCCACCCTCATGATCTAATCACCTCCTAATGGCCCTACATCCAAATAACATCACATTGGGGATTAGGATTTCAACATATGAATTTGGGGTGGGGTACACAAATATTCAGTCCATTGCAAAGCACAATGATCTGAATGGCAGTGTATTTCTCTTCAGAAATCACACAGGTAAGAAGAAGGTGGCATAACATTTTTCAAATGCTAAAAGAAAAGAACTGTCAACCTAGAATTACATACTCTGGGAAAATAACCTTAAAGAATAAAGGTGAAATGAGCAAATAAAACAGATAAAAATGAAACAAAACAAGCAAACAAAAAAAAAAAACAGATAAAAGAAAATTAACAGAATATATCTTTCACCAGCACACTTACCCTATAAAAATGGCTAAAGGAAGTTCTCAAAACAGGAAGTAAATAGTAAAATAAGAAAGCTTGGAACATGAGGAATGAAGAACAATAGAAAGAATAACAGTATAAGTATTAATAATAATCTAATCTCTTCTTACATTTTCTAAATTATGTTAGATGATTGAGTCAAAGTTATGACATTGTCTGTTGGGATTCTAAACAAATATAAATAAAATATCTAAGACAATTACACTACAAAGTGAGGAAAGGCAAAGGGACAGAAAAAGAGGTAGGATTTCTACATTTTTCTAAATTGGTAAAGTGTTGACACCCTTTCCTGATAGATACTCCCAAAAACACTATAGAAAAACCAAAATGAACTTATAAAAAGAGAGATACTGACAAACTGAATTGAAACTAATGACCCAACTATATGATGTTTATAAGAAACTCATTTCAATGTAACAATAAAAGCAGGTTAAAAATAAAAGGATGGAAAAACAATATCATAGGAAAAGAAAGAAGTGACTATGTTATTATCAGATAAAGTAGACTTCAGAGCAAAGAAATTTACCAAAGACAGACAGAAAGATTATATAATAATAAATGGGTCAATCCACCAAAAAGACACTGCAATCTTAAATGTTTACACATCAAATAACAATGCTGCAAAATATGTGAAGCAAAAACTGATAAAATTGAGAAGAAAAATAGGTACATCCACAATTATAGTTGGAAACATCAACAGCCCTCTCTCAATAACTGATAAATCAACCAGACAGAACATCAGCAAGGATGAAGAACTCAGAAACACCATCATCCAACAGGATCTAATTGATGGTTACAGAACACTTCACCCAACAACAGCAGAATTCTTTCCAAGTGCCTACAGAATATTCACCAAGATAGACTATACTCTGGACCATAAAACAAATCTAAATAAATTTAAAAGAATTGAAAATATACATAATGTATATCAAAGTAGAAATCAAAATACAACATATCAAAATTTGTGAGACACAGCCAAAGCAGTGCCCAGAAGGAGATTTATTGCACTAAATGCATATATTAGAGAAAAGGGAGAGTCTCAAATAAACAGCCTAAGTTCTTACTTTAAGAACCTAAAAAAGAAGAACAAAATAAGGCCAAATAGTAGAAATCAATGAAACTGGAAACAGAAAACAAGACATAAATCAATGAAACAAAAGCTAGTTTTCTAAAAATATCATTAAGGTTAACAAACATCTAGCAATATTGATAAAGAAAAAGACAAGATACAATATACCAATATAATAAATGAAACAGACGCTATCACTACAGAATCCATGGTTGTCAAAAGAATAACAAGGGAATACTGTGAATAACCTATATGCATAAATTTGACAACTTCGATGTAAAGGACCAAGTCTTTAAAAAGCACAAATATCCAAAAGTTACCCTTTATGAGAAAACAATATAACAGTCATGTGTATGTTAGTTCTCAGGCATGTTCGACTCTTTGTGATGCCATGGACGGACCATGGGTTTTCCCAGGCAAGAATACTGGAGTGGGTAGCCATCCCTTCCTTCAGGGACTATTCCCCACCCAGGGATCGAACCCAGGTCTCCTGCATTGCAGGCAGATTCTTTACTGTCTGAGCCACCATAACCATTAAAGAAATGGAATCCATAGTTTAAAAAAAGACCCCTGAGAAATTTCCAGACCCAGCTGGTTTAATTGGCATATTCTACCAAACAACAACCGAAGGTTTAAAGAAGAATTAATATCAACTTTATAGTGTCTTCTAGAAAGTAGAAGAGGAAAGAAAATCTAAACTCATTTTATGAGGCCACTTTTAACTTGATACTAGAAATGCCTTATGATCCAGCAATCCCACTGCTGGGCATACACACTGAGGAAACCAGAATTGAAAGAGACACGTGTGCCCCAATGTTCATCGCAGCACTGTTTATAATAGCCAGGACATGGAAGCAACCTAGATGTCCATCAGCAGATGAATGGATAAGAAAGCCATGGTACATATACACAATGGAGTATTACTCGGCCATGAAAAAGAATACATTTGAATCAGTTCTAATGAGGTGGATGAAACTGGAGCCTATTATACAGAGTGAAGTAAGCCAGAAAGAAAAACACCAATACGGTATACTAACGCATATATATGGAATTTAGAAAGATGGTAATGATAACCCTGTATGCGAGACAGCAGAAGAGACACTGATGTATAGAACAGTCTTTTGGACTCTGTGGGAGAGGGAGAAGGTGGGATGATTTAGGAGAATGGCATTGAAACATGTATAATATCATATATGAAACGAGTCGCCAGTCCAGGTTCGATGCACGATACTGGATGCTTGGGGCTGGTGCACTGGGACGACCCAGAGGGAGGGTAGGGGAGGGAGGAGGGTTCAGGATGGGGAACACATGTATACCTGTGGCTGATTCATGTTGATATATGGCAAAACCAATACAATATTGTAAAGTTAAAAAATAAAATAAAGCTAGACAAAAGCAGTACAAAAAATAGGAAACTTTATACCACTATCCCTTATAAATATAGAAATAAACACTTTGAAAATATGTTAGCAATGGAATTTAGCACTGTATGAACATATTTATAAACCATGACTAAGTGGGGTTCATTCCAGGTGTGCAAAGCTAGTTCAATCTATGTAATCCATTATATCAACATGCTAAGGAAGAAAAATCACATTGATCAATGCAGAAAAGCATGTGTCAAAATCCAACAGTCGTTCCTTCTTTTAAAGAAAACTCAGTAATTTAAGAGTAGAGACTGTTAAGGACTGAAATATGTCTCCCTAAAATTTATACATTGAAGCCCTAACCTGCAATGTGACAGACTGTGTTTAAAGTTCAGGCCTTTAAAGAGATAATGAAGGTTTAATGAGGTCATAAGGGTGGAACCCCAATTCAATAGAACTGGTATCCTTATAAAGAGAGACACCAGAAATCGACCTCTCTCTCTTTCCCTGTCTCTGTCTCCCCTGCATACACACAGAAGAAAGTCTATGTGAGGATACAAAAAGAAAGTGATATTTACAACCCAGAAGAGACCACTCTTACTAGGCACCAACCCCACTGGCATCTCGATCTTGGAATTCTAGTCTCCAGGACTGAGAAATAAATGTTTGTTGTTAAAACCACCAAGTCTGTGGTATCTTTGGCCCAAGCAGATTAAGACAGAGGGGAGCTTCCTCAACTTTATAAAGAACATCTACAAAAAGCTTACAGCTAATATTATAGTAGTAGTAGCGTTAGTTGTTCAGTCCTGTCTGACTCTTTGCGAACCCGTGAACTTAGCCTGCCAAGTTCCTCTTGGATTTCTCAGGCAAGAATACTGGAGTGGGTTTCTATTTCCTTCTCCAGGGGATCTTTTACTGACTCCAGGGATGGAACCTGCATTTCCTACATTGCAGGCAGATTCTTTACCATCTGAGCCACCAGGAAAGCCCAGCTAATATGATACTTAATGGTAAAACAATGAATATTTTCCCTCTAAGATCAGGAAAAAGTCAAATCTCATTCGACAAAGGCCTGAAGTTCTAGCCAGCTTAATGAGGAAAGGAACAGAGATACCAGGAATACAGACTGGAAAGGAAGCAATAAAACTGTCTCTATTTGTAGATGGCATGATTGCTCATGTAAAAAAATTCAAAGGCATCTACAAAATGAGTAATGAGTGAGTTCAGCAATGTTGCAGGATACAAGACCAACAAATAAAAATTAATCCTATTTTTATACACTAGCAACAAGTATGTAGAAACCATAATTAAATGCACCCACAAAACAAAAACATAATAACCTTTACAATCACTCCAAAAAAAAAGAAAGAAATACTTAGCTATAAATATAACAGCACAAGTACAGTACTTTTATGCTGAAAACTACATTATGCAGATGACAGAAATCAAAGAAGAACTAAATAAATGAAGAGACATACCCTTTTCAGAGATTAAAAGACCCTACATAGTGAAGATGTCAATTCTTCCCAAATACATTCACAGATTAAAAGCAATTCCTATCAAAATCCCAGAAGTAAGTTTTTGGTAAATGTAGACAATATTATCCTTACATTTATATGGAAAACAAAGGAACTAGGATAATTAAAACAATTTTGGAAAAGAAAAAAATAAAGTAGGAGTAATTACTCTGCTCAATATTAAGGCCTGCTGTATAACCACAATAATTGGGAGAGTGTGGCATCAACAGAGGAATAGAAACATAGATCAATGGAAAAGAACAGGGAACCCAGAAGTAGACCCACACAAATACATCCAACAGATTTTTGACAAAGTTGCAAGAGCAGTTCAATGGAGGAAGGATTATATTTTCAAGAAATGGTGTAGGAACATCCATAGGCAAAAAGAAAAGGAAAGAAATCTAGACCTAATCTCCATACCTTATACAAAAAGGAATTCCAATAGACTTCAGTGTAAAACATATAACTAAAAAGCTTTCTGTCCAATATGCTACTGGGAAAAAGCAGAGGGCAATTACTAATAGCTCCAGAAAGAATGAAGCAGCTGGGCCAAAGTAAATGACACTCAGCTTTGAATATGTGGTGGTGAAAGTAAAGCTGTAAAGAACAATATTGCATTAGGAATCTGGTCCATGAGTCAAGGTAAATTGGAAATGGTCAAGCAGGAGGTGGCAAGAGTGAAAATCAACATGTTAGGAATCAGTGAACTAAAATGGACAGGAATAGATCAGTTTAACTCTTATGACCATATTATATCTACTACTGTGGGCAAGGATCCTTTAGAGGAAATGGAGTTACCCTCATAGTCAATAAAAGAGTACAAAATGCAGTACTTGGGTGCAATCTCAAAAACGACAGAATGATCTCGGTTCATTTCCAAGGCAAACCATTCAACATGACAGTGACCCAAATCTATGCCCCAATCATGAATGCTGAAGAAGCTGAAGTTAAATGGTTCTATGAAGACCTGCAAGACCTCTTAGACCTTCTAGAACTAATACCAAAAAAGATTTCCTTTTCCTCATAAGGAATTGGAATGCAAAAGCAGGAAATCAAGAGATACCTGGAGTAACAGGCAAGTTTGGCCTTGAAGTACAAAATGAATCAGGCAAGGCTAACAGAATTTTGTCAAGAGAATACACTGATCATATGAAACACCCTCTTCCAACAACATAAGAGATGACTCTACATGTGGATATCACCAGATGGTCAGTACTGAAATCAGATTGATCGTGTTCTTTGCAGCCAAAGATGGAGTTCTATATAGTCAGCAAAAACAAGACCTGGAGCTGACCGTGGCTCAGATCATGGGTTACTTATTGAAAAATTCAGGCTTAAATGGAAGACAGTAGGGAAAACCACTAGGCCATATGACTTAAATCAAATACCTTATGATTATACAGTGAAGGTGATGAATAGATCCAAGGGATTTGATCTGGTAGACAGAGAACCTGAAGAATTATGGATGGAGGTTCGTACATTGTACAAGGAGGCGGTGACCAAAACCATTGCCAAGAAAAAGAAACACAAGAAGGCAAAGTGGTTGCCTGAAGAGGTCTTACAAATAGCTGAGAAAAGAAGAGAAGCAAAAGGCAAAGGAGAAAAGGAAAGATAGACCCAACTGAATGCAGAGTTCCAGAGAATAGCAAGGCGAGACAAGAAGACCTCCTTAAATGAACAATGCAAAGAAATAGAGGAAAACAATAGAATGGGAAAGACTAGAGATGTCTTCAAGAAAATTGGAGGTATCAAGGGAATATTTCATACAAGGATGGGCATGATAAAGGACAGAAATGGCAAGGACCTAACAGAAGCAGAAGATATTAAGAAGACTTGGCAAGTATACACAGAAGAACTATACAAAAAACTTCTTAATAACCAAGATGCCACAATGGTGTGGTCACTCACCTAGAGCCAGACATCCTGGAGTGTGAAGTCAAGTGGGCCTTAGGAAGTAACACTACCAACAAAGCTATTGGAGATGATGGAATTCCAGTTGCTGCTGCTGCTAAGTCATTTCAGTCATGTCCGACTCTGTGCGACCCCATAGGTGACAGCCCACCAGGCTTCCCCGTCCCTGGGATTCTCCAGGCAAGAACACTGGAGTGGGTTGCCATTTCCTTCTCCAATGCATGAAAGTGAAAAGTGAGAGTGAAGTTGCTCAGTCGTATCTGACCCTCAGTGACCCCATGGACTGCAGCCCTCCAGGCTCCTCTGTCCATGGGATTTTCCAGGCAAGAATACTGGAGTGGGGTGCTGTGGAATTCCAGTTGAGCTAGTTCAAATCCTAAAAGATGATGCTGTGAAAGTGCTGCACTCAATATGCCAGCAAATTTGGAACACTCAGCAGTGATCACAGGACTGGAAAAGGTCAGTTTTCATTCCAACGCCAAAGCATGTTCAAACTACTGCACAATTGCACTTATCTCACATGCTAGCAAAGTAATGCTCAAAATTCTTCATGTTAGGCTTCAACAGTACATGAACTGAGAACTTCCAGATGTTCAAGGTGTGTTTAGAAAAGGCAGAGGAACCAGAGATCAAATTGCCAACATTCGTTGGATCATTGAAAAAGCAAGGGAATTCCAGTAAAATATCTACTTCTGCTTCATTGACTATGCTAAAACCTTTGTGTGTTTTACAACAAACTGTGGAAAATTCTTAAAGAGATTGGAATACCAGACCACCTTACCTGTCTCCCAAAAAACCTGTATGCAAGTCAAGAAGCAACAATTAGAACCAGACATGGAACAACGGTCTGGTTCAAAATTGAGAAGGAGTATGTCTAGGCTGTATATTGTTACCCTGATTAACTTATATGCAGTGTACATTTGTGTGAAATGCCAGATTGGATGATTCACAAGCTGGAATCAAAATTGCCAGGAAAAATATCAACAACCTCAGATATGCAGATGATATCACTCTTAAGGGCAGAAAGTGAAGAAGAACTAAAGAGTCTCTTGATGAGGATGGAAGAGGAGAGTGAAAAAGCTGGCTTGAGACACAACATTAAAAAAAAATTAGGTCCTATCACTTCATAGCAAATTGAAGGGGAAAAAGTGGAAGCAGTGACAGATTTTCTTTTCTTAGGCTCCAAAATCACTGTGGATGGTGACTGCAGCCATGAAATTAAAAGATGCTTGCCCCTTGGAAGGAAAGCTATGACAAACCTAGACAGCATATTAAAAAGCAGAGACATCACTTTGCCTACAAAGGTCCATATAGTCAAAGCTATGGTTTTTCCAGTAGTCATGTATTGATGTGAGAGTTGGATCATAAAGAAGCCTGAGCACCGAAGAATTGATCCTTTCAAATTGTGGTGCTGGAGAAGACTCTTGAGAGTCCCTTGGACTGCAAGGAGATCAAAGTAGTCAATCCTAAAGGAAATAAACCCTTAATATTCATTGGAAAGACTAATGCTAAAGTTGAAGCTCCAGTCTTTTGGCCACCTGATACAAAGAATCATCTCATTGGAAAAGACCCTGATCGTGGGAAAGATTGAAGGCAGACACAAGAAGCAGCAGAGTCTGAGATGGTTAGATAGCATTACCAACTCAATGGATATGAATTCACACAAACTCCAGGAGATAGTGAAGGACAGGGGAGCCTGGTGTGCTACAGTCCATGGGGTCGCAAAGGGTCAGACATGACTTAGCATCTGAGCAACAACAAAAAAACTTCAGAAGAGAACATAGGAGAAAATCTTCAGGACCTAGGGCTTGATGAAGAATTCTTAGTCTTGATACCCAAAGCACAATCAATAAAGAAAAAATTGATTAATTAAATTGCATTAAACCTAACTAATTTGTTTATGAAAGATCAAGCTAAGAGGATGAAAAGACAAGTTACAGACTGGGAAAAAATATTTACAAACCACATGTCTAACAATGGGCATGTATCCAAAATATGTAAAGAGCTTTCGAATACAATGGAAGGAAACCACTCCCATTAGAAAATAGCAAAGATATGAAAAGACATTTCATAGAAAATAATCCAAATCGGGTAAATGAAAAGATGCTCGGTTTCATTACTCATCAGGGAGTACAAATTAAAGCAAAATAAGATATCATTGCAAACTATTAGAATGGTTAAAATAAAAACAGTGAAAACCCCAAATGCTGGAGTGGATATTGAGAAACTGGATCACTTAGACATTATTGATGGGAGTGTAAAATTGTATAGCCCCTTTGGAAAACAGTTTGACAGTTTCTTATAAAGTTAAACGTGCAGTTACAACATAACCCAGAAATTGCTCTTTGGGGCATTTCTTCTAGAGAAATGAAGCTTTATTGTTCACACACACACACAAAAAAAAAACCCTGTACACAAATATTCACAGCAGATATATTTGTATTAGTTTCAAACTGGAAACAACCCATATATCCTTCAATGGGTGAACAGATAAACAAACTGTGGTCCTCCCACATCACAGAAAACTGCTCAGTGATAACCAGAAATGAACTGATACATGCAAAAACTTGGATGGATCTCAAGGGCATCACTCTTAGTGGGAAAAAAAAAACCATTTACATAGCATTTTCAAAATGAAACAGTTATGGAGATGGAGAAGAGATGAATTGTTGCCAGGGGTAAGGGGTGGTGGGAGGATGGGAAAGAGGGAGAGAAGGAGTGGAAGAGAGAGAGAGACAGAGGGAGAAAATATAGCAGAAGGAAGATTTTTGTAAGGTGAAATAGTTCTGCATTTGCATTGTCATGGCAGTTACCAGAGTCTATAGATGTGATACAGTGACACAGAACTATACACAAGTAGTACCGATATCGATTTTCTGATTGTGTAATTGTACTGTCCTTACATGAAATGGAACAACGGGGGGAAATTGGATGAAGCCTACACAGGATCTCTGTGTAGTATCTTTGACACTTCCTGTGAGTCTATGATAATCTCAAAATTTTAAGTTAAAAAGAGAATAATAGGCTCCAAGGTGTGCTATTGTGGAGAGAGCATGGGCTTTGAAGTCAGCCAGTCCAGAGTCTGAAGCCCATGTCAACTTCTTCCTAGTTGGGTGTGAATTTGAGCAAGTGACTTCATTTTTCAGAGCCTTGGCTTCTTGGTTTGGAAAATGGTACTAGTAATAGGGCCCATTCCATAGGATTTGGGAGGAGATCACAAAAGTGCTTGGCTCAGGGTCTGGCCCATAATGAACTCTCAATGAGATGAGCTACCTAATGGTAGCCTGATTTATTGTGACTT